>NW_017728948.1:53783051-53812809 GCF_001723895.1 Crocodylus porosus
TCCTTTGTGACCGGTGTGGGAGACTTATTGAGGAGTGGGTCTAAATTATGCCTAAGAGACCCCTTAGGTCTGTGGACTAAGGGAGACTTTACTTTTTGCCCCCAGACTTGGGGAAGTGCCCCAAGTGCCTGTACTGGGTTGAGTACCCGTAGGACTTTAGGCCTGTGTTTCCTCGAGGACATAGGGCCGAGAGTGAGTCCCTTCTCGGGGTGGTGGCAGCTACGTTACCCCCAGGCTAGCGAGTGTGCTCCAGGAAGGGGGTCGGCCGGAGGTAAGACGCCCCTAGGGAGGCATTCGGAGCCTGGAAGGTGGTCGGGCGCAGGGAGGTGGGCAGCTCAATGCAGGAGTGCCCCCTACTGGCCCGCCACAGGCCATTTGCACCTTTCATTTGTGGAAAGAATTAAGAAATTAGGTAAAATACAATGTGCCATAAAACCAATATCAATGTTTAGTCCTTAGCATCCAGCCAATTTATGAATTTTTGTTTTCAACGTCACGTTTTAAAGGTATTAGTCAGAATTCCCTTGAGCATGTGGACATTGAGGTCAAAGAGGAAGTTGTGGTTTTGTAAGGAATGTGCTCTTATGGGGGTGGGGGAAGGATTATGTGTCTGTCCTTTATATTTATTCTGTGTGAGTTCATTCTTCTGCATAGTTGCTCTTCAGTTTCACCCACATAGTTGCCCTGAAAGCACTTGCTGCATTGGATCAGGTACAGTATACTGCATTTTGGAAAAGGCATGTGTAGGAATCACAGATTCTGATGACTTTTTTCATGTGTGGTGTTTATAGTAGTGGCAGTGGAGATGTGCTGACAGGTTAAGCCAGGAGTGGGCAAAATCCAACTCAGGGGCTGGATCTGGCCTGTGGCTGCCTCTGCAGCACTCCACATGGAGCCAAACCCTACCCACTCCCATCAGGGCAGCCTGTGCTACAACCAGTGTGTGCAGCTTCTGGCAGGGCTTTTCCTGGAGCTGCTCTGTTCCCCTCACCTCCAGCGGGAGCCATGCGGCAAAAGCTTCCCACCTGCACACCTGAAGCAGCATGGCAGGAGCAGAAGGAGCAGCCACTGCTGAAGGTGAGGGGAGCAGAGCAGCACCTGACTGGCTGCAGCTGTACCAGTAAGGTTACCATATTTCCAGGGCACCTGTGGAGGGGAGGGGACAGGGAGCTAGTGGGAGGGGAAGGGAAGGGGTATATGATTGAGGGGGACTGTTATTCCTGTGTCCTTTCTCTGCCCTTCATTCCTAAGCCCCTGCCTACACAGCCCTGCTGGTGCCCCTCACTCCCAAACTGCAGCCCCCTATGCTCCAGCACTGCCAGTGCCCCTCACTCCCAACACACAGCCCTGCCCCCCCAGCACTGCCAGTGCCCCTCACTCCCAACTTGCAGCCCCCTGCTCCCCAGTGCTGCCGGTGCCCCTCACTCCTGACCCAGAGCCCCCTGTCCCCCTAGCCCTGCTGCCCCTACAGCTACTGCTTGTGTGCGCATACACCAGGGGCAACTGGTGCTGCCTTAGTCACGGGGGGCATATGCCTCCCCTGCAACCAGTCCACCGACCTGGGGGAGGTCCCCTGCGGTCAATCCTGCAGACTGCGGGGGGTCCCCCCACAGCCAATCTCACTGCCCAAGGGAACCCCCGCAACTGATCGCACAATAGCCAATTGCTGCAGCCAATTGCTGCAGCCGCTTTCAGGAGTGACTGTGGCCACTTTTGGGAGCAGCTGCAGTGATTGGCTGGAGCTTGCAGGGGGGGCATCAGCGGGCCTGTGTGCCCCCCCTGCCCATCGCCTAAGCAGTAAGTGCAGCCGGTCGGGGGTGCACCAGCTCTTTCAGGGAGTGTATGTGCACCCCGTGCACCCCCCACATGTTGCTATTGGTGTGCGCACATGTACACATACCCACACACACACTTATTTGCTGGGGCCTGTGTGCAGAGCATATGACCCCTGACAGCCAATCAGCTTGCCTGCTGCTCCAGCCCCAAGCCTCCAAGCTGCTCATGCCCAGGAAAAGTGGAGGCAAAGTGAAAACCTGGACATTTGCTTTCATTTTAAACCCCACCCCCAGACACAAGGAGATGGGGGCCAAAAAAAGAGGACACGTCCAGGAAAGCCTGAACATATGGTAACCCTATGCACTGGGAACAGCCTTGCCAGAAGATACACCTTCTGGCCAGGGCCTGGGCTGATGGGGCTGTTGTGTTCCCCACACCTTCAACTGCAACTCCTGCTGTGCTGCTCTGAGCAGTGGGGAGCTTCAGTTGGGTGGCACCTGCCTCAGCACATGGCCAGGAGCTGGAGCCAGAGCTGGAACCCTGCACTTTGGGACAGGAGCCACCTGGCTGAAGCTCCCCCAGCCCTGCCCTCCTGGAGCAGTGCAGCACAGGCAGGAGCAAGATTTGCCACTGGAGGTGAGAGGAACAGAATGGCCCTGCTGGCCTGGACCCTAGCCAGTGTGCACAGCTTCCGTCAGGGCTGTTTCTGGCGTGGCTGCAGCCGGCTAGGTCTTGCTCTGCTCTCCTCACCCTCAGCAGTAGCAGCTCCTCCCACTCCTGCCCCTGCTGCACTGCTCCAGGTGAGCAGGGGGGAAGCTTCAGCCGGGCGGCTCCTGCTGGAGGTGAGGGGAGCAGAGCAGCACCTGGCCAGCTGCAGCTGCATCAGGAACAGCCCTGCCAGAAGCTGTGCACTGGCTGTGGCAGGGGGGCTGGGCCAGCAGGCACAGTTGGGAGCACTGTGCAGGCTGCCTCAGGCAAGGCTCAGCCCCATGAGGAGTGCCACAGGCTCAGCTATAGACCACACTGCCTAGGTGAGCTCTGGTGATTGTGATCCCCACCTTCCCCTCCCTTCCTTCACCCCCGACTGGCTCCTAGGACCTATTGCCCAGGCAGCCCCCCTGCCCCCCTCCAGCCAACACACACACACACACACACACATACACACACGCAAATGCAAATGCCCTCACTACACACCCCCCTCCACGTGGCACCCCATGCCCCATCGGGAGGTCTGGGCAGGGGGTGTGGAGTGTTGACCTGGCTCACGACAGCTCATCAAAACTCCCTATGCAGCCCTCAGGCACAAATGATTGCCAACCGCTGAGTTAAGCATTTCTTGCCAAGGCAAGGCTGTGTCCCTGTGTCCCACTTGGTCTCTTTTGGGTAATGGAGAATTTGCTTCTGATCATGAGTTGAGTAAGATTAGGAGCCTGTTTGAAAGTCAGGAGTGGAGGAGCTGGGAATATTTCTCTCAAGGTCTGATCTTCATTGAGTAGAGGCAATAGTTGCACGTTGTTTCTTCTGATCGGTCCCAGTGTGGAACAGTAGGTGACCATCGGGTGTATTGTAGTGGTTTACTGCGGGGTATTTGGATAGCTCTTTCAAATATGTAGTTTATTTCCCTACTGGAGTGCCCTTGTTGTAAGAAGACAGATTTTAGGTGGGAATTAGACATATCAATTTTGTATTTTTACTACTGTCTTTCTTTCTGAATCTTCTCAGCTAATAAAAACTGGTACGTGCAAAATAAACACGAGTTTCATTTGAAAGTCTTCATTGGCTTCCATTGATCAGTGACTCCTAAACCACATCAACCAAATTAGGATTTTGGACAGACGCATAACAAATGATGAGGAAAATAAATATTTCTAAAAAATGAATAGCCAGTGTTCATGTTCACTTCAGTTAGTTAATCAAGTTAGAAGTGCATGCTTCATATCTGCTCTGTTTTTCTCTATAAATATATTTCTAAAACTATGAATTAAAAATATGAATTAAAGTAGGAATCTTCCTTTGCCTTAGGAAATGAAAAATCACCCACATCCTTCATTTTTACTCATTCATGTCTACATCTAATTCACACATTCTTCTCTTCCAAATTCTCCATAAAATTGTCTTATAGCAGTTGCAGCAGCATTACAAAGATTGGCACAAAGTTTCACACAAAGACTCTTAAATAAGAAAGAAAAATCAACTTTTTTGTCAAGTAAAGCCAAAAATGTTCAGCCTCAAACTGGAAAAAAAAAAAAAAGGTTGATAATTTCTGAAATCAGAAAAGGTTTTGGCAAGACTTTTTCCATTATTTCATTTACAATTTTCTGGTGAAAGATCTAGAATTTTTCAGGAAAGCAGACACTTGCTATAATAAAAAAAAAAAATCCTATTGTCTTTTGGGAAAACATTTGGACAGCAGTTTTTTTACCAGGCCTACCTAGCTCCTTAAACACTTTCAATACATTTTTACCTTTAAGTCGTATCTAGTTGCTTTTTTTCAAAGATAGTAAGCCAAGGAATTGTGCTAAGTACCCTGTATAAAATTCTCCTTGGGCTCATTGTTCCCTCTTCCTTTACCTCTAATCTGCTTCTCTGTTTAATTCTTTTTATCAGATTGGGGAGTGGGAGAGGTTTAATTCCAGTAATTGCAGGATTTGTCTTCATGCATTACGGTTGACTGACTCAGTTGTAATATAGACGGCAAAAACTCCTACCTTGGGATATGAAATCAAGAACTGTTTGGAAATGTTCTGATGGACATTTTCCAATGGGAAATGCTAAGTAAGTGCAATTGAAACATTTGGTGGGAACTTTTCTTGGCATGAATTCAAAAGTCATAGGGTCAAAAGGAGAGCAAACAGATGAGAACACATTATGTGGCCCAGCTGTGAGGGCAATACTCTGTGAGGGGCATTCTGGGGCCTATTTGTGCAGTATATATTAAACAGTCATTTGTTAAAACAGATCTAGAGCTGGGAACAAGGGACCAGAATGCATATCTCTACCTGCCACCAGAGGAATCTCCTATGCTCTGAAAAGGGAAGAGATGTTTTGAATTAAGTCAGAGACCCATGCTCCCCCTTGTCTGCTCCCTCATCTTCAAACTCCAGGATTCTTATATGGTTGGCTACCACTGGCCCAGCTTTTTCAACGGGAGGGATGGAGTATCTTACACTCCAGAACAGCCCACAACAGCATGGTTCAAGCAGCTTCCAAAGAATTAGGAGTTGTGATCTTGATTTCCCCTCAAGGAGAGCCAGCTACAACCCAGGTCTCCCACTTCTTGGGTCAGTGGTCTAATCACTACTAAGTCTTGTGCAAAAGTGAGCAGCAGCAATGTGCCTATGCTCTGAAAAGGGAAGAGATGTTTTGAATTAAGTGAATGGAGGTACCTCATGTGCAGCCTACGTTAGGGCACCTCAGCTTTGGAGAGCAACAGCAGTTCAGAAGCACCTTTATGCTTAGTATATCCTATTGGCTCCTTGAATTGTCCCTTGGAGCAGGCAAGGACTTGTCTACACTGAAGCAGAGGCAAATCCAGGTGAAAGCAGGCTTGTTCCCAGCAGCAGCAAAGCTGGACTCCTGGCGGCCCTGAGCGAACTTTTAGTAGTGATTCCTCCTTCGCCAGAGATAATGATAATAATAACAATAAAAATTACCATTTTCAGGCCCCCTTTCTATCCGGGCCCCAGGCAGCTACCCAGTTCACCCATGCCTGTGTTTGGCCCTGGTTCCCAGCTTACCTATTCCCATAGACACACTGTAAACCCAGAAGTTTGCCAGTGAAGCTGCTGCTGTAGGCTCAGCCCCAGCAGCTGCTCTGGGGCCTGCCAGAGACTGAGTGGCACAGAAGGATGAGCCTGGAGCAGCCTCACTGATATACAGTATTCCTATGGTATAGGAATACTCCCCATTGACTAATGAGGGATTCTAGGTGTCTGACCAGATCTATCTGGGTCATCTTCCCACTCAGGCACTTACCTCTTTGGTGCAGTAATGCTCATGTGGAGCAGAAGGCATACTAACTGATCTGGATCTGATCCCTAGCCCTTAACAGGTAAGATCAGCATTTTCCAGATTTGGATTTCTGCCTCACCACTAAGACTGTGTGAAACTTCAGCAGCTGTTTCATTTTGGAGGTGTTTCAGCTCATTTTGGCACCCAAAACACCAAATCCAAAATGAAATGGAAGGCTCTGAAACATCTCCGAAACTGAAGGAAATGATCCGAAACATTTCTGAAATGTTTCGGATGTTTCGGAGGCGCCCCTAGGAATAGTCCAGCATGCCCCTACAGCCCTTCTTTTAAAGTGCCAGAAGGCTGGGGCCAGGTAGAGGATGGGGCCAGATTGGGTAGCCATGGGGGCTTCTTCTGTGGCTTTCCTGACCACAGCAGAGGCAAGCACAGCCAGAGGAGCTGTGGAAGAAGCCCCCATGGCTGCCCTGCACAGCCCCATCCCCCGCCTGGCTCCAGCCTCCCAGCACTTAAAAAAAAGAAAAGAAAAATCCCCGCACTCACCAGCTGTAGCAGTAGTGATTAGGGCCTCTGGGAGCTTGTGGTAGAGCCCCCCATGCAGCACGGGGCAGTAGGGAGCAGCGGGGATGGCCCCCCTGCCTCAAACCCGCATGGTAGCTACCCCATGGCATGGGTGCAGCGCAGCTCGGCAGGGCACTGTGTACTGTCTGGGAGCTGGGGTGGCTGGGGCCGAGTGGTGCCAGGCTCCAGCTCACTGCTGGAGCCACCCCAGCTCCCAGATAGTGTGCAGCACTCTGCCAAGGCACGCTGCACCCACATGATGCGACAGCTGCCTAAAGACAGGCAGGCACAGCCAGAGGAGCTGTGGGAGAACCTGCAGCTGCCCAGCTGTGCCTACCTCTCCCTGGCTAATCCTAATCTCTGAATCAGTGCCAAAACAGCATCAAAACTGAAACAGATTCGGCCAAATTGAAATGGAACAGTGATCCGAAACACTGAAATGAGTCACTGTCCCTCTGAAATAGCCAAATCCAAAATCTGTTTTGCACAGCTCTGCTCATTACAGTTAAGTCCACAACTGTTGTTGGCCTTTCATCAGCCATAACATTTTACCAATAGCGGGCCAAGTTTTAAATGGCTTGGTCCCACCGTGGGCTCACTGCAACCAAATCCCACTTGCAACCTGGCTGCTACTCTGTGTCCCCACCCTGCCCTGCCCCTGTCCCACCACTTCTCTCCACTGCCACCTTCCCCTTGCCATTAATTGCTGTGAATTGCTGGTGCCATCCTGGCTTTGCAGCTCTCTCCCCTCCCAAGGAACCTTTCGTGCCTCCCTCCAAGGGGGTGCATGTCACAATTTGAACTGTCACTGTAGCTTCCCATTTGGAGCCAAAAGTTCTCATCCTAATTAATAATCAGACAATGAAATGTGAAATGTCATTTTTGATGCATTTACAGTTTACAAACAGTGGCTACATATTACAGATTTGGAACCACAAATCAGATTTATTTATTTTGGAGTATACTACTAGGGACTAACCATTTAATAGAGGCTATGTGAGAAGGAACATATTAAACAAAGGCTTATCAGTATATTTACCTGTCACGGCCCTTTATTCATCTGTTGATACATAGTTTGACTAGATTTGCATAATTTGAGCTATTCAGTTACAATCAAAGCCATCAGCAATCTGCTATCATTAATCTCTGCCTAATTTATGCAAAGTCTCTTATTTGAACTTATCTCAGGACAGCAATATGGCAGTACCATTCCTTATGTTTTACAGAGCATACCTACAACTTAAAATTGAGTTAAAATTATCAAAAGTACCTAAATCACTTCAAAAGCTTAAGTCCCATTTTATGGGATTTAGACTCATAAATGAATTAAACACTTAAATTATTTTTAACCAGGGTCTCAAGATCCTAAATAATTTATATATGTCTGTATGTTAAATTCATAATATTTCTTTAAACAAGAGATTAATTAATTCCTCTCTCCTTCATATATTTTCTGTTAAAATAAGAGAGTCATTAATTAAAATCTTGTTTTACATAAAATTATTATAATTATCCATGAATTTAATACACACACATATATATTACTCTCACTAGGAATTTCAGGGATAGAGTCACTGGCTAAGTAGACCAGGCATGCAGCTTCTAGTATTTCTGGACTGCTACAAAGCAGTTTTCTGTGATGTGGTAGAAAAGCAATTAAAGCCTTTTTGCTATGTTTCCAGGGACATGTGTTTGAGTTTTATACTTGTTTCATTCTTAAGGCTACTGTAAGTCGATTCAGTTGTAACTGCACATTTAATTATTCAGGCTGGGAAGTAAAAGGTGACCCTACATGATGTTAACTATATAATTCCCTTGTGTGCCATTAGCTGTAAAAATTGCCATACTTTAACTGTGCTAGCCCACTGAACTTCTAGCTTTACATGGAAAACTTTGACTTGACAAAGTAGTTTGCATCATAACAGTGAATCAGGCCCTTATTCATTCTATATAAAAGGACTGAGGTGATTCAATCTCAGTATAGAAATAAACCTAGAACTAATTGTTCAAGTACTTGTTGCCAAAGAGTAGCCCAGAAGAAAAAAACTATTTGTCACTTGTTAGTCACAGTATAGAACAGATGTTCAATGTTAACAAAAATCTTTGTAGATTATAAGGCCTGAATGTTATGATAATTTCTTCTGACCTCCTATTTATAGGATGTCCTTGAGGTAATTCATGTATGAAATACAGCATATCTTCCAGGGGGCAACCCTCCCCTGCCCTGAAAAATCCTATAATGGAGAATCTACCACAACCCTTGGAAAACTGTTCCAAGGGTTAAGTATCACCCGCATTAAAATATCTGCCCAATTTCCTGTCTAAATTTGTCCAGATTTAACTTCCAGGTATTGGACCTTATTATTCCTTTTTGTGTTATATTGAGGAGTCTTCTATTATTAAAATTACAAAAAACCCTAGAGTTCAGATTTTATCATCTAATTCACCTTGAAATGAAACACAACTGGAAACAGTTTTTAATCAGAAAATGAAACTTTATAATAATTGACAGCTTTTGTGGTGGATGAAATTTTGTCAGGAAGTGATGTCAGAACTGAATATCTGGCCACAGAGAGTCCCACACCAAAGCCCTATGGCTCCAGGGATGTGGGTGTCCCAGGTATTAAGTCCCTACCTGGGTCATGTATGTGCTACTCAAGTGGGCTGACCACTATACAGTCAGTTTCTCATGTTGCAATTGTTCTACTGTATGTAAATATTAATTGTCATTGGCATAGAGAGCCAGCAGCAATTTCATAGCCTTAGGGCTAGGATGATCACAAAGAATAAGGGGATCAGTCAGAATGGGGCCTTGTTCCTGAGTGTTCAGCATCAGTGAGAAGTAACTTACCAACCAAAGCATTGGACATTCTGGAGTGTCTTAGAGTTTAATGGAAAAAAAAGTGAAAGATCCAGTTTTCATTCTGATGTAGAACAAAAGTAGATTTCAAAACTTAAGACTTTTCATAGAACAGGATTCTTATTTTTTAGCTTACCCTAAACACAGCTTGGTAAAGTGAACCCAATTGCTTTGTCTCTTCACTTTACATGTAATTTTGGCTTAAACCATATTGCACAGATTGCTGCCAGTGCCTTGTTGCAAAAGACTAGTTGTTGTTATTGTTATTTATTAATTACTGAGTAAATCAGCACTGTACACAGTACAAAATGTAGATCAACATTTTCAGATCAGTGACTGAATCTGGTATTTTAATAGCAGAAGAGCTCTGAGTAAATACATCAGTGTTTGGCTTTAACAGGGATTGTGAAAGATCAACAACACCTCTGAAAGTCAGTTGCATGCACTAGCTGCTCATAGTCAGCCTGAAATCAACCTTAGTTGCCTTCAGTTTATATGCCCTCACCTAATAGCTGAAATCCTTATTATTGGTCCCTAAGTGCATGACACTGCACTTCATACTGTCACACTTCATTCCATTTCTCATGCCCCAGTTGACAAGATTATCTAAAATAAATCTTCCTGTATAATAATCTAGTCCTCTTCTGTAGTGGTGATTCCCTCAATTTAGTGTCATCCACATACTTCATGGGATACATCTTGTTCCAGTACTAAAGTTGCTGATAAGAACATTAAAGAATCCTAAAACTGATTTCTGGAGAATGCTACTGGTAACTGCTCTCTGGTCAGATAATTCACCCTTCACTCTAATTCTCTGTAGTCATTATTTAAACCAAATCCTTATCCCCCTTGTGACTGTAGCATTGATTCCTATCCTGAGGAATTTGGTCAATAATTTCCCATAAAGTGGGAAATTAAAGACTTGCTTTCAGCTAGATAAATTAAGCCTATGGCATTGTTTTAGCCAAGAAATCTGTTACCTTGTCAAAGACTTTAGATGCAGATCATGCTCTAGACTTAGCTTCACATTCTTGAGGCTTCATATTCTGGCTTTTCCTCTTCCACTGTAGGTAGGCATCCATGTGGGGAGGAGGAATCCATGTGGGAACCAGCATGCAGCATGAGATGGTGCAATCACTCTAGGCTTAGTCTTACTGCTTGGTCTGTGATCAGCAGAAACCAAATTATGAGACTCCTAAGAACCTCTGGCCCAATTTTCCAGAAGGCATGGAGGTTTCTGTCCCACAAGATACTGGGGAAGTAAGGCCCCAAGAGACAGTGAAATAAATGTGTCCCCAGATGTTGTCATGAACCAATATGTGGGTGCAATAAGCTAGTACATTAGGGGTATGTGAAGTGGGCCTCTTTTGTTTTGGATTCAGATTTGGCCTGCATCAGGGACAGTGATTCAATTCATTGATTTGGATCACTGTTCCTGATTCGATTTGGCTAAATCCAAATCTGAAGATTCAATGCTGAATCAGAGAATCAACGATGCAGACACAGACACAGTTTTAAATGTTTTTTTCTACATACCTCAAGGTACCAGCATGGCTTGTGATTTCTGCAATGCTGGGGCACATGGAGCATCCCACAAGAGCCCTCCACATGCTTGGTGGTGAACCCAGAAGTGGACCGGAAGTACTTCCAGTCCGTTTCCGGGTCAGCTGGGGAGCATGTAGGGGGGCCCCCATGTGCCCCTCCCAGCTCAGCCATAGGCCACGGGGGGACCCCAGGTACACACCCCCAAACCCAGGGGGCACCAGTGGCTGAGCCGGGAGGGTGTAGGGAGTGTGGCCCAGTGTGCTCCCCAGCAGATCCAGAAGTGAACCAGAATTGTTTTTGGTCCACTCCCGGGTCTGTTGCTGAGCATGCTGTGGAGCCCTCCATGCTTCTGTGGGACACTCCACCTGGCCTAGCAGCACAGCATTCATGAGCCCCTGCTACCTAGAGGTATGTAGAAAAAAAATGTAAAGCTATGTCTATGTCCGAATCGCCAAATCTTTCCAAATCTCTCTGAATCAATTTGGATGGTTCCGATTCAATTTGGAGAGATTAAAGGGTTATTTGATTCAATTCAGATTCAGAGATTCGACCACCGAATCGGGCCAGATCTCTGCCGAATCAAATCAGGGACCAAAGCTCCACACAGCCCTACAGTACATACTAACTACATGCCCTGTCACAGTCCAATTTTATGTAGCTATATAAAAAAATTATTCTAGACTTGCTTTGCAAGTTGATTTGTCCATATCCTAAAGATATTAGGCATTGGAACAATTTACCAAGGCATGTGGTGAATTCTGCATCACATGGTGTCTTTAAATCAAAATTGGAAGCTTTTCTAAAAGATAGACTGTATTTTATCCAGGAATACTGTGTTTGGGGATATGGGAATTACTGGGTAACATCCTAGAGGCTGATTTACACAGAAAGTTAGAACAGATAATTCACCTAGTCTATCATGGTTTTACAAATCTATGACCATATGCCGTGCGAGACCATAGCCCCATAGAGAATGGCTCTAAATGCCAGTGAGAAATGTCTCCTTAACTGAACCTTGAAATACTGCAATGGTAGTTTTAAGCAAACTACAGAATAGTTATTCAAATGAAGGCTTTACTTACTAAAGGTTAATGAAGTCTCTTCTGTGTGTTTAGAGGGAGAATATTTCCCCACCTGGTATGAGCAAAGGGAGCCGCTGAATCTGTGCTGAAGATGGCTTAGTCACATATGTAAATAAGCAGTTAGATATTTTTCAGCACATGTTCAGCTTCAGTGATCGGCATCAGTGGGCACATCTACACGAGATGCTGTGTCATCATAGCAAAACATTATGATGATGTAGCATCGGCAGGCACAAACCGTGATGCCACTACTTTGTCATAGCAACATGCTCCCTCACTATAGCACGTCACTACAGCAACATAGCAGCTAAAAATAACCATGCACTGCCACCATTTAGTACTTCCTAAATGAAGAACTAAATGACCGTGCAGTAACAATGGCACTGTAGGGGCACATGTAGATGCTCCCAGTAATGAGCAAGACGGCTAGTACAGATAAAACTTTTGGAAGGTTTTACTAAGTAGTAAAACTATCTCTTTGGCAACTGTGAGTCAGAGTGAGTAGGTTATGTGAAGGTTGTAGACATTACAACCAGCTTGGCTGGCAAAGTAAAGGAAGAAATCAACATGTCTGGCCAAACTAGCAATGAGATCAAATCAAACAGGAAAGGAGACATTGTAAAAGAAATCCTTGAAATAGATCATCAAAATACATTATTTCATAATTTCAGTTTTAAAATGTTAATAGCAGTGATTAATATAACCAAATGTATTAGATGTAGTTTTGCTATAATACATATAGTTGTGTTAAGTTTCTTAGATAAGTTTTAAATAAAATGCATCTTTGTCAGTGAAGAACATACGTTAAGGTGAGAAAAAAACAGTGTTAAGCAGTATTTTGTGATAATACAGGAAGGAGATATGAAAACCACCATTCCTTAAGTAATTTTTACAAGGACATAAATACCAATTAATTGATACCTTCCTAGTCCATACAGGAACTAGTTCAGTCCAGTCCCAAAAGATTCAGTGAAACAAAGACATTGCAATAAAAATAAGCAGAAAATATGTATTAGAATATTATAACAAGGGTCTATAAATACAGGGTATAGATGGGGGTGGGCAGTTTTGAGAACTCAGCAACTTCAAGAAGACCTGCTGCTAGGCTGTGTGCCACCCTTCTTGTCCCACTTCAGCCACCCCAGCCAGTACACATAATAATCTTTACTGCGCTGCTGCAGGAAGCCAAGTAGACATTGGGATAAGCTCTGGGTTTTGTGTTTTGGACAAACAATAAAAGGTCAGGCTGTAGACTTATCTCATCCCTCTTTTATCAGTAGCCAACCTACCAGCTTACCTATAATTCAGGTAATGATAGACTTAGGAATTGTGGGATACTTAGAGAAACCCCCCAACAAGTTTCAGTAAGTAGACCCATCTAGTTGGGAAACTACTCAAAACCCACTATAAAATTAGCTGGAAAAATGGTCAGGAGACCTGAACTGCATCATTACAACCAAGGCTGTAAAGAAACACATTGTGGATATGGCAGAATATCAAAAACAATGTTGCACAGAAGAGCAATACAAACAACCATTTCTTGCAGGAGCTGTTCAGACTAGGGTTTTCTTTCTTAGTGTAAAATCCTCAGTACAGACACAAGCCGACCTTCATGGTAGGCTATTGGAGATGGTGGCAGATGAATAAGCCCTTCTTCTCTGCACTTCTTGTGTCCCTCTCTTTGTTCAGTATTGAGATGGTATACTGAGACCAGATTCTCACTGAGACATTGTGGCATGTGGCTGAACTTCTGCCAGGGAATCTGCTGATATGAAGGGCTATTGCCTAGGCAAATTCACTGTCCTTTTGACACCCTCTCTTCAGCTTTTTCCTGAACTGATTTTAGCATAGATCCCCTGTGCGATTAATAATTCAGGAATATAACACCTATATTTTTTTTCTCACTTCCATAAAATGAAAGAGTAAGTAAATTATATACCTCATTGTCTTGTTAAAGCCTCTTCACTGCAAGCTGTAAATATAACTTTTGTTCTTCTGTTAATAAGAACTTGTGTTCTTCCTGCTCCTATCCTCACACTGAGATGGGTTGTTGCAAACTAGAAAATGATTTATTCTGTTTATTTAAAATATAACATAATTCATCTTAGAATCAAATTTGGAAGTGCCAACTCTTCAGCTTTTAAAAGGTAGGGAATATCCCTTTTATAATTTTCTGCCAGGCTTCATGTTTGCTGTACTATTTGTATTTGTATTGTGCAATAAACCATGGTCCAAAACAAATATATCTGAAAGTCTGTGTTATGAAGATTCAGGAAAAGCTTGAAGACATAACTGCCACTAGATACATTTTGATCTCAAATAAACTTTTTTTTCACAGGTTCACAGAATCTAGAAGTGGAGAAAACACTTACAATAAAGTTATAATGTTTAATAAATGTATTTCTAAAGCGTCTTTAATGTATTTCTGAGGGTGCTGCTCATTTTTGAAAAATCAGGCCACTTATTTAGAGAACGGGACCCAGTCTTTAATATTGTGATCCTGGTGCATAAGGTTTTGTTATTTATTCCTTAATACATGTGATAATACAACACCAACAGCATTCAGTTTGTATGGAATCAGTTAAAAGAATGACTTGATGGAGTGAAATATTGGAATAACCAGAAGTGGGTGGGTGAATAAAATAATATTAAATTATGTTTCTATCATAGAACTGATGAGTCCTGTGAATGTAGGTCTCCTGAGAGAACAAACAGTATTAATTCAGTTGAATTGTGCTTCATTGGGATGGGCAAGACTACTGTGTAGAAGTTATTTGGTTGTTTATATAACCTGTGAGTAAAGTCTCCAAGCTTTTAAAAAGCCTTTAGTTCTTGTGTTCAAGCCAGGTTTAGAATTGTAATTCCACACACTGAGAATTATCTGTGTTTTGGATTATTTTCCCATGGTAGGGGAAAGTTTTTAAATTGTGAGAGCACAAATATTTTAAATGTCCAGATTGGTTATGCTTGCAGACTTCAGTTTTGATTTATGTGACCATTTTTACAACCAAGCTAATTGGATTAATTTTGAGAGTGAAATTTTGCAAGGCAGGGTATCAAATGCAGAGGTTTTTAATCTGCATTACATCTACCATGTTCCCTTCAGCCACTAATTTGATAATTCTACCAAAGCAAAAGCTATGAAGTTTGTCTGGTAGGATCGGTCCTTTATGAAAAAAAACACTTGCTTAAGTTTGGTTTATATGATACATTACTAGACATCCAAAGATAATGAAAATTAGGCTGTGTCTTCCCGATTTCAAATGTGTAACTTAGAAGAAAAAGATGCTTTGAGGACATATCATACACAAATTGGATTTGTGAGCCTGATATTAATCGTATTTTTCTTGTCATGCTTCATGCTTGCTGTACTGCTTTATTATTTGCATTATTCAGTGAGCCACAATCATAAACAAATATATCAGAAAAATTTTATTGTGAAGATTCAAGCGGCACTTGAAGACATAACTGCCACTGAAACAATTGTTTGCTTTTGGAAAACTGCTACTATTTTTTTGCTACTTTGTGCATTTGAACTTTGGACTAATTTCACTCTTTTTCAGTCCTTTTACTTTAAAGATGCCTTCTTTTCATGAAAGACACATTTATTCAAAGGAGCTCTGTAAGAACCAATTGGTCAACAATCAGAGGAAATATTCATAAGTACACAGTCAGACTGTTGGAAGGTAGGCAAATTCACATGCAGGGTATCAGATCTAATTTATAGTGAAGGAGAAAAATAACAAAGTATAATTTATCTGATTCCAAATATGGCAGGCAATGCGTAAGGTAGATTTACCTGAGTACCTTCCACTGAACATCTTGATCCTGTACCTGTTTGAACTGAGAGTTCAATGCCCTTTCCAGAGCATGTATGAGAGAAAGGTAACTTAATTCTTTGCTTCCTTTAAAAATCTTTCCACACAGCTATCTGCGTAATGTAATAAGACAATTTGCATAATATGAAGAGTAGTTTTCTACCCAAGAAAAAGGGGGTGAATCTGAATCATACCCAGTTGTTTTCAAGTCCTGGCTCTATATTGAACTGAATGCTTATGCAAAGCTCCAGCTTTGAATTTGTTCCTTTGCTTCCCTTGCCACCAGGGACTGGATCTAAGTAGAAACTGGTTTTTTTTTTTAATCACTCTCTAGTCACTACTTGGGCTGGAGCTCTGAGAAGGATATGCAGCCTTTGGTAGGAGTGCTATGCAGTCCACTTCAGCAGACAGGAAAATCTGGCTTTTGTGAGTGAAAAATGGGGGGGCAGAGGGGAGATCCTGGCTAATCCTATCCTACTAAGCCCTTACTGTTGATTATCTTTTACTTAGTGTCCACCAGTCACTCACATTAGGGGGGGCATGATCAGCTTGAAGTCCATTTCCATAGATTATTTCTATGAACTATACATACCCACAAGCCATTACCATAATTTGAGGGTTATACAATTTTATTTTCCATTTTTTTAATAAAGTTTTTCTCTCAAAATGGTATTTGAAAGTCCCACACAAACAAATTGGGAAGCTTGTCTATTCTATAATCATAATAATAAAACAGTGTTGTCAAAGGAGAATAATACTGGGCCCAAAAAGGTTGTCTTTAATTCATTTTGGCTATAGTAAATGCAGGTCTGCCCACTGTGGTCAGTGGGATTCTGCATAAGTACAGGGTCTTACATATACAACATCAACTGTAGAACCAGAGCCTTAGGTAATACGTATTATAGTTCACAACAGTGACAAAAGGTTTTTTTTAAAAGTTTCCAGTGTCCTTTTAATATGAATGGGAATTAAACCACATAGGGATCAAGCTAGTTAGATTATGATCTATACCTAACTGAAAAGCATTTTTCTTTTTCTTAGCATGACTTACACATTGCCACTTTAAAGTATGCAATGTGTTATTTATTAGCTTGCAACTTAATCTTTAGCACATTATCCATAAGAATTAAACACCATGCATGCTCTTTTAATTTCGGTTATTGCTTCTGTGACATTTTATACTTACTTTCTCTCTTTCGTATGCTGATAAGTTAGAAAATGCCCTGTAGCATTTTGCAGTTTATGTCTGTGTGTTTGTTTCCATGGAATTATACATCTGGTATGGCAGAGTAACATATTTATCTCTAGACCTCTTAGCTCATCTTTTTATCTTGCAAATATCAGTAAAGCCAAATCCCTCTGTCTTCCTCTTGTTTTACCACATTAAAAACATTACAATTATATTTACATTAATGTTGATGATCTTTGCTGCTTCCAATCCCATTGCTTTAATAGACACTTCTGCTTCTTTCTTCCCAGGACAAAGACCCCAAAAGCCAGATACCACTTCACCCAGGTGCACTTAAGTGCCTAAATGTGATCTTATTCCATCCTGCTCACATCCCGATGCAAAAGATGGATTGGTTCTCATCCCGATTGCTGCTTTATGTGAATTAGTGTTAAGGATAACATCACAACGCAAGGAATATTAACATTTTTCAAGGATTCAGACAGACTGGAATAGGCTCACGCTTATGCATTTAGTGGATCTAGGCACCTAATAGGAGGAATGGGATCTGGCCCAAAGTGTCACCTCTAAGAGATGGAATCTATAGAAGAATGCCCCCCTCCCCCTCCTGCGGACAAACTGTTCCATGGCAATAGCTGCCAGGCGAAACAGATAAGACTCCCCAGCATACCCCAGTGCTGCTCACAGCACTACTTCCCTTCCAGTGCAGGAAACTTCCATTCCTGTCTCTCCATCTTCAGCAGGGGTTGCCTAGGGTTTCCTCTGTGTGCAAGAAGGAGCAACCTGCCCACTGCTGCCACTGTCCCTGGCTGTCTCCAGGGCAGGGAAGCCCCAGGTCTGTTCCTGCTCCACTGTAGCTGGGACTTTGGTAAGTGGCAGTGTGGGGTGTTGGGCTTAGCCAGGGGTAGCAGTGGCAGCAGGCAGGTCCCTCCATCCAGTGCCTGCTTCCAGACCACAGGGGACACTCAGAGGCAAGCAGGGCACAGGTGTACCTGGAAGTCTGCTGCCACTGCTGTTGTCAACTGACCTGGGGGTGGGGGAAGACCCAGGACCACTCCTGTCCAGCTCAGGCCAGCTAAGGAAACGCAGTGGAGGGGAAGGGAAAAGGGTCCTGACACTCCATGCAGCTGTTCCCTGCAGGAGCAGGGCAAGAGTAGTCCTAGATATTCACCTGCACCTGGGTTAGCTTGGGACAGCAGTAGCAGCAGGAGGGTCTGCCCTTCTGGAATTCAACACAGACAAGTGCAAGGTGCTGCATCTAGGGAGAAGGAACCAGCAACACACCTATAGGCTGGGGAACACCCTTCTTGTCAACACAGTGGCAGAAAGGGATCTTGGAGTCATTGTTGACTCCAGGATGAACATGAGCCACCAATGCAAGGAAGTGGTCAGTAAGGCTAACTGTACCTTGTTGTGCATCTACAGATGCATCACAGGAAGGTCCAGGGAAGTGATCCTTCCCCTCTAAGCAGCATTGGTCAGACCGCAGCTGTAGTACTGCATTCAGTTCTGGGCACCGCACTTCAGGAGGGATGTGGCCAGCATCAAGAGGGTCCAGAGAAGGGCTACTCATATGGTCAAGGGGCAGCAGGGCAGGCCCTACGAAGAGAGGCTGAAGAGCCTGAACCTATTCAGCCTCCACAAGAGAAGGCTGAGAGGGGATCTGGTGGCTGTTTACAAATTCACCAGGGGGGAACAGTGGGAATTGGGGGATGCTCTGTTCCCCCAGGCACCACCCAGGGTTACTAGGAATAACGGCCACGAATTGTTAGAGAGAAGGTTCAGGCTGGACATCAGGAGACATTACTTTACAGTTAGGGCTACTAGGCTATGGAATGGGCTCCCAAGTGAGGTGGTGCTCTCCCCTACCTTGGGGGTCTTCAGGAGGAGGCAGGAGAGATATTTGGCTGTGGTGATATGACCCCAGCACCCGTTCCTGCCTGGGGCGGGGGTTCAGACCTGATGATCTGTTTAGGTCCCTTCTGACCCTAAGCACTATGATACTATTCTTTACCTGCTGTCCATCTGGTCCCACTCCAGTCCAGAGTTCCAGCTCTGCCTCTGACACCATAGGGATCCAGGCATTTGACACCACAGGGAAATGGAGCTGCCAGCACATGATTTTCACTGTAAAAGGCAGGTATGACTGCACCCCTTTGAATCCACCCCATATATGACCTTTATCACATATACTTATTCCTTAGACCTAAATTTTCCCCCCTCTGAAGTCCAGGGAGGCACTAAAAGTACATGCAATTTTATTCCCATTCTTTCATTTCTTCAGCATGTCAATATTATGTAAAACCTCAAATAGGTTACATCAGAAATAATTATGAAATCATTTTTATACTAGATATGGGGTGTATCTACACTTGCATATTAATACAACACAATACACTCCAGCGCAGATTGTACCAGTTTCTTGCTCCTTGGCGCCGTATTTACATATGCTCCTGGGACTGCACCAGGTGAGAGCAGTACCAGCTGGTAGGGGTTCCAGGGAGTCTGTTACCTCTCAGCTCCATGTTCTTGGGGAACCATGGCACAGGATGCAGCCTGTCTGACTCACAAAGGACTCTCCCCATCCCCACCTCTGCCTGAACAAGAAATGATTAGAAGAATGACTTACAAAAGACAAGGAAGATGCAGTGGGATACACATCTAAACCCCTCCAGACAAAGTTGATAGGAGTGAAGCCACTCCTCTTGTCTCGTTTGCATCTGAGATGGAACCAGATGACAACTCATTTAAATGGGAAATGGGACAGGAATGCACCTTCATTAGCATTCACGATGGAGAACAGCTTCCAAGGCAAGGACTGCACTGAATTCTGGGACTAGAGAAGCAGGGGAGCACTGCATGATGGGGGATCCCTGCTCCAAATGCTAATCAACCCATGTCTACACACACCCAGCTCAGCAGTTATCATACCAATTATAGTAATGACTCCTTTATTGGTACCCAAAACACTGAATCTGCCTGTCTGTATTGTGAGCTCCCTCAGAGTAATGTCACCCATAGTCAGGAGTGATCAATTCCTGTTATCCAGTATATGAGCCATTGTTTACTCATAAACAAACCTAGTGTTCTTCCTTGAGCCATTGCTAGGTTCTCTACAAAACCCCTGCCCAAAGCTCAAGTTTCTGTACTGGTGCTTGGATCCAAAAAGCTGCACCAATTCCACCCCTTTTCTGCCTGGAATCCCTCCATTGATCATGCTGAGGACTCTGCCTATCTCCTAGCTCCAACAAACACCTGGGAAGCTTGACTGGTTCAAGCTTCACTGAGTGGTTGAGATCCCAACTCTCTCTCTCTCTCTCTGCCTCCAGGAACCTGACTTTTATTCTCTTACTCTAGGAACAACTTTCTAAACCAGACTTCTGCTGATCACTTTCTCTCTCTCTAACTCCAGGAACCTGACTTCTATTCTCCAGGCACAGCTTTTTAAACCTGACTTTTGCTAATCAAACTAGAGCTAGACTTCCGCAAAAAGCTAACTGAAACTATGTAATATTTAACTGTTTATGTGTCTCTCTTGTATGGCTATTATTACTGGTATCATCATCAGTTCATACACCTGGCAATAAATAACTTTTATGGTCAAGCTGGTTGCTATACTCTCTCTCTGAACCTCACTTACACTTTTTTCCCCTTGACCTCCCCATTTGCTCTGCAGCAATGCTTCTTTTACTTAAGCCAAAGATCCCTGTACTGCCGAATACTACAGTGGGGTCTGCTCATCAGGGGGGCTACTACCTGAACCATTGTGACAAAAGATTGGGATGTGCTGAGTTTTGAGGTGCGTGAGGGTATCAGCTGAAAGTACTGATCAGACCCAGCCTGCTCAGACATACTCTGTTAGTGTGTGTGTCTAACTCCATTTATTATTGTCCTGCTGAAATAAGGGATGAACTGAGTTCAAGGCACATGAGGGTGACAGTCTATCAATGCTGAATAGTCCAGCCTGACTCAGATGCACTCTGTTAACCCATATGCTTGTGTCTGACAGCATGTTATTGTTGCCCTGATGAACTGAGTTCAAGGCATATGAGGCTGTTACCCTGTCAATACTAAATAACCTGGCCTGGCTCAGGTATGTCCTGTTAATCTCTGTCTGTATATGCATATATGTGTTTGACCGATTCAGTGGTTGGAGGAACCCAGCCCCATTGAAACTGAGTCCTGCAAGACAGCTCCATTGGGGGTGAGGACTTACAGAAGGGAGAGATACAGCTCCGTATAGAAACACAAGTAACACAAGCAGAACATTGATAGAATTACAGAGACCCCAGAAATGTACCCCTAATAGACAAGCACACCCCAAAGTGACAGGCAAATCTGATAATAAGTCAGCCTGCCAACCCAGCTCAACATGCTGCAGAAGTCCTGGCAGCCCCACACTGGAGCACGCCTGTGCCCCAGCCAGTCGCATCAGCGCTTAGATGTACAGTGCTGCAGAATAAAGAACGCTGCACCAGGGTAGTACTTATGGGCACTTACATGTGCAGTGAGGCTGCTCCAATGGGCTGTATGCCAGAGCAGACTCAATTAATCAAATCCGCTGGAGCATGGTAATTACTGTGCTCCAGCAGACTCCAGCATCACATGCATCAGTGCCTCCATGCTGAAAAGAGTGGCAGGGGTGCTTTAATTGAAGCTCGTTCAACAAGCTTTAGTTAAAGCTCTCCTGCCACCATTTTTCAGTGCAGGGATGCTGATACACATGATGCTCCAGGAGCTGTGATTAGAGCACTCCCAGAGCATATGTATAAACACCCTATATTTACAAGTACTACCCTGCTATGGCTGTTATTAGCTTACTCCAGCCTACTAGCCCTGAAGATGTAGATGCTAAGACTTTTACTGCAGAGCTAATTAGCCTACTCTGCATTAAGCATTTCATGTAGACATGCCCACAGAGGCTATAAAGCAGTAGAAAAAGAAGGGAGAAGGGTGATGGCAAAGAAAAACAGACTGACATTGATTATGAATAGGGCATTTGGCTGGAAGAGACAGTGGGTGATATAAAAGTCTGATACTAGGTAAACTGAGTGAGAAATGTTGGGCTTGAATATAGTGAAGGTGTCCATCTCTTCTAGAGTCAATGTGAGAACTCTGCTGTGAGAGAGAAAACTGATCATCAGTCACCCCAAGAAAGACCAGTTGCTATTGCACATTGACCAGCCTGTGTAGATGGTGAAACCATGGTGATCTTGTGCTTCAGGCAAATCAGAGAGAGGGTCCAGTGAGGATTAGTGAGGTGGTACACCAGGGTGTTTCTGTTTCTTCGCACTGTTTGTATTGGAATGGGATGGGTGGGAGGCGAGCAGAATCTTTCAGATGGATGCCCCAGAAAAAGACTTGCTGCTCCAGAAAGCAGGGAGTAGAGTAATCCAAGAGAGATTATTTACCCTGTTGAATGTTTTCACTGTGTCAGGACCAAAGGTATCAAAGACAGATACCTAATATTTTCCATCCCTAGAGATTACCAACCCATATCATGAATGTAGTCTTCATTTTATGTCTAGGCTGGTTCAAATCCAATGTGATTATTGTTAATCAGATAATCCAAAGACTCCAGAATCCAAATCCTGCAATGTCTTGGGCACCTCTTCAGGGCTTCCTTATGCCTCACTTCACACTGCTTTTGACTCATTGACTGTGGTTCTAGGTATTGCTAAAGTTGCCACTCCACCACCTTCTTTTAATTTATTTCAAACAATTTATTTGATATCATACAAATAATTTGTTGGAATTCAATCCTCGCCATTTTACCCAAACCCTTGGGATTATGCCAAATTAAACTTTTGCAAGAATGAGCATTTTTGACCTTGAGTTTCCTGCCTTGCTTCCCAAGTCACAGATATCAAAGAGATATGTGGAACATTTTTTTTTCCTGGAAAAGTTTGACAAAATTCTATTCTGTCATTTTGCATTATCTAACTGTGAAAATTAAAGTGTTTTTTACAGCAAAAGACACTTGTCACATGTTGTTTTTGAGCCTAGCTAACTCAAAAATGAGTTGCTTTTATAAACTTCAATCTTGCCATGGGCTTTTTCCTCAAAGAGAACAATGATATGTTTGAAGTAATGCAACAAAGTTGCAATCCACAGGATGTGACTTTTAAAAGGGATAATATTAAGTAGTTTATGCTCAGCACTTACATTTTGTAAAAAGAAACGTTTCTACAAATAGAAATGCTTGCTGCATATTTTCTTGCACATCCTTTTCCTTTTTCATGTGATAAAACCCTTTTTAAATTGTATGTGTATATAAAAAGTAACTGTAACTTAATCACGTAAGGCTAAATTATATTTGAAGTGGAAAATATAACTTTGAGTTTCCTGATTTCAGTTTTATTTAAGCTGCCAAGTTTGTCTTGGCCTGTGCTTAAGATTTTCTGTTACAGCTATGTCAGCTGTGAGAGTTAAAAACCAAAAACCAAAAACCATGCTCTTGACCAACATACCTATGCTAGCAAAAGTCATAAAAGAGATGGAGTCAGCTGAAAAATCATTCTGATGAGGCTGCTTATTTTATTTCAGGGAACTGATATAATCTATACCCACAACAACATTTTTTTCCAGCATCTCTGGCAGGAAAGTTTGCTTCATAGATAAATCAACAAATTCTTTCTAGTATAGATAATGCTTTTCCAACAATGCAATTTTTTGCAATGATGTGAGTTACAATTCTTCATTGTACTTGCATATCAATACTGTAATGATATTCCAATTTAAAGTAAAAACATCCACTGCTGCCTGGTTTGATTTAGCACAGAAATTAGACACAGTTTCTTAAAAAGGAGCTTTTAATTGTAGCTCAAAATAGATTGAAATGGCATAAAAACTAATGTCACGGTCCAAACATATGAAACTATTTTGAACCTCTAGACCATATCCTTACTGTAAATATTGTAAATTTTCAGCAAAAATAAAAAGAACCATAAAAACAATAAAACAATTTAGTCAAATTTAAAAGTGATAATTTGATTAACAAGAAAGAGCCACATAAAATATATTTACTTTTAAAATCGATTTGTTTCTTACTATGTCTGTTGGATATTTACACAAACAGGAGGTAACAACAGGGCAAACTCACACTGAGCAACTACCATATTCACTGTAAGAAGTGTGATAAGCATGTTGGTGTTTTAAAGAACTATTTTAACTGACAATTTGTAAATGAGCGTAGCTATCTTGGATGTGAATGGTTTGTTCCTTCAGTCCTTCCAGGGCAGAATTATTGGACATATGCCAGGGTAAGAGGTGCCTGAAAGTAAAATTAATGAACTTCTGGAAATATTCTTGTGCAAATGTAGGTCCGACATAAAGCATCTGATCCAAACTTCTGGTGGGTAAAGGAAATGTCAGAGGTGTGGCTGGAATGCACCTCACTATAGCAAGAAGCCTAAGGGACTTCTCTCTCTGAAATGTTCAGTTCTTCTTAGGTGCTTAAAAACATGATTAGCTTTCCCACCAATCCTTTGTTCCGGGTGGGCATTGCCCCATCACCCCTCTCAAAGCAACTGTCTTGGAGAAGCCAGAGGTATCCCTCTAGTTCCACAAAAATGTAGTCCAGTGTCTGGTTATTAGAGATATAGTAGCCTCTCTCTTTTTTCTGCTTGGCAGCTTCTATGTAGTTGGGCTATGAAAAATGCTGTCCATATTCTTCTTCCTCTTATCCATGCCTACAAAAAAGTCACAGTTGATCTTAATGGCTTTGCTAGAAAAAAAAATTACAATACTTCAAGATGCCTATAGAACAGTGGTGCTCAACATTTTTCCCCCGAGGGCCAAATGAATGACAGTCCATGGGCAGGATCTGACCCCACACCCTGAGATTGGGCCCTATAATGCCCCTGCACACTGGTATCGGGGCCCTGTGCTGACTCTGCATGCCAGAAATCAAGCTTAAACTAAGCTCACTGTGGGGTGGGCAGACAACCACCAGAGTAAGCTCACCAAGCATCAACTGCAAAATCAGCAGGTTAGGATGCTCAAGGAAACCCACTCCTACCCCAGCCCAGGAACAGAGCTTCTCCATGAGTACAAGGAAGCCTAGGGCCTCCAACAGTGTACTTATTTGCTTGTACACTAATGCCAGGAGTTTGGGGATTAAACAAGAGGAACTGATCCTTCTGTTAAACAAAAACAACTACCATCTCAAAGGGATAACGGAGACCTGGTGGGGCTCCTCCTATGACTCAACTACAGATATAAATGGCTACACCCTGTACAGGAGAGCCATGCGCATGATCAGAGAGCAAGAGAACAGGCCTTATGATGAGAGGCTGAGAGGTACAGGACTCTTCAACCTGGAGAAGCGCAGGCTCAGGGGTGACTTGGTGGCAACCTATAAGTACATAAGGGGTGTGCATCAGGATCTGGGGGAACGCCTGTTCACCAGAGCACCCCAAAGGATGACAAAGTCCAACAGTCACAAACTCCTGCAAAACCTTTTTAGGCTGGACACAAGGAAAAAGTTCTTTACTGTCTGAGCCCTCAAGGCCTGGAATAGACTCCCCCCAGAGGTGGTGCAAGCACCTACTCTGGACACTTTTAAGAAACATTTGGACACTTATCTTGCTGGGATCCTTTGACCCTAGCTGACTTCCTGCCCTTTGGACAGGGGGCTGGACCCAACAATTTTATGAGGTCCCTTCCAGCCCTAATGTCTATGAATCTATGCATCTCTTTGGCTCCATACTGTCCCTGCCCGGGTCCTGCAGACCGGGATCAGGGCTTCTTGGCCCTGTGCCACTTTCACCCAGGCTCCATGTGCCAAAATCAGGGCTCCAAGACCCTGTGTCACCTCTGCACACTGGAATCAGAGCCCTAGGGTTTCATGCTGCCTTTACCAGGGCCCAAAGTGCTAGGATCCAGGCTTGTGTAGTCCTGCATCCCAAATCTCACGCACAGGGCCATAGCTTACAGAGTTCCCCATGTACTCATGGGGAGACCTACAGGTCAAATAACCTGGTGCCAGGGGCCGGATTTGATTGGTGGGCTGGAGGTTGAGCACCCCAACTGCAGAACATTGTTAGCAGGGCAAAGCATCAGGTTCAAGAAACTGAAAAATTACACAGGCGCACTGAAAAAAACTTGGAAACTCTAAGAACCAGACAGATCTTGACAGAACTATATAGTTATTTATTGGTACAGAATTAGTACTACTACCCATGTAGCTCACAAAATAGATAAGAGTGAATCTGTGGGGTTTTTTTGACTACACATAAGTCCCTTAAAGCTAAACAACCACCATCAAGAGATGGGTAGTTTGCTAAAATTCAATACTGTTGGGATTGCTAATTATCATAACTGGTACCTGGCTGCAAACAGATGTCACCTGTAATCCAAGAGGAAATGGGACAAAGTGCAATCATTGTTTGTCACAGGACAAAACCCCCCAAAGGTTTGAGGGACAGTAAGTGCTAACAGTTTGTCCTATGCTATTGCAAAGGACATTTAAAAGGTTGTCCCAGGACATCATCCCAGGATAAACAGGTCCCCATTTGCTTCTCCGATCAGTCTCTCAGGCACTGCCTCAGCCCTGGGGCATCCTGGGTTCTCTTGATCTCTGTGCTGCCACTCTGGTCCCGGTTACAGAGCTCAACTACCCAGAGGTGACAGGCTTCATGTGGCCACTTCCACCTATTAATTGCACTGCATGGCAGCTTGCCAACCATTTTGTGCTCACCACTCACCCAAGATTAGCACTAGAGCCTGCATCCATTGAACCAGCCTCAAACACAACCAGCCACCAGGGACCTCCATCCACCTAACCTTCTAGCTGTTGGGGGAGACCATCAGATCCATCCACTACCCACTGAAGCAAGTTTGGACTTTAATACCCCAACACACCCATCCACCTCCACTACACCATGGCCCTTCAGTCTGAGTGCAGCATTGGAACAACCACAGCAGCTAGTGAACCAGAAAGGAAGTAGCGGATCTCATTGCCATCTGTGGGGAGATGGAGAACAAGCATGCACTCTGTCAAGCCACTGAAACAAGAGGATCTATGAAGGGATCATGATGGAAATGTTGGCCTGGAGACATGACAGTGACTGGGCCCAGTACCAGTCCCATTGCAGGATACTGAGGCAGCAGTTCATAAGGACAAGACAGCAGCTGTGATGGGTGCATGCAGGGTCATGTGCATCCACTACAAGGTACTGGCCCGCATCTTCATGGTAATGATATGGTCATGTCTGAAAATATGGTGGACACAGTGGCTTCTGCTGGCCAGGACAGCTATGAGAACACCAACAAGACTGTGGTCAAAGACACTTAACCCTTGCAGGTTAGCACATCAGGTCATTACAGCGACCAGATCACAGACCCCCAGGTTATCCTGTCAAGCCACAGCAAGTCCTTGGCCATCAGTCTGAGCTGCATAGACTCTGAAATGGATCTGTGCTCAGACAATGAGGGCTTGCAGTTCCCCATTTTCAGCATACCAGCCAGCCCTCCACCAACAGGGAGCCACTACCCAAGATTACCCAGGCTGTAATAGGACAAATCCTGCTTCTCGGGGTAAGTGACAGCTCACTACTGCAGTCATGTAAGGAGAGGCCGGGCAACAGGGCACAGTGGGCAAGGAGCCAAAGTGCTTCCTGTGGAACTGCAATGGCTCACTGGGTGGTTGAACTTCTGTCCTCTTCCTCTGGCCCCTGCAGAATTACACTTTGGGTCTCTCTGGAACCACATTGCTGTGCTTGGGGGCTGTTCTGCTATGCTACACACCCTGTACAAGTGTGGTGTGCTAATAGGTACCACTTTAGTCTAGTTGGGCAATTAATAGAACTGGCACTGTTTTTTTGGAAGCATGTCCATACTGGTCAACAAACTATCATTATATTGTGGTTCCCAGTTCCATTAGACAGCAATTAACACTATTTATGGTAATTGCCCACTTAATGCTTCATCCATCCCCCTACCAAAAACACAACAGTGATAGTGCACAGCTATAGGGACTTCCCTGCTGTGCCTGGACTCACTCATGGTCAGAACTTGAAATAAGACACTAGCCCTAGCTTCATGCCCAGATCTTA
The DNA here is from genome assembly GCF_001723895.1 of Crocodylus porosus. Lineage (NCBI taxonomy): Eukaryota > Metazoa > Chordata > Crocodylia > Crocodylidae > Crocodylus > Crocodylus porosus. The sequence continues at coordinate 53,810,909 of NW_017728948.1, forward strand.
AACAATGTACTACTCAGCTCCTCCCTCCCCCCTCTCTTGTCCCCCTGGTTTGCTATTGCCTTCAGCTTTTTGCTTTAGATCCCACTCCAAGAAAGTAGCTGTGATAGCCTTCACTCTCATTAAAATAGTTCATTAGGGATGGATAAGGGCACTTTATTACAAACAATGAAAATCTTGTGAACAAGGAAAAGAGAAATCAAGCAACTTTTAAATCAAGCATCAGGTCAGCTGCTTGGCTGGATCACTGCAATTCAGGCTGTCCTTTAAGTGGCCACAGCATTGGTTGTACTGTCCTGGACTCTTCTGATGGGGATGCCAGCCCCAAAAGTCAGTCCAAGCTCCCTCTGGTTCCTTGTCCTAGCAAACTCTGTGCTGTCCAGGGCTGCTTCAGGGGAAGAAATGGCAGGTCACAGGGTAAGCCAGTGGGCCTAAGTGTCCATGCTAAGGGGGTGGAGGGAGAACTAGAGGCAGATCTCCCATCCCAGGAAGCTTTTCAGCCCCATGCCCATAATCCTTCAGGACACCACATACAGTTTGTGAGGCTGGCTCTTTTACAGCACTGGTTGGCCATTACACTCAGGGTAGTAGGGGATGGGTTGGAGGAGGGGAAAGCTTGCTCCCTTTGAATTCTCAAGCTTTGTGTTTTGAGTGGTGCAGCAGCCACCTCTCTGCAGCCTTTGCAAGTTATTGGCTGACAGTTAAGCAAATGGCACTGATTTGCCAGATAAAGGGCCAAGGACACAGAGACCAGTGCCCAGAAAGCTTCTAGGCAGAGGAAGCCATGCCCACACAACAATGTAACAATGTACACACTGGCTTCTCTGGTGGAAGCCAGTAACTCCCTGGGTCCTAGAAGCCAGGCTGTGGAGAGAGGATGAGTAAATGTACCACCACCAGTGCTTGGCCAGGCATGGATGGGATCAAAGAGCTGTGGTACAGAATAATCATACCTAGCTCATCTACAGAGAAGAGACTTACCAAAGATCACCCAGTAGAGTAGTGGCTGACCTGGTGATAAAACCCTTCTCTCCTGTATCCCACTCCTGTATAACAGCTATTAAGAGGTTTCATGTTGGCAAAAGAGCCTTCAGGTTGTACATGTGTTAACTGCTTTAGATCTGAACCAGTCAGAGCTGGGAGAATGGGGTGCTGGAGTAGTTTTAAATATATGGCCTGAAGGCAAATCACGTGAATTCAGTGGCCGATTAATACAGGCCTGAGCGCTATGCCTGCTAGAAGTTTCACCAGATCATGAGCTTCACATAATCCCTGGGTGCTGTGGATGGCATCTGAGTCAACATTAACATCAAGAAGCCCATAGGTGGCTCTCATCTGACTGAATAGAAACCAAAATTATGCCAGGAATATTATGGTCAGCAATCGAGTACATTGACATCATAGCTGATTTTTGGGATCTAGTGTGGGTTTGTTGTTTGGTCCCATTTGTCCATTCTTGGGTGTTTCCACAATGGAGAATTACCTTCAGGTTTACTGCCAGGTTAAGAGCTTTATTGTTGTCCCCCTTAATCCCACTTTGCCCATGGAGAAACTTGCAGCTTCCTCCCCAGTTTCTCAGGTGTGCTGGGAAGACTGCCTCACTGCAGTCACCACACATCTGTGGGCCAACTACAGCCAACCCAGATACAGGTCTCTCTGCAGATCCCCTTCTCTCTTTTCTGAGGTGATCACAGCTACATGTTCCAGTCTTGGCTCCCCACCCACTTACTGCACCCCAAGGACAAGGCAGAGCAGCTCTACATTGGCTCCCACAAGCTCACTTGGTCAGTCATGAATAGAGCCATAGGCATCCTCAAAATGCAATGGCAATGTCTCCATCTATGTAATAGAATATTACTGTGTAGCCCTGAAAAGGCAAATAGGGGTTTTTTTTGGGGGGGGGG
>NW_017728948.1:53813885-53818974 GCF_001723895.1 Crocodylus porosus
TTTTTCCCGCCTCCCGAGAAACGAACCACGATTTTTAATTCAATAAACTGAAGGATCTTTTAGACAGGTTCCCTCAGATCTCTGTGTCTCATTGGAGGTGGGGTGGTTCTGCACCATTCCATGTATATATTTTTGGTTGGCAGCCTGTTTTCCTCATCTACTAGCATGTGGATGTTCACCTCTGAGTGTATCTAACATCCCACCTGTGTCTCCAGGCTGGCTGCATCATGTACCAATTTAAGCCAGCTGACAGCCACAGGTGTCTGAGACAGATAGCTCTGCCCACACACTGTAACTCCTCTGGTCTACACTTTGTTCAATGGTGGTAGCTTGGGACTGGGACTGGCATGGGACTGGCATGGTGGCAGCTTCCTCCAAGGGAACACCAGCATCAGTCTGAGGACCATTTTTACTGTAATGTGGCTGTGGCTGTGCCCAGTTAGCTGTGCCCAGGGTTCCCCAACAGCGCAGTTCCCCAATAGATGTTTTATTACAATGGCCCCCAATATACCTTGTGTTTGTCTTGCCTGTCTTTCCATTTGTAGGGACAGAGAGGCCTCCTGCTGCTTCTTGAACCCCAGCTGTGGTCAAGAGTGGTCCCTAGGGTGAGCTCTGGGGGAATGGCTGGACGAACCGCAGGATGTCTGTCAGCGGTTGCTTGTGGCCAGTAGCTGGCCAGCGGCCTGGAACAGAAGCTTGCCTGAGATCCTGATAGGGGGACTCACCTACTCTGTTTGTAGTAACCTCTGCTGTTTTCAAGCCAAACTGAAAGAGCTCTCTCCCCCACTTGTCTTTGTTTGTAAACTGCCTTTAGAGACCTTAAAAAATAGATGTAATGGCTCTGAGGATGCAGGATCCCATGCTTTCCTCCTAGGCCCAAAGCCTGTTTCTTACTGACTGTAGAGTGAACTTTTGCAGATGTAGCAACTAACTTGGTCAGCAAGTAAAGGAAACTATCAAACACAGTTAAACAAAGCTCAAGGCCTAAAAGGAGATAAGAGAAGACCATACATTAAATAACCCATATACACTATGTCATAGCTTTATCTTAAAATGGAAGTAGTAGTGATTGATGTAACCAAATATATTAAATGTCATTTTGCTGTAATAGATATATTTTTGTTAAAATGCTCAGATAATTTGTAAAAACAAAAACAGCTTGTCAGAAAGGCCACAAAGTAAAGTAAAGAAAAAACAGAAACAGCACTCCACAGTGGGGAAGAAAAGGAGATAAGAAACCCTCCCTCTTTCCCAAGGATATAAATGCCAAATAATTGACACCTTCCAAGTCCACAAAAGATCTGGTTCAGTCCAGTTCCAAAAATAAATTTAAATAAAACAAACTGAAGGTCATTTATTAGAATATTAAAACTAACCATCTATAAATATTGGGCATAAGCTGGAGGGAAATTTGAACTCTGCAAATGTAAGAAAACCTCCTGTCAATGCGTGCCACCCTTCTCCCACCTCTCCAGTCTCCCCAGCTAGTATAGGTAAGAATCTATGTTGTGCTGTTGCAGGTAGCCAGATAGATTTTAGGGTACATGTTTGTTCTCATATTTTAAGGCGCAAGCAAATAAAAGGTTGGACTATAGACCTGTTTCTGCCTCTTTTATCAGTAGCCTACACAGAAAGTTACCTGTAATATAGGTAACACCTTCCCACAGTGTACCCACCTTGGAAATGGTGAGGAGTCTCTGGCTGTGTGTTGTTTACTCTGTGACAAAAAGGAATAGCAGGTCTTTCTGTGCAGCAATATGGTCACAAGTGTGTATGCGTGTGTATGGGGGGGTGTCTTACAAGTACTTCTGAGGCAGTCTTTCTGTATTCTTTCTGAGGCCCTTGAGTATGCAGAAAAATGCCCTGGAGTAGCCTCAGTATTAGGGTCAAGAACCAGGGCAGCGAACTAGCCAGATTGCAACCAGCTGGCTAGATTGTGACCCAGTTACCTGAGTGTCTTAATTATGCCCATCTGACCTTAGATGCCTGGACAGTATGGCTGCCTGCTTTTAAGCAGCTCTTCTAGTACCTAGCAGGCTACTCAGCAAGATGGATACTTCCCTGTTTAATCCAGGACTTCTGGCCCTCCTAATCCTGCTTGTTCATTCCTCGTTTCCTCTGTTCTCAGTCCTGCTTTCTAATTCTATCCTGGTTCCTGCCTGCCACAGCCTGGCTTGTGGCTTACCTAGGCAATCACCCATGTCTTGGTCCCATGCCTGCTCCAGACCCCCTGGCTAGTGATACCGGTCAGGATACCTACCCCGCTTCCCCCACCCCCAAACTTTGGCCTGTGGCTCTATCTAGGTGAGTGCCTGTGTCCTGGTCTCTTAGGCCTCAGCCTCCTGACACGCCTACTTCTGATCCCCTGACTCCCACCCTTGCTTACTTGACTTTATCTGTTCCTGATCCCCTTGACCTCTTAGGATCAAACCTCAAAGTGCTTGCATCGCAGTTATGTCCCTGGTATAGGGCTATAGGATATGGCAATGGAGACTCCAGGAAAGAGAACAGGATTTGACAAGGGATACAGAATGACTGTTTTTGGTAGGAGGCATCTGAACCTCAGCTTGGAAACCTATTTATGGTGGATGTGAGGAGGTAGCAGTTAAGCAGAAACATGACCAATCTTAGAGAGAGAGCACAGCCCTGTTTTTCCTCCTGTTGAAGCAAGCCTGGTTTTCTGCTTTGAGAAGGCATAGAGCAACCAGCCTTTGAGAGAGATCTAGGGCACAGACCAATAGTTGGCTATTGGCCATGAAGAATAGGGTGTTTCTGAAGTTTTGTGGGATGTGTTTGAGAAATATATCTGGCAAGATGTCCCTCAGCCAAGCCTATGGGAAAGTGAGAAAGATAATTTTGCTGTAATGTACAGTATATGGCAGCAAACTCCCCATGCCAGCTGGCATGGCTCAGCTCCAACCTTGCTGTCCTGTGAGCAGTCACAGGCTAAGAACAGATGTTGTATTTTTCCTGGGGAAAGAGCGTTTTGTCCTGGAATCATACATATACATCAACTGTCCCACTTCAAGTCCCTTTGAAGTACATCAGCTAAAGGGTACTAATACTTTTTTCCTGGGACATCTAGGTACACGACTACAATTCCTGAGGTTCATTCCAGGGATGTGTGGTCGTTTCACTGTCTACCTACTGGCAAAGTAGTGGCCATGCAAGTTGGAAAGGCATCTTGTGTAAATGACTGTGCCACACCTGTTTTGACCTGGGTTAAACCCCAGCACAATCTGTGGTTCAAATGAGACATCTGTTTACACCCACATGCTGCTGCTGTGATCCTGGGTCCCTTGTTTAATTTGCTATCCGCAGTGTGCTGAGGCAGCACAGTCCCGAACTTTTCAGTTAGCCTGTCCACAGCAGTGCTATGCGGAGATTGCTCTAGGATTTGACAAAGCAGGTGCCCTTGTGTATTCTGTAGTGACAGCACCCTGTTTTAATGTGGGTGTAATGCGTGTAAGAGCAGGAGGAATCTGCAGAGCTGTGCTGCCTGCTAATATGGCCTACAACTCCCAGAAACCCCGAGGGGCTGGGGGGCAAAAAGAAAAGGAAGAGAAACCGTGAGGCTGAAGTAAGAGGAAGAGAGAGTAGCATGTATGTGGAACCTGCTCAGCCCTACACGGAGGAGTGTACAGCGAGAAGATCTCATTGAGTCAGACATCCAGGACTCTGGACTGAAGGAGGTGGACTCAGACTTGAGGGCAGCTACATGCTGCTGTTTGAGCGCTCTAGGATCTAAAGACTTCTTTGGGGACACCTCCAGGGCTAAGTACAGTCAAAAAGCCTGAGGCTGAATGGATTCAGTCTTTGCAGGTTAGTCTAAGCTGCAGGGATTAAATTGAAACAGAAGTGAACAGACATTTACCTTTGATTCAGGAATGCAGCTACATGCCTATAATGGCTCAGGCCGGAAGCTAGGGGGTGATAGGGTATAGCCCTCTGGGATGTAACCAGCATGGGCTGTGTGTTTGCTTCCTCTTCCTGCTACCCCCCAGGTCTCTGGGATTTGTAGTCAAAAATCACAGTAACAGGACTCTGTAGGGCTGCAGCAGGACTCTGTAGGGTTGCTCATCACTTCCTCTACCTACTTCCAGGTGCTTCTGGGATTTGTACTCCACTTGCAGCCAGCAGTAAATCTGAGTCGGGGAAGGGGTGTTTAACCCCCTCTCCCTGGCCCCAGACCCCAGCCAAGGTTTGCCTTGGTCCCCTGTCCCCTCCAGTAGACTGGGCTGCAGCCTCTGCCCCTCCACTTGTCAGCCAGACCCTCGCTGCTCCAGCTAGCCCTCACTGCCTCTGCTCTCTGGAGCAGACAGAATAGCCCAGGCCAGGCCTTCAAAACATGCTGGGATGTTGAGGGATTGTGACTTAACTTGAACCAGGAAGGGGTCTATGCAGAAGTTTCATAAACTGGTTTGACCCAAATCAGTTGAGTCTGATACTATATTCAGCCAGGTTTATCTTAAAACAGTTTCAGCCACTGAGCTTCTGTTGTGTTACAGGTTTAAACCAGTTTCTGATCACTTAAACCAGTCTGTGTGTAACTTCTGTCCCTAGTCTACAGGTGTCGGAGGGAAATTAAGGTATTGAGTATATGACACCACAGTATTGATGTTTCTTTACCTATTCCTGTTCCATCCCTTTGGCCCACTGGCTTATGACTCTAACCTCTGTGATTTTCTATATAAAAGTGGGAACTCCCCTCGCTTCTTGTGCCAGTTTCTGGGCCTGCAGATTTGGTACAAATTGGCGTTAGCAGAGGGATGCTGAAGGGGGGCAAATGAGGATCGGTGGTCACTAGCCAAAATGTGCTGGGCAAACTATTGCAGTGAGTGTACAGATTTTGTTTATTGTGTAGACATTTGATTAGGCAAGATGAGTACCATAGATTCATAGACGTTAGGGTCAGAAGGGACCTCACTAGATCATCGAGTCTGATCCCCTGCATAGACAGGAAAGAGTGCTGGGTTCAGATGACCCCAGCCAGATGCCCATCCAACCTCCTCTTGAAGACCCCCAGGGTAGGGGAGAGCACCACCTCTCTTGGGAGCCCATTCCAGATTTTGGCCACTCTGACTGTGAA
>NW_017728948.1:53819074-53833413 GCF_001723895.1 Crocodylus porosus
TGAGACTTGTCTTGCCCCTCGTTTAGGAAGACTGAGGCAAAGAACTCATTGAGGAGTTCAGCCTTGTCCTCCCTGTCTGTCACCAATTGCTTTTGCCTGTTCAGTAGTGGTCCTATTACACCCTGGGCCTTCCTTTTACTCCCTATGAAAAACAAATTTTTGTTATTCTTAACTGGGGATGCCATCCTTTGCTCCATGGTAGCTTTGGCCTTTCTAACTGCCTCCCTACAACTGCGAGCTGAGGAGGCATACTCCTCTTTAGTAATCTCTCCCTGTTTCCACTGCTTTTTGCCCTTAGGCTGCTCTAGATTTCTCTGGTCAGCCAAGGAAGCCTCTTGGTCCCTTTCCCCCTTTTCCCCTTCATCGGAATCGTCTCCCTCTGTGCCCGAAGAATCATTTCCTTAAGACACGGTCACCCTTCCTGGGCTCCCATCACGCCAAATCTCCATGGAGGAGGGGGTACCCTTAGTGGAAGGGGGAAATGCACATACCCCAGCAAGTGTCTCAAGGCCTATGGTTAATCCAGCATCCTATGGTAGGGAGCAACGACAATGGGGTGACTTGCATGAATAATTTGAAATGGCAGCTGAGTTAAATGGATGGGATGAGGATATTAAGTTAAAAATTGCTCACAGGGAAGGCCAGGGAAGTCTACCATGGGCTCATCAGTGAAGCCAGATAGGATTATAAATACCTGACAGGGGCCCTCATGAATGTTTTGGAACCAGGTTCAGGTCCTGACTGGGACTGTGCAGCTTTCTTTAATAGTAGGAAGACTTTAGCAGAATTGGTGCAAGAGTTTGGCATTGCCCTAAGACAGGGGTTTTCAACCTTTTTCGGTCGGTGTACCCCTGGCAGCCGGTTGAGAAGCAGGGAGTCCCCTTGCAGCCGGTCAACAAGCGGAGCAGGGTGTCCCCAGGCAACTGTGATGGTGAAACCAGACGTGCTGGCGGTGCACAATGGCAGAAGTGCCAGCGGCACACAGTGCTAGTGAAAATTAAAGCAGTACAAAGTGCTGGTGGCCCCACCTTCTGCTTCTCTGCACCACTGCCGTGTACCCCAGGGGCCTTCCCAAGTACCCCTGGGGTACGTGTAAACCTCCAGTTGCAACCCCTGCCCTAAGACGATTATCTGTAAAGGCCTTCACACAAATCAGCCCTGAGATACAGGATCTACTGGTCCATGACCAGTTCATCAGCAGTGTGGGCCCAGCTTCAGTTGGGGAAGGCCATAACCTGGATGATGTCATAAAGCTAGTCACTGAGATGGAGTGGTGCAAATGCATGCCAGGGAGGAGAGGTCAGCAGCACACACGTGACTAGAGTCATCAGCCTTGTGAATGGTGATGGAGGCATTGAGCAAGATCTGAGATGAACTGGACCAGCTCAAGAAAAGTAGGGAAACCTAGCCCCAGAGCAGACACAAAAAGGGACATTTTCCTGGACCACAGTGGCTGGGGTATCATCAGGAGAATGCTGTGGCAGCCAAGATCACTTCCAGAGGACATGCTCAGAGAGAAGGTAGGCTGTGGAGAGGGTGCCCATCCACTGCTAGCAGACAGAGCACAGAATGAGAGTTCTTTCTAGATTCAGGTGCTCAAGTATCCATTGTATATAGCTGGGTATGGGAGCAAGCTACAACAGAGACAGAAAGAATCATAGAATCATAGAAGTAGGGTCAGAAGGGACCTTGTAGATCTTGAAGTCCGACCCCCTGCCTTCAACCCTTTAGGCTAGCAGTCAAGATATCCAGTGGAGAAGTACTTCCAATTCTGGGAAAGTGGAGTGCAACCATCAACTTCCAAGGCCTACAGATGCCATGTAAAATTCTCATAGCAAAGGATGCTATTTAAGCTGCCTTGTTAGGCATTGTCTTCCTAAAAATTTACCAGGTTTTTATGAATTTTGCAGATTTTTTCATGTTCTTTTCTGGGGAGGCATTTCCCCTTCTATACCACAGCTGGCCGAGTGAGGGCATGCGAAGTGGTAATGGGGAAGAACCTAACAATACCTCCTAGAAGTGAGATGATGATCATTAATGAACTGAAAAGATGGTGCCATGAAGAAGAGGACTTTTTAAAATCTAAGTTCACTGGTGAATTGGGATTCCTAGTAGGAACTACAGTGGGTAAGAACCACAAGGTGAAATTCCTCTGCAGGTTGCTAATGCATTGACAGAACCACAGGTTGCATATTAGGGCATCGTAATGGGGATGTTTGAGACAGGTGTGACTGTCCTGCAGGAGGACCCTTGATCAGAGAGATTGGTTGCTGTAAGACTACTGAGCTCAAAGGAGAGCCAGGCACTAAACTTTGGTGGAATGCAGGAAAATTGGAACATGTTCATGTTAAGTCTTGGTGACCTGGAGCCTGAGCAAATGAGGGCAGTACAAGAAGTCCTACTGGAGTATGCAGATGTAGTCAGCCTTGGAGACCACAACCTAGGGCATACAGGCTTAACAAAGCACTGGATTAATACTGACAATCAGGGCTGAATTAACTCTTTAATGGGCCACAGTCAAACAAACTTGTGGGCTCCAGGCCAGTCATGACCAAAACAAGCCCAACACATTTCAAAGAAAAGAGAATGGTGCTGGAAAGTGTGTGTAAGGGGGTGTAGCTGTGTGTGTGGGGTGGGGGGTGGGCAATAGGGTATGTTGGGGTGTATATGTGGGAGGGGATTGTGAGGGCAGAGTGTGGGTGTGAGGGAGGGTTGGGAGGTGTGGAGACCCCTCCAAGCCCTCAGGGCCTGCCCAGGCACCAGCACCCTGCAATGTGCAGCTCCAGCCAGCACTGCACAATGGTGGCAAAGAGCGCTGCCCTGCCAGCCACTTCTCTTGCACTGTTCTCCACGCAGCCCATGTGCAGATCTGGGGAGATGCAAATAGGGACATGCTCTCAGTTCTGCTGCACAGTAGACCAGGGCTGTGTGCCACTTTTGATGTGCCACCATTGTCCATAAAAGGAGAGAGTTAATCATCATCAGAAAAAAGAGCTAGGTTTGGACTTGGAAGCCGATGGGGCTGCACTCCTTGCTCCCACCATAAGCGCTGGCTGGAGCTGTGCCAGGCCTGTGTGGGCCACGATTGCTCCGAGGGCTGCTGCTGCTGGGGGTGGAGGTTGTGCACTATGTGGAGGGAGTGTAGGAGAGGTTCCCTACACCTCCCACCCTCCCTCATACCCACATCCTGCCCACCCAAGCTCTGTGCTCTCACCCAGCTGCAGCACCCCCTCTCTCTATGTGGTGCTTGGAGCAAGCCAAAGGTTGGGGAAGGCATGCAGGGCCTTGGGGTGGCAACAGCAGCAGTCCTGCCCAGAAGCTCCATGCTGGCTGGGCTGGGCCTTTCTGTGACCCCATCTTGTTTCTGCAGCCAGGATCTACAGTTTGGGAACTGCTGTATTACAGGAAATCCCCAAATAAGCAACCTCTAAATAAAAAAGCCCAAAACATTGCAACCCACGATTCTAAAAATCAAAGCAACTTTTTTTAAAAACAAGCCCAACTCCACTTATTATAAGCAGACTTGGTAACATGGGCTCGAAGCCACCACTAGGAATTGGATCATAGAGGACAGTCTGGTTTTCTGGTCCTCTGTCCTCTGTTGATATGAAACCGGATGCCTTTATGTCCTCTGTTTTTCACCGCTGGGCCCCCCCAGCCTCGGGAGGCACGCGATGTTCTTGGTGGTGGGGACAGTCCTCTATTCTTGAGGTACCTCGATGGCCACCTCAGCTAAGAAGCAGCCTCTGCAGCAGCGAGGCTAGCATAGGGGAAGAGGAAGGGAGGCAAGGGGAAGGGAGGCAGATGGGGCTATTTGCATCACCACGGAGAGAAAGTGCAGGCCCCCCCTTTCCACACTTCAGGACCCTAGGCCTGTGCCTCGTTTGTCTATGTGTTAATCCAGTCCTGTTGGCAATGCCAAACCTGTCTAGAAGACTACCCGTCCATTTCCAGAAGGAGTTTGATTAGGAGCTGCAAGAGATGAGGAAAGAGGCCCTCTTTTAGCCCATGGACTGCCCCTGTGGTATTGGTGCAGAAGAAAGGGGAGGTGTGCTGGTTTATGTGTATTATTGTAGACTGAATGATGTTACTGTTAAGTGTCCCTACCGCTTACCTCAAACTGATGACATGCTAGACCTCCTGGGCAAAGCTTTGCTGGTTCTCCACCCTGGATCTAGCTAGTGGGTACTGGCAGGTGGAAGTGCACCCAAAGGACAGACCTAAGACAACTTTCTTCACAAGAAGAGACTTTTTGAGTTTAATGTTGTGGCTTTTTGTTTATGTAATGCTCCTAATATATTTCAGAGATTGATGGATATCACGTTAGTGGATTTGCAAGGGACATCTTGCCTGGTGTATCTGGATGATATAATTTATAGGTCAAACCTTTCAGGAGAACTTGCAGAAACTGAAAGCAGTTTTTAACAGGCTGAAGGAAGCCAACTTAAAAATTAAACCTGCCAAATATCAGCTTTACTGCAGGAAAGTGATTTTTTTGGGGACATGTGATCACCATGGAGGGGATAGGCCCAGAGTCAGAGGTAGTAGAGGCAGTTAAGGCCTGGCCAAAACTTCAGAATGTAACAGAACTGTGCAGCTTCTTACGGGTTGGAGACCCTTAACTGTAATAACCAAATTCTAATTTGTCTATTAATTTCAATCTGAAAAGCCTAAACAAATAATCCAAGCAATTTTAGTTGGATAACGGATTCTCCACTTTGTGTCATAATTTTATGTGCTGCTGAATAATTGCCATCTTCTTTGCCAAAAGTGATTGCTTTTTAGTGACCGGTATATTAGTTGCATCTATATAGAAATAGCTTTTAAAGTGGGGGGTAAAAGTTCCTAGTCACAGAAAAGGTAAAGTTTGTAAAGCAAAATACAAAGGTAAGTAAAAGCATTTCTAATGTGGTACTGAGGGATCTGCTGTATGAGGAGCTGGCAATCTCTTAGAAGTTGCTGTGTGCAGTCAGCAATAGTAGGGGACCAAACCTAATGGCTTTCTGTGACATCAAGAAATGATATTCCAGATTGTTAAAATATGACCAGGTTTTTGACTTTTTGTGTTTGTCAGAAGTGTTATTGAATTAAAAATATAATACAAATAAAATGGGAAGGCTTGACCTTCATTCAATGTATCTGTTAAACCTGATATAATGAATATGCATACTTTTTCTTTTAACTCTGAAAATAAAGAAACCAGGGGCTCCCCTGCTTTAGAAACTGTGCTGGGGTTGCCTTCAAGGGGGCACTTTCAGAAATGAGACAAGGCCAAAGGCCAGGGCAGATCCAGGCAGGGATGCACCGGGGTAGTTGTATCCCCTGCTCCTTTGATTCCTGCTCCACCCAGCTGCCTAGCAGTAGCAGCAGCATTTCTAGTCAAGCAGTGTGGTGGTAGTCAATTGAGTTCATGGCTGATTACCATCTACCTGATCCCTTCTAAACTCTTCATTTTGCAGATTCTTTCTTTTTTTTTACTGTCTTGCTGTTCCAGAATCCAACTAGCCTTTATTCTGCAGTTCTGCTGTCTGTTAGCTGCTCCTTGTAGTGAACCTCTTATTTCACAGCCTTGCAGGCTGTTTTTAACTTATTCCAATGAAGTTATATTTGTTTTTGCTTCAATCCTCAACTGAATAATACAGTCCTAGGTCCCTAGCATATTAGTAAAGCTTCTAGTTTTTTTTTAACTGGAGAAAAATGCATGTTGTTTTTCAAGATCCACTCATTGTCACAGTGATCCCAAGTAAGTACCCCAGTTCAGGAACTCCATGACATAGCTCTCTAAATGGGATAAAATAGGAAGTGTGTAGGGAAATGCTACCTTGGAAAAAAATTAAATGTTTAGTTGCATATCTACAGAATGCTCATTTAACTACATCTACGCATACCAAACATAACAGAGCCTGAGTTAGCCACCTCTGCTTAAATTTAGAATCAGAGCATCAAAAGAGATAAGTGGTCTTTTAATGACTAGAAATTTACCATTTACAGAGGAAGTGAGCATTTCAGGAAAAGCATGTAGAAAAATATGGGCCAGTGTGAAACAAATTAGAGACTTTAGGCTGGTCTGGTCCTGAGGTCCTTCTGAGTAGGCTCTGTCCCAGCATGACTCTTACAGGACTGAATTCTTAATAAAAGAAGCAGTAAATCTAAATATATTACATGCCAAATTCACAAAACTTCTAAATGCTGAAAAAGTAGATGTTTTTATAAATAATGGTGGGTATTTGGCAACATCCTAAAGAAATGATTCTTTTTACTCCTGATTCCACTTAGAATAATCAAGAATTGATACTTTGTTGTTTGTTTATGATATCTAATTCAGATATACATAGAAACAGGCCATACCACACAGACTACATAGATTTACAAACGTGCAATTGCAGACTATTCTCCAGGATGACCCTCATGCTGTAGATTAGGCTTATCAAAGTAATTTGACTTTGTGGGCTAGATCCATGCCACAGGCCTCCTTGTCAGCTAGATTCAGACCTCTGTGCAGCAGTGGGGCAGGTGGGAGTGGTGTTAGTCCCCGTGGCCACCAGAACTGCTGCATCAGCTTAGGGGCAGCTGGGGCTGCCAGAATCTTGGCCTCTTCAGAAACCATACTGGCCAGATGACATAGGTCTGAAGACCACATTCAGCCCTCAGGCTGGACGTTTGATGCCCCTGTTGTAAATGTATTACAGCAGGGAGCTGAAAGATAAACATAGCAGACTTAATTTTCAGAGTTGCTAACCACCTGCAGCTCCCATTAACTTCAACAGAGGTTATAAATGCAAACTGGACCTGCTGTACATCAACACTTGGGGTTTAAAGAATGTTATTGTGCATAAGATTAGGAAGTAAGCTGATATGAATAAAAGCTCCCTCTAGCAATCATACAATGTGGGATTATATGAAGATGGAATAAGATTGGTGGGAAAATGATTTTTAGAGACTTCCTACCATCATGCATTATGAGAACAGGTTGTAAGAGATGTATAACTGCTATGTTATAATCAAAGGATACTGACATGTAATTTAGTTCTTGATATAGACCACATAATTTATTATAGGGATACAGGGATACTTATTATATGCTTATAGTGCCTGAATTTAACAGGGACTGTTCAAGAGGTCACACAGGTAGGAGTACAGAATAAAAACAATGGGAAAGCTGTTGGCTTTGGAGCACTTTCCCCTGTCTCCAACATATTGCAATAGTTTTGTCAAAGCTGGGAGCTGCTAAAGCAGAAGGCCACAAATAGTTAAAAAGTGACTTGATTCCTGTGAAAAAGATTAGTTGCAAAGAGCTGTCCAAGGACTTGCCAGTGAACTCTGACACAGAAAATTTGATGCAGAGAGAGTCTGCGTAGAGGAGTTCATAGGAAGTTAAACCTACTAGCCTCCCCTGTGGAAGATGATTTAACACCTGGTAAGCTGTATGCATACAGTCTGTTTATGGTTTTGGATTTGTTTTTTTTCCTGAAATACTGTGGTTCTAATAAATACTGCTTTGTTTTAAGAAGACCATCTGGTTACTGGTAACTAGTGTCCTTCCTCCCACAGGGGACAGTATTGCAGAATCTGGACATAAGTCAGATTGGCTGAGTTGATCAAAATTGATGTACCGGGACTGCAGCCAGGACTCAGTCTGATTGTAGACGAATCATGTGATTCCATCCTGAGAAAGGTGATGGCTTTAGGCTTGAGACCTGAAAGGGGGTGTACTGGCAGAGACCAGGATGAGTCAGTGATGCAGTTAACCTAGAAATGTGGACACAGGATTTTAAATGGCGAGGGGATAATGTACGAGAACTGAGAAAACTCCATAAAAATACATATATAAACAACTAAAATGGGATTTGGCAAACTTTGAAAGCTCTTGCTAGAGCTAAAAGCCCCCAAAATACTAAATAAAAATATTAAATAAATTAAATTAAATTAAGTTAAGCACTGGTATTATGATAGGTCATAAAGCAAAGCAAATTTTAACTTTCCAGCTTTGTGGGCCCAAAGAATTTAAGTGAGAAACAAGCATCCTATTCTCCAATTCATTTTTCTGAGGTACATCAGACCAATGGAGTGTTTTATTATTTTTATTGCAGCTTAAATGCAGATGAACTATTCTGTTAATTAATTAATGAACCAAATTAATTAATTCACAAAATAATGTAATTTAAAGAAATACCAGAGGAATTGACTGACTCCTATATGACTCTAATAATCTTGGAAAAAAATTTACTTGATAAATCCCTTTCAAAATTTATTAAGATTCCAGATGTTGGAAAATAATGGATCTGGAGGAAATCCAGAAGGATTTTCATGAACAATAAAGTGGAATTAGTACCCATAATGGATACTAATGGGTACTACACTTGACTTTCTTTCCAGGCAACAAGGAGTTAATTTCCTCATCAACCTGACATCCACTACAATGAAAGGAGCAAAGGTGGGGTTTCAGGACCCAAACTGATATATTCAGGGGAAACCCAGCAAATGACATAAAAGCTGAAAGAAGCAGAAGACTTGTAAGACAATTCCACACTCATTAGTCACAAGATCAAGTTGTATGCAAGCTGGGCTGGTTTTGTGTATTTTCTCATTATGTTAAACTATTTTGTTGTTTTGCTGTACACACCACTCTCAGGCCTTGGGGGTAAAAAACCTTGAAGAAGAGACCTTACTGCCTGGCTTTCCTTCAAGCAAGGTCATTGCTTTTGGTTTTCAGTTCTCTTACTGCCTGAAACTTATAACTATATCCTTCAGTAGGGGCCTATGTGAGAAATGTGACATGTGACAAAGAAAAGACCAGCATTTTGCAGTTCATAAGGACTGATCTCTTTTCTTAATGTAGATTGCAGACTACAAACTCGTACTTTTTTATCAAAAAGATTACAACCTTTATTTTCCACTTAAGCTTATGCTGATAAGACAGTTTTTACAATGGCATGCCATTCATGTGATAACACAAGACATGTCTTTAAAATAGTATATAGTGTTTAAAGCTTCAGTGAAGATTACATCTCTTCTCTTGACATTAGATGTAGGAAAAGTCTTTAATTGACTAAGATGGCAGAACTGATTTTATATCATGGGGACAATGGGCTTTAATGAGCATTTTACAAATTGGATAAAAAGGAGAAAATATGAGGCACCTTTTTCTTCAGTGAGAGTGAATGGATTTAATTTACAGGTTCATACTCCAGAGCATAACGAGATAAGTATTGTCTTATTTGCATTAATTTTAGTGTCTTTCATGCTAAGCCTTATGGGAATGTCCTCCAGTTAAACTGCAGAGAAGACAATAAAATCATACTATATACAGATAAAGGGTGTGTACCTGTGTGTGTATCAGAATCTGAATCCTCTGCCCCTTCTCCCTCCATTATTTTTCTAGTGTGAGGAAATATTAGGCTTAAAAAATAATAAAACTAAAAGCAATGAGAAACCATGAAATTTCCCTCAAATCTCCAAGAAAACAGTTTCAGGTGGAACACTTGTGCCTTGTAGCATAGGATTTATCTAGAATGGACCAACCCTACATCCTTATGATTTAATAGCTAAATGTTTGTGCAAATGGAATACCAGACTCAAAATCAGTACATTTCCAAGCATATCATAGTTTATTAAAGCACCCATGACCCATGGAAGAGTTTTTTCTATAGCTGTCTAGATTGCTGGCCTTTCCATTTTCTGTGGAACGGCAAATCTTAAAGTAAGATATACCGACCTGCAGTTTGGAAGAGAAGAAGGAAATATCAACTGTCTGGATAATTCATTATTCCACAATTAAGTCAAATAGTTTATAGATGGTATTGTCTGGCTGAGGGATATTGCCTTTCCAAAAGTGAATCTCACTTTTATTTATATATAAGATGCTATAGGATTAATATCCCATGGGTTATTCATACTGTAAAGATTTAGTATAAAGTAGTTTTCCTTGTCCTAGTAATCAAATTGTTCAAAGCTATCCAACTACCTAAGACAGGGGTGTCAAACTCATACCAGACCCTAGGCCTAATCCAAATTGTGGGACTCCTCCTAGGCTGGATCTGTGGAGCCGGTGCTACCTGCAGCAGGTCTGGAGACAGAGGCACAGAGGCTGACAGCAGCAGTGGGTCTGCCAGTGACGGTCTGTGAGCAGCGGCAGAGGTCTGGAGATGGTGGTAGGGATCCAGTGGGCACAGGATTAGCAAAGATTGTATCTGCACAGCTCTGGTTCTCTGCCCTGCTACAAATTGACATCACCATTGGGACCCAGTGTCCTGACTTCTGTGGCAGGCCCTGCCTCCAAATTTCAGTAGCCCAGTGGGCCAGATGGAAGGGGCTCCACAGGATGGATCTTTGACATCCCTAAGCTAAACTAACATCCAAATGGATTTAATTAGAGATTAAGTACCAAAATAACACAAGAGCTTTTATATGTTCACCAGTCATTTGGTGCCATGAGCTAGATTTAGTAAGGTGTTTACTACGAGTAGTCTAACTGATCTGCATGAAAACATTCCTGGTATTATTTAATACCAGGAGTTCCCTAAATCCATAAACCTAGCATCACTTGAAGAACTTGTATAAAATCCAATAATGAGAACAGAGGTAGAAGAAGTAGGCACGTTCATTCATCATTATTATTCCGTTACACTTGGTAGCCATGGGTCCAATTCCTTGACCTGCTCTTGCTCTGGCCATTTACAGCAATACAGCAGAAACATGGAGCGTTACAATTCTGATTTGGTGGTGGCTTTGTGTTTGTGTAAATGACTGTCCAAAGCATAAGGCCATGCTGAATTGGACCCTGTCTACTTGTGCTGTTCAGGACCCAAAATAAAGTCAGTCCCCATAACTGACATAAGACTGGCAATAGGAGAGGAATGGGGAGAAACCTGTTAGAATGAACCCTTGTGAACTTTTTTCTGGGGTCTTTATATGATACATTTTATACCATTTGCATCTTGAACAAATTAAGCAAGAAGTACCCAAAAACACTGCAAGAATTTCTGAAGCAGCAAAGACACTCCCAAAAACATTTAAAATGAAACATCTCTTAAGATTTCTTTTGTCACTTTCCAATATTAATTATGTGAGGCTGACCCCTAGAATAAATGTGATTTTAAGGAATGCTATTTGAGAAAAAAAACTATGTATGTACTATTAAAAAATAAAACTGCATGCTACTTTGCAGGCAAAGGAAGGAACCACCCATCAAAAGAGACTAGCTGTCTAAGATGAAAGAGAGCAGAGAAATGGTGAGAGCCATTTTAAACATACCACACAAGACTTTCATCTAATGTTGGACCATATGGGATAATGCCATTAACCTTGGAGAAATCTGACAGTGGTGAAAAAAATTAAAAAATAATATATTGCTTTCAGTAGCTTTTCTGATCTTTACTGATGCCCTTGAAAAAGTTTTACATTTATTTTGCTTGTATCTCACTATTGAAGTGAATGTTGCCCTCTCTCTTGCTCTAAATCCTTATGCAAACAACAAACAAGATTTCTTTTCCTTGATAGTTTTCTTTAACACTCTTTAATTGTATCTTCCTCCCTAGTACTGCATTCTTTCAGCTATCTGGTAGGAATTTATTCTTTGAATGCATGTAGGAACTCATACGTCTACAGTCATATGCTGTAATGTGCTTTCACCCCAGCAGTTTAAGAACCTGACTGACAACCAACAGCATATAAAACTGGGGTCAGCAGCCTATGGCCCGCAGAACCACTGCATCTGGTTTGTAGACCTGAGGGGCTTTTGTTGTGTTTTGGCATTAGGGGGGCTTCTGTGCAGGGATTTGGTGGCTGGGGGCTTTGCCTGTGCAGCAGCTGGGTAGCAGAAAGAAGCTATGGTGCTGGTACTGCAGGGACAGGAGTAGTGACTGCAGCTGCAGCAGTGGCAGTGCAGGCTGGGTGGGAAGCTGCCTGCTGTCAGAGCTAAGCCCCCACTCCAAAATGTTGCCCGCCCCTCATATGAAAGGTAGGACATGTACTATTTTATCTCTGAATGATATGCAATTTCATGCTTGCTGCTAAGTATAGATTTATGTATATTTCTATGGATGCTAATTAATATATAAGCCAACATTCCAATATTTATGAATATATAATTATATATGCAAGATGTATACATAATTATAAATTGTAATTCTTTCTCAAAGAGTTATCTCCCTTCTTTTTTCCCCTTCCATCTCAGTCAAAAGTATTTGATTGCAAGCTATGGAATCATGGAAATCAGATGCCTGGATGAGATCTGAGTTCACTCCTCCCCAAGCAGGAACAAATATATCTAGATCAACCCTGACTAATATTTGTCTGACTAGGCTCTCTCTACATGTATGTATCACACAATTACCCGGTTAATTGTACAATTAATTTAGACTGGCTACCTGTACAAATTAACTAGCTCACCCTAAAAAAGTCCAACCATAAAATTATTGCTGGAAAATGTGTAATAACTTTATAGCTGATTTGTATCCAGCTTCAATTTGCAATTTCAGTAGCAGGGTCTGCCCCTGCAGCTGGGAGCCCCATTAGCTGATGTGGCTCCCAGCCGCAGGGGTGTACCATGCACAGCCAGAGCTGGGAGTCCTGCAGCTAAGGGGACTCAGCCCCAGCAGTTGCACAGATGCCAGCACGGAGAGTCCCACAGCTGACGGGACTCTGCTGCCCAGCAGTGCCCCATAGCTGCAGACTTTTGAGTCCCTGCAGACCCTGTGGTAGCTGTGGGACCCTCGGCCCCAGAAGCCATGGGACTCACACCTATGGGAGACTGTTGTTTGCTGGTGCAGAGTGGAATGGTGATCCCAGCATCCCCCTGTACCAGCAATACGGCATGAGAGATTCTGCTGCTAGATCCCACAAGCACGCCTCCTGCCATACACGTGTGGCATGGCAGAAGATGCAATTATATGAATTGCTCAGCAGATACTACCATGCCTTTACCTGAACATCTAGAGGGGCTTTCACTTATTTTACTTACAGGGATCCGTCTAACTCTGTAGATAGCCTGTTTCACTGCTTATCTGTCCTCCTAGTTAAAAGTGTTTCCATCTATCCTAAATCTCTTGTCAAAATTAAGCTAAAATTACCATATTTCCTTAGAATTGAAAACTATCCCTTTTTTAACAGCCTTTTACATATTTTGACTACTACTGTATTCAGTCCCCCTTCCATCTTCTCTGTTTTGATCTAAATAAACCCATTTTCTTCAGCCTTTCCATGAAAGTCACATTTGCTAAGCCTCTAATCATCCTGAGCTCCTCCCAATTTGTCTACATCTGGAAGGGCAGTGTTGAGAGCTGGACACAGTATCCCAGCTGAGGCCTCAGAAGTGGGGTGTCTGACTTCGTCATGTCTTACCTGGACATACTCCTAGTATGGACATACCGCATCCCAGAATCCTCACATCAGGTTTTTTTTCTTGCAAATGAAGTAAACTGCAGCTATTGTTTTATTTTTTCTTCCCTCCTTCCCTCAGCCCAATCCTACTCTGACCTCCCATTGCAAGGGTTACCTGGAAAAGGGTTTCACCCAGGTGCTGTGCGGGTTTTAAGCCTTCTCTGCCAGGGAATCTGATCCCACCACTGTAGTATTTGAGGATTTGAACAACACATCCTAGGACCAACATGCTGCCTCTTGCAGTTGTGGGATCAACTCACCAGATCAGCAGTTGCTACCTCAGGGATGGGCAATTATTTTGGGCAGAGGGCCACTTACTGAGTTTCAAAGAGCCATTGAGGGCCGCATGCCAGGCAGCCCAGGGCAGATTTCTACATTTTTTTAGGGGCCCTGCTGGGCGGATAGAATGGCCTGGTGGGCCGCATCCGGCTCCCAGACCGCATTTTGCTCACCCCTGTGCTAACTGCACCTCGGTGGTGGGGAACGCAGCTTTTCCTCTAGCTCAGTGGTTTACAACCTTTTCTTATGTGGACCCCTTTGGAAATTGCGGCCACTTCTGACTTGCGTGGGTATTCTCATACTTTTGATCGATCGCAGGAATCTGTTGGGAATCCCTTAGACACAGTCAGGGGACCCCCGTCGCAGGTCCCTGGACCACAGGTTGAGAACCACTGCTCTTCGTCAGAAGAAACGCCGATGACCGCTCCATCCAGGAAGAGCGCACACCACCCGGGGGGCACACGCGTCCTCTTGCCTGAACAAAGGTGTTTGCACCCCAGTAAAAGATACCGGATTTACCCAAAGAATCTTGTCTGCCAATGATTTGGGAAGAGTTTTCCACGCAAAATCCTCCACTACCGCCAGCAGGGGTGTGGAGGAGAGTTTCTAAGCTCAGTTTAAATGTGAGGTGGGGGGAAGTGCAAACCCATGCCGGCGGCCCCGAGACAATCCGGCAGCGG
>NW_017728948.1:53833515-53878381 GCF_001723895.1 Crocodylus porosus
GCCCGCGGAGGCGCCTGTGCGTGCGGGGACCCGCGGCGAGGCTGCGCGCAGGACGGCAGCATGGAGGGCGCGCTCCCTGCCCCGGGGCTCGCTCGGCTGCTGCTGCCGGTGGTGCTGGTGCTCCTGCTGCGCTTTCCAACAGGTGCGACCCTCACGCCGGGTGCCGGCTCGCCGGCTTGGCTGCGCTCTCGGGAGCCTCCGCGTGGGGCGTGCGGGAAGGAGGCAGGAGCGGGCGCTCCGCAACTTTCCGCGCTCCCAGCCCGGGGAGGGAGCCCCGGGGTCCTCGCCTCGGGGTCCTCGCCCCGCCCGGCCCGGGGGCAAGAGCCAGCCGGTCGGGGGCTCCTCGGGACCAGCCTTGGTTGGGGGCGGGAGATTGTTGTGCCGCTCCCCGCGCGGCTCGTGGGCACAAAACGCCCTTGTCCAGTAAGCGATAGCCCTGGGAACAAGGAGATCAGGTGTCCCTGCCGCCCCGGCAGGGGGGAAATATCCCCTCAGGGTGGCTCTGCTCCTTCCCGGGGCCACAAGGGCTGGGAGGGCCCGCAGAGGTCATCTAGTGCACTCCCCTGGCTGAGGCAGGACCGTCCCTAGCCAGGTCTTGGCTGTCACTTGTGCTGGTTCGCCGCAGTGTGTCCCCACACTAGGAGCTTGCAGGCTTGGTGACAGAGAGACACCGCTGGGGAGCTGGTCTTTTCTGGTGGACGTGCCCCACGCTGCTGGTTTTTAAAGGAGTTGTCCTTATTCTTAGGGTTTTTTTAGCCCAGCTGCGAGTGCAGCCAAGAAGGGCCCCAAGGGACAGCTGCTGTGCTTGCCTGGGGGGGTTCCCAAACTGGGTCAGCTCACCGTCACCGCGGCATTGCCATCTTTTCTGTGGGTGGGTGGGTCGGGAATGGCCGTGGGCCTGAAGCTGTTGCACTTGGGGAGTAACAAAGGCATTTTGCTCTGGGGCCAGATGCGTGCTAGGAGCTTGGCTTCAGAGGCCCCTCGAAGGCTGTCCGCAAGTTGACCCAACTCTAAATGGTCCCTGGTTGTTCAGGCTGAGTTGTCTGAGTCATGTGATGCTAAGTCCCATCACTCTCTTGTGTGAACCTGTTGGCTGTAGAAATGGTTGTGCTTTACTCCTGCTGGCCTGACGGGCTGTTTAATTTAGTTGGACTTTTATTTGTACATATATGTATGTATTGGCTTTGAGCTCTGCATTCCTCTGAACAGTCCTGCAGATGTAACTGAGACAGCTCGTGAAGGAAGTGTCCGTAGGGCATGAAGAAAGGTTGCAGAATCAGTCTCTTAACAGCTTTAGCATGATATCACTGCAGTCTTTATCTGTTGATTGCATAGGAGGTCAGACGATGACAAAAAGTCAGCCCAAGCCACTAATAGCACCTTTGCACCTGTAATGTTGATAGCTGGGCTGACACATTCACCTTTCCCTCCTCAAATTCCTTAGTGAAGGAAGAGAACAGGAGGTGTTAGTGGACCAGTTTTGTCTCTGGTATAATTGTAACGATACAGACTTTTATTTTCTCCGTACCAGCAATAGCCTGCTGCATGATTTTTGCAGCAAGTTGCTTTCATTCTCAGTTTCTCCACCTATAAAAGAAAAATAATCATTTGAAGATGAGGGTGAAAGGGTCATCTACAGTTCCCTAGAGGGTCACCTAGTCAAAACTTTTTTAGCCCTTTTCACTTATAGGTGTCAAGGTGCATTGCAGTATTATGAGAGCCAGGCATTAATATTTGAGGAATTACACCCACCTGGAAATGAATTTGGCCCACTGTTTGCACCAAAAATGGTAACGTAATTCCTTAAAAATACTTGTACTGCTATTCTTTTAGATGCATATAAAGATGAAGGAAAGCAATGCAAGGTGATGTAAAATGAAAGGTGGTGGCACTTACTCTCAATCCCTTGGAGCAGAGTTTTGCAAATAACTTTGTATTTCAGGAACAGGGGAAGTGCAATAGAATTTTTAGCCACAGGTTTCATATATAAATAAACCTAATAAAATAACTCTGGTAGTTGCAATGGTTGGTTTTGTATGTTTGCAAGCATTTTATTGTGGGATGAGAGATGGGGCAAGAATGGATTCATAAACATGGACTCCCATTTTATTTCATGATAGTCTGTGATATATACTTTCAGTTAAAAGATGGATAAAACACATTTGCATATATAAAACCTCAGAGTTGCACTGTGTTCCCTGAACAAATTAAGCAATAGGTCAAAGGAGCTACAACAATGAACAAACAACTATCTCACAAGATTTTACTCCCTCAGTTTTTTTTACAAGGTATATAAAAGGCAGCTATGCTTAACTTCCCTCAAGATCTCTTACTCCAGATGCCATGTCTTGTCCCAGCCCCTTATGCAGTCTATTGGTTGTCTCCTGTCTTCCAGTTAACCCTCCCCTTCCTCAGGAAAAGCCTGGGAAAACAGGTCTGTCTTGTGACATGCCCTAAAGATCACCAGATCCAGGCTCTGGCATAGAAAGTACTTGCACTCAGTTGAATGGTAACCTTAGATGGATTTGCTCATACCAATGAGAAATGAACAGTGTAGTGTGCAAGTCTCTCTGTAGAAAAGATGCATCTTTGGGCAAAAGTATAATTATTTCCATATAGTCATATACACATTTACATTAGTGTATATAGTCATATACACATTTACATAATGTAAGTAGGTCAGGCATTTGTTTCCTTAATGCCTCTCCCTCTGTTGCAATTAAAGAATGAATAGGTATCATGAACTATAATACAGTTTCTCTTGTCAAATTAAGCCATTTACACCTTGTCCCTTGCATCTCACTATGCTGTCACCTTTTTCTCTTCCTCCATTTTGTAGCTTGCTCTTTTTTGTGAGGTGTCCTCTCATCTTCTACCTCCCTCCCTACACCCCTGGTGCACTCTCAGAAGCCTCCAACTACATTCACCCCCCAACCAAGGAGGACTGAACTCTGTTCTTTTCAGAGCCCATCAGTACTTCCCCTCCCCCCCCATCAACTGGAGAGTAAGATGAGGAATTCCCCCTCCCCAGAGAGAAGGGAGTTTGTCTGCAGAATCCAGTACCTGCCGGTCTAGGGTGCAAGAGACCTTCAGATATGCTGTCCTTATGTCATTGGTTCAGCCCTTCAAACTATTTGAATGCCCTCCCCCCATTTCTGAGTTTGTTTTGTCAGCCTCTATCTTCTGGCTCTTTTGTTTGTGGTTTCTATCTTCTCCCAAAGCAGTGGAGATTAGGTGTGACTCTCTTGCACTTAAATGTTATTCACGGTCACTGCCAAAAGCAGATTAGAAGTATCCATAACTGTCCATTACTTTAGTCTTTTCCTACCATTGTCACTGAGAGATTGCTCTGTGCCCAAGTTTGATTCATCTGTAGGATTTTAGTGCTGTGTGCACTAAGAAAAGAAGTGGTGCATTTGAAAGGAAGATTCATATTTCCATCTAATTTAAATACTTTTCATTGAAATCAGAGACCTTTTCATGTAAACGTGTCTATTAATCCAACGGTAGTATTGTCCTGTTATATGAAGATTCAGCATATTTTTAAAAAAGTGTTACTTCTGTAACTTAATAGATGTATTGTGAAAACAGTATTTTTTCTAGTTTATAAATTGTACAATCTTGCCTCACCCTATAAAGAGGATATATATAGAGAAACTGAGCCAAAAAGATTGAGAGTCCACCATGGCTAAACAGTAAATAGTAAGTAGTAGTTGGAATAAATCATAGGGATAATATCTTAGTCCAATGACTTTTTTTCATTTTAACTCTCCTGAATTGGTAGCGTTTCTCTCTAATGTTGCCTCTACAATCTTAATATTCCATTGTGTATATATACTGTGAATTGTTTGTTATGTTTCTTCGCAAATGTAGGGTAATTAAAAAAGTTTTAAAGCACTGTTTTAACTAAATACAAAATATAATATTTATATATTTTGAAAGAAAGTTTCTTTCTTCCCTGAATTTTCATTAAAAATCTGAGGAATCCTCAAGGTACAGAGTAGCAGATTCTGGAAGAAATGAGAACTACAAGGCATCAAAGAGTTACAACAACATATATATCTATATACAGTACATGACAGCCAATCTATTATGATATTGGTTCTGTGAAGAGAAACAATAATTACTCAAGGTTAAGTGACTTTTGAGCTGTCTTTCTCTCAACCCCTGAAGATAAGACAGCTTTTGAGCTTGTCTTTCTCTCTGTACCCCTGAAGATAAAATGCCATTGGAGAGATCAAACACTGCATATTATCTTTTTCTGCATACATACACACATTATTTTACAGATATTGTTTTTTCTTTTTCCTTTTAGCATAACACAGATCTTCCAGGATTTTGACTCATTTCCTCAGGTCTCTTTCAGCTGTTTAAAGAAGGGCTAAAGGAAATGAGTTCTTATATCCTGCAAGAAATTTTACTGTAAGTAGTCTTTAGTGTGCTGACATTTCTCACTTCACATGTAGTCCTTTGCTTTTTTTTAATCCATTAGTATTTCACATGAACTTCCCGTACACAAAAAAAATTTGAACAATACACTACAAGTTGAGGAATAAAAACACTCTTAATAGAACTTAAATTATTTAATGTATTTATGACAGTTTCTGTGAAGAATGAGATTTAAGGCAAAAGCTCAGGTGCAGTAGAAGCTAACAACCCAGTCTCCAGTTTAAGCATTTATCTGATTCCAGGTTTTTTTGTGCATTTATTTAAACAAAATTCTGAAGAGAACATATTTTAACTAGTTTGGGAGTTGACTAAAAAATACTTGTATTCTGTCATCTCTTTTACTTGTTTGTTTGCGTGTTGTTTTTGTTCATGAATTTTGAGAGACTAATGCACACTTGCTACCATTGAAAGTCAACCCTGCAAAGTATCAGATGTGGTCTTAATTTTATGCCCATAGATTCACAGGCTTTGTGGTTGACACAATGGAAAATTAAATGTACAGTTTATTCACTGGTTAAATTTGCAGTTAATAATGAAAACACAGTGTAAATGAAATGTTACTTGTATTTTCTAAGTTACTTCAATTAAGGGGCATAGTAAATGTTAATTTCGTAGTGGATTTACTCTTTGGAGCTGCAGTGAATATTCTGAAAGTAGGATCCCTAAAAATATGTCTTGTTCTTGATCTTTATTTTTTTTTATTTTACATAACAACAGAAATTAATATACTGTGAATAAAACTATTAATCATACTGTCTTTTACACATTGTGTAAAAAAACAAACTATGTAAAAGGTTTTTGTGTAGATTCACAAAATGCATCTTTCTTCCGGTCTTCATAAATGCCCTTTGGCAACTTAACTGAAATAAAGTAGTCAATCATACATTTTTGTAATTGAGGTTTTAGAATATCAAGTGATTACAATTTCAGATATCAGAAGACAAATGAGTGCATACCTATGTAACAACTACTAAAAACTACATTGAGAAGTAGGTAAATTATAGATCTGGGAGTTAAGGGACATTAGACAATATAAACATAGAAAAAGGTTGTTTTTGAGAATAAATTGGTACTTTGAATTCTGACAGATAACTTACAGTTTTTAGGAAGGGAGATGATGGAGGCATTTTGATTAGCATTTCTTGTCCCTTCCCTGTCAGTAGAAGTAGTAAACAGAGATGTTCCTCACGGCTTGCTACAAATACCAAGTTCAAAAAATTTTTAACTTTTTATTTCTAAAGAGGAACTTTACAGCTAATCTCTCCATTGTTTGGAGCCTGAAGTGCTCTAATAGTAACAAAAATAAAGACAAAACCATGAGAAATGTTTTGAGTATTCATAACTCTTAGACATTTAAAATTATTAATCAGACCCAAGGAGTCATGATAATGGCTCAAAGTCATGAAATGTTTAAAAAATACATTTCAGGTATTTTATTTCCCTTGGGTTCTTGAGTCTCTCATGTGACCTTGAGTTATAGTTTGAAACTTTTGCCTGCAAGTACCAAGGCTAGGAACTTTTTATTCCCTAGTGAAATCTGAAATGCTCCCATATTCATATGACTCCTGGAAATAAGTGTCTACAAGAAATAGTGAATGCATTAAGACTTGGGTAAAATAATGCACACAGGGTGGGAAAGGATCTCAGGAAGTCATTTAATCCTTCCCATTCTGAACTTGGATGGACTTTATAGTAGACTATCCCTGACAGATGTTTTTTGAGCCTGTTCTTAAAAAAACATGTATACCAGGGATTCCATAGCATCTCTAGATAACCTGTTCCAATGCTTACTATCCTCATAATTAGAACATTTATCTAGCTTACACCTCTGTTGCTGCAAATAAAGCCAGTTACTACTTGTCCTAACCATGATGGACTCGAAGAACAGTTGACCAACAGCTTATATATTTGATGATTGTTATCACATCACTCCTCAGTCTTCCGTTTTCTGTATTAAACCAAATTGCTTCAGCCTTTCCCTGCAGGTCACTTTTTCTAAACCTCTTAACATTCCTTTTAGTTTCCTCTGAGTTATCTGTAATTTGTCCACCTCTTGCTTTTGCGGTGCATAAATTGGGACATAAGACTTAAGATGAAGCCTTTACCTGTGTAAACAGAGCAGAATATGTAGCTCTCTTACCTTGCATACAAGGCATATTGATTTAAAGTGACTTAAATGATAGAGGTGCTTTAAATAAGCAAACAAGAAACTTTGATTTAAACTTCTAATCTTGATTTTAATTTTCCCTTCTTTTTAGTTATTTTCCTAAATAAACATTTGTACTCCATAGTTGGTAACCAATTAGATCTGTTGATTTGCAACAAAATATGTTAAATTTAGTACTGCATTTTGCTAATCGGGATGATACACTACAGGCAGTCCTCGACTTACAATGTTTCAAATTACAACAGTTTGCACTTGCAACATTTATATATTGACACCCTGTTTCAACTTTCTGATGTCAGTTTCAACTTTACAATGCTTGATCACCGCAATGCCATGCCAGTGAACAAGTTCACTGTGTTGCCCATCTCCCTGTAGAACATCTGTCCAAACTTCCTTGGACATTCTCTTTTTAAGAAAGCAGACAAGACTGCAGAAAAACCTGCAGCCAAGACTCCTGAGAAGACTCCAGCCAAGAACCCTTCAAAAAGTCCAACCAAGAGCCCTTCAAAAAGTCCAGTAAAGTCACCTCAAAGAAGTCCATCCAAATCGATGTGATTGCTATTAACGATATAAACACATTAATGTAGCTATATTACTTATCATCAATAATTGAGTACAAAATTCTGGGTTATTTTCAGTGAAAATAGGGCATCGGGCCTTGGTTCAGGAACCAATCCCCCATTTATAACATTGTATCCTATGGTAAAATCAGTTCCGAGTTGCAACATTATGACTTAAGACACTATTTTCAGGAACCAATTCTGGAGTAAGTCTGAGGACTGCCTGTATATATGTACCTGAGCAAGTATGTAGTTTTAACATACATTTATTCACAGTAGTACTTTTATATGTTATAATGTGAGAAAATAGTGACTGATACTGCTTAATATTTTGTTGATTAATATTTTATTAGTCATTTTTGCCAAGCTGGTTTTGGATGGAAATTGGACTCCCAAGTAAAATAAAACTAGTAGTTTAGCATTATCTGACTAATTTTAAATAAACCAAAGTATGATAGATTCATAAAAATAGAAATTTCTCAAAACAGTTTTCATCTAAAGCTGTTTCATTGATTTATTAAACAAAGTATGTATTGCCTATAATCAGTAGATAAAACTAGCTGCATCTGGTTACTGTGTCCTTTAAGATTTTAGAAGTAGTACATCTCAGCCTTGCACACAATTTTTATTCATAGGATGGAAGAGGAAAAAGTCTTCCTTCTTCAACTTCCCCTTTAAATTAAATAGTTGTTTGTTTTCAGTTTAATAACACATTTTAATGGGAAAATACTTTTCCTGAACTTCCAGACAATTTCCAGCTCTCAATTGCTGCTTTATCTCTTCAGCAAACTGTGAATTGAGGTGCCCGCACAGCGACTTCCCCAATTTCAAAGCTTGACTTTAAGCCTTCTGAAATATTATTCTGAACTGAAATAGCATTCTGAAATATTTTTATTTAATTTTAATGGTTTAATCAGTTAATGCAAATATAGGTCTTAGTACAGGTTGTCATAATTAAAACTTTTCCAACATAAGTTTTAAAAACACTTTTTTATTTTTAAAAATACTTGATTATTATCTGCCCAGTTTACATGCATCTCATGAATACTGAATTGGTGTATACCTATTCTTTTTTGCAACAGCATCATCCCATTGTTACCTCATTCCATTTGTGGTTCACTGTAGCTCCCAAATTCTTTTCTGCCAGACTACTTTCTAGCCAATTATTGCCTATTTTGTATGAAACAGAAGTGCATTTTATGATTGGCAACTGTCATAATATCTGTGACAAAAGTAATGGTCCTCTTTGGAGAGTTGTTTGGTTTGTTTGTTTTTATCACACAGATTTTTAGGGCTTCCTATTCCATATCATTTCTAATGTTCTAGTATTCTGTAGCAAGGACACTTTGCTTTAAAACTAATTTATCTTCACACCTAAGGAGGATTTGGGGTTACTACAATATTGAAAGAATGCTTTCCTGGACATTAAAAATAGACATTAAAAATAGGTCAAATCAAGGGAATAAAAGTGATTGTACACTTCCACATTCCACCCGCAAATTAAATTCCTTCCATGCCAGATGCCAGAATGGGATGCCAGACTTTGCAGGTGTTCAGAATGTGATCATGCTAAGAGGCCCTTTTATGGCTCATGACTCTTTCCTTGAGTAGTAGAAAAAACTGGAACTTTCTGGAGTCAACTGCTTACAATCCACCACACAAGTGTAAGTGGACAGTACCTAGAAGTATAAGTTGTTTCATTATATGATTGTGTTGATAAATTGGGAAATAAAGAACCACCTTGCAGACAGCATAATCAAGTGGTTATTTGTGATACCTGTGGACACTAGAGATAAAGTAAATATGCAGATGAGTTGTATCAAAAGAAAACCAGGAAAAAGTATGACAGATTGTCAGAAGTGTATCCAACTCCCAGTCTATACAACATTTCACAAACAATCCTGCACAGATTTACTGATTATTAGAATGACTACATGTAGCAGGCTTTGTTAACAATTATAAATTCTGAAGATGCTTCAACCAGGCCCCCATCATTTTTCCTTTCAACATACCACAAAATGTGTACTGACGTGTGTCTGTTGTACTCAATGCTATGAGTTTCCCTCTTTATGTATTTTAAGTTGGCATTCACTCGTATGCATGAACACATACGTACATATATACAGACTATCCTAAAGCACATACCCACACACATGTTATATCTGCATGTCTTTGTCCATAATTTGGTGAATGTTATTGTTATCTTAATTTGAAGGTCTTATTTATTGTTGTAATTTTCTTGAAACAAAATATCTAGAGATAGTAAAAAGCATTGATCCTCTTGTGGTATTTAATGGAATCCATTGTAAGAGCAGTAGTAACACAATTATCCAAACATTGGCATTTTTTCCTATCTAGGCTTTATCTAGATGACTACCAGTGAACCTTATAATGAAACTGCTTCTATTTGATAAAGTTGCTGCCAAGGCTTGAAATAATTACCATTGATATCGCCAAAAGTCCCCCATTTCCTTCCTTCATTGTACCTTTTTCAAACGAGCATTGCTTTAAATTGTATTAAGGCGAGAAGACACTCTGCACACTCTAGGAAATGACCTGTTCCATAGAAATCAAGAAAGCATCTTTCAAGGCCACCTCAGTCATTACAAGAAAAAATCATTTAAAATGGAAACAACAAGAAAAGATAATGTGTTTGTTTTAAAAAAAAAAAAAAAATTGTCACCCAAGAAAAGTCTGAGGAGAGTGAAAATCCATTAAGCAAATTGACCAGGAAATGCTGGCAATGAATGAAAAATTAAATTTGAATATACTGATTTTATCCATTAGCATGCCTTCTTGATTCATTGTAATTGTTTTGTCTAAAATATTTTATTTTGTTCATTTAACTGTATAATAGCCATAATAATAGCTATGTGAGTACTTACTTGATCAGGACTTTTGAAAATCGGAGGAAAAAAGAAAAGAGAATGCTGTGGGGTCAGTTTAAAGGACTTGCAACATATTGAACTTACCAAGTGTTATTGCAGGTAGTTATTTTATTAGGGTAAATGCTGTGTTTATACTCATCAAAGAGTTGGACTCTGTGGGTGTTCATTTTAGTAAGAATTAGCAATTAAGCTGTTCTAAGTTCAGGCCCTTTTTTCCTAACTAGTGGTAGTTCACTTGTGCTTTAGGGCTGATTTTGTTTATTAACTCATCACAAAAAGATATCTACTACAATAGTAGCTTTGGGTAGAAAGCACATAGTGCCAAATAAGATTAATGTGTACACTTAAATGTATTGGTTCTATGAATGCTCAAAGACAAACTGTTTTGGTGAAAGTCAAAAGAGTGCCTTTGTGTATAGAATCAGAATTTTAAAAAATGGTATTTTGCAGAGCAAGAAGGAATTAGAAGGTAGCAATGTGGAAGAAATTGCAAAAGCAGCAAAGCTGTTAACCTTGTTGCAGCCATTTCTTGTATTTCTGAGCTAAGTTTGTGTTAGGTATGTGCCTACATCTTGAGAAATGTCTTTATACTGCATTTGTAGAGTGAGTTAAATTAGGAATGATAGACTTGTTCCTTTGATAAGAAGATGTAAGCTTTTACAAGGTACATTCTTTGCATGGTTTGGATGCTTCATTCTACTGAGGAAAGGGGAAGCTGCTTGGGGAAAAGAAAATTTAGAACCTTTACCGTTGGGGGTCCCTCTTCACATGCAGGTAAAGGCATGAAGGGATCTAATGCGTGATCCACACAATCTCACAGCAGGCAGTATTGTGTGGAATGTGCATTAGATCCCATTGTTCCTTATTGCCAGTGCAGGGAAAGCCTGATCCTGGGCTTCCCCTGCACTGGCAAGAAGCAAGGTCACCTGGGCTGGAAGTTCCACCAGTTGACCTGGACTGCTAGGCACAGAGGTCCTCAAGGGGTCCTCTGTGGCTGGGAGACCCTCACTGTTAAGATCTCCCAGGTGTGGTGGTGTATGGGGTGCCCTGCAGCTGGGAGATCACAACAGCTGTAGTCTCCCAACCATGGGGCTACATGGCCCCCTCCCCCGCCCATAACTGGGGACCTTGTCAGCTGGGAGCTCCAATGAGCTGATGTGGCTCTCAGCCACACATTCAATTAATAATGTGGTAGGAGGCAGCTGCAGAGATATTACATTTTGTGGAATCACTTTGTAGCTTATTCCTCTTTTTATGATGCAATTAATTGACTGAACATGTGGCCTAGTGATCACTTAAGGCACAATTAACTCATTAATCACACTGTAACTATAACATGTAGATGGGGCCTGAGAATGATGCTTGTTTCTTCCAAAATGTTTGTGTGCAGTAAGTGGCATCTGTAAATTGAATGTTGCAACACATTCTGCAGGCTATAATGTAGAATCTGGTTCTTTTCACTAGCTGATGGACTAAGGAATCAAAGTCATGTTAGCAAAGAAAGGACAGATCACACCACTATCTTGATCAGAGAGTGACAGTGTTGTCCCATTTTTAGTCCTCTAAGGGTTCCTTGGAAAGGATAAATACAGCCTGGTACTTTATTACCAAATCTGTGCACCCCTTTCTCTGGGACCCACCTTTTTAATGAGGTCGCTAAGACAGCTGTTGTCCCTGGTAATTAAGCTCCATTGGTGCTTCACTACCTAGATCAGGTGTTTTCAACTGGGGGTACGTTGTACCCCTGAGGGTGGTTCTGATGGGTTCAGGGAGTACTGAACAGCAGGTACCACACCGCTGGCACTTTCGCCACTGCCGTGCCACTGTCACTCTTGCTGATCAGCCACTGGGGACCCCCTCTGCCCCCACTTGTGTGGCTGCTGGGGGACTCCTGCCTTCTTGATGAGCTGCTGAGGGTACAATGACCCAAAAAGGTTGAAAACCCCTGACCTAGATGAATAAGTGTTACAAGG
This sequence comes from Crocodylus porosus, assembly GCF_001723895.1. Lineage (NCBI taxonomy): Eukaryota > Metazoa > Chordata > Crocodylia > Crocodylidae > Crocodylus > Crocodylus porosus. Next base: position 53,845,553 of record NW_017728948.1, read on the forward strand.
GACACAGAGCCACAGTAGAGGTACCTTGCACAGGATGTTTCTGCACAATGGTTCTGCCCTGTTGCAGTTCCTCTGATACTGTATAGAACTAGCCAAAAACATCTGTAAAGGGTCTTCAGGCTTTTTCCCATGCCTTTTGCTATGAAGGTGTGTGGGCTGGCCTCAGATATGGGAGTGTGAAAGTAACTAGATGCATCCAAAAACTCAGTGTAGAAGCTCAGGAGCACCATTATTTGGAGTAAGCGTAATGCATTTTGTTTGTCATCATGGTACAAGCTCTGTTAAGTATGTTAGATCCATGATGCTCAACCTACAGCCCATGGAGTCGTGTCATTTGGCCCATGGTGTTCCCTACAGGTTCAGAAACCTGGAATCAGGGGAGCTGTGGCAGCAGTAAGAGCTGCAGCTCAGGCAGCCATGGCAGTTAACGTTGCCTGTGCTCTCCCACTGCCAAATTTCCAGATGCATCAAGAACCCTAAGGGCCAGATGACATGGCTCTGTGTGCTCGGTCACTCTGGAGCATGTGGGGTCGGTCTGCAGCCAGCGTGCCAGAACCCACCTACAGGCCAGCTCCACGCAATTCATCTCGTCTGCAAGGCCAGATAAATTGAGCACCACTGTTTTAGACCAACAGTTCCTTAGTTTGATAAAACAGGGGTTGGGAACCTATAGCTCACAGGCTGGATCCAGGCCAGAGAGCCATTAAATTCAGCCTTTGGACATGGGGCTTCAACAGCAGGAGGTTCTCTTATGCCACGGTGTGGAAAAGTTGGGGTGATAGGCACTTCCCCTTTGTTGCTGTGGGGAGATGCAGCAATGTGGTGGCTAGATCCTAGCATCTGCCCACCTGCCTGTGACCTGAGCTCGGTCATTCTGCTGCAGCCTGAAAAACTGACCGGTGCTATAGAAAGATTAAATTAATTTCTATGGATCCTGAAATATGTATAGGTGACAGCAGTGAAAAGGTTTTTTTTGATTTTGCCTTCTGAGACCAAAGTTGGAACATAAAGGTGAGAGTACCTTCTCAAACTGTTGGGCATTGTTTACAAAAAGACCCGTGATCCAAAAGACCCGTGATCCAAATTGAATGCAGTGGGCACTTCAGGTTATCAGTATCCCTGAACTTTATATCTTCTGTCACTTAAGTGAATCTAATTCCCCATTGAGGAAAACGAAACAGATTTGGCATGGGTGACATGCTTTTGCAAAGTAAAAAGCTGCACTGCAGGCCACCTTTGCCTAACAGAATAATTTAAATGCTACAGGATGTGACTCTCAAATCAAATTATTTAAAGTTGACACTTTTCCATTATTAAGCTTCTAATTAATATAAAGGTGAGTGGCTATACAGTGGTATGGTGGAGGATGAATGGAAATTGCTCAATTAAGTGAATTACACCTTTTCCTTTTTTGAGAAATTTGGGAGATTTTGATGAATAAAAGCATGGCTAGCATTTAGGTATCAGCTTTTGTTTCTTCTTAGCATAAACTGTAGGACAAGAAAAATTTAAATTAGGGGTGCACTGATTAAAGATTTTTTTTGATGATTATTAACCAACCATATTGGTGAGAGAAAAAGTATGTGCTCAGATATCATCTAGTTTACTGCAGCCTTGCAAAACAGTTGGGAAAATTTAGTCACTTGAAGTCTATGCCCTAATGTCATTTGTTTTGGAAAAATGTGGGGTAGTTCCACTTATCTTAATACTTGTATGAATCACAGGGCTGATTATTTAGAAAATAACGATGAATTAATTGTTTTCACTGTAACATTAACACAACTTAATTAGAACTGTTCATCTAAATTACGAAGAGTTAGCAAGGGGAAGAGTTTGGAGCCATGTAATAAGAGGTTATTTTTATCTGGATCCTTACAATGGATCCCATGACCACAGAATAGTTGGGTGGGTGAAGGTGAAGGATTCTAACAACATGGTAATGACTCAGCTGGCCTATTGCTGGCATCTTTATAACACCTTGCTGAGCAGCATGACAGTCACCTAGCCAATAGTAGGTTCTTTATATTGCAGTGAATGTAAGTAAGGAAGTACCACCTGCTCAGGTCAGGGTAAATAAGGCATGCGGGTGGGGAGCCATATGAATGGCTTTTGAGCTGGCTATATGGAAAAAAAGCTGAGCAACAGACAGCTTGGGCCTGAAAGTAGGCAGGGAAGCAACCTGTTGCTGGCAGGGAGGATCCCAATGGCCTTCAAAAAACAAGAAAGAAGGGGATGGATATGCAAGAGCAGGAGATCTTGCAAGAGTGACTATCAGTCTCAACCTACAGGAGAATAAGCTTTATAACCTTCTACTAGCTCAATCCTTGAAGTTTGGAGATATCCTGTTGAGGTTTTTTCTTTTTAATAGTATCTGTTGAAGAGCTAGTGCTAGGGTCATTGTAACTTTCATTTGCTGGAAGTAAAGCAATCCTCTCTTACTTTGTCATAATTTGACAGTTTATAACAGGGAGCTGTTGACAATGAGAGCCTAACACTTGGAGCATCAGAAGAGCACCTTGGAAGCCATGTAGAGCAGGGGCTGGCAGTTGAATCCAGTCCACAGAGCTGTGCTTTGGTGGCATTTGGCTGCATGGGGCCTTGGCAAAATTTGGCCAGGCGGGCAGCTGGCTGGCAGGGAGCTTTGTCCATGCTGTGCTGCAGCCAGGTTATGGGAAGAAGTGGTAGCAGTGGTAAGTGGCGGCAGCATCTGGGTCCTGGTGCAGGCCTACCTTGGACCCAAGCTGGACCATTCCAGCCTGCCCTGAAAAATCTTTGCCAGTCACTGTTATAGAGCAACTGTTGTAACACAGCACAAGTTGCAATATCTTGTAGAGGGTTGGTGACAGTAGTATAAGCTTATAGTACAATTTAGAAGAATATTTTGCCAGTTTGGCTCCCCAGTTTGAATCTGTTTTTAGAAGAGTGGGGGTGGTTGAGAAGTACTGAAAATAAGTTTTGGGCTCTTTTGAACTAAGAGAAGTTCAGAGATCTCCCTAAACCTAGCAGACCATAGGGCTTGTGTGCTTAAGGTGTGTCAGTCAGTTCCTGCACAGTGATGTGGATGGCTTGACATCCAGACATCTTTGAATGACCAGGTACTTGTATGTAGCCTCAGAGATTGAGGCAGCCCCTTGACACAAATGCAGAACAGCTCTTGAGGTCATGTCTCTACAGCCATAGCAATGTCTCAGTGACTCTACTATTGTACCTCTTCTTAATCTAAAAGGTAACACAATTGTTAGAAAAAACACCCAAAATATTAAGAATCCATCTCTTGAAATGTGTATTATGTTTCAGTTAATAATGGCACTCGTATTATACTGCTTTGACTGTAGAGTTCAACTATGCTATATTTAACTGTGCTTCCACATACTAGGGGTGGAAAACAAAGCAGCTATGGATGGTTTCAGCTGAACAACACTTAACATGTAAGAGAAATTTTGTCGTACGGTCATTTTTTAAAATCAATTCTGAAGATGCGTATTTAAAGCAGACCTTCTAGGAACTTCCTCTTCCTTTTTTGCTTCTCAGTTGTATGGCAAGAGAGAAAAGCTAGATATTGAGCACGAGGTTGGTCTGTTGTCAAACAGGAAGTCTGACAGAGCAGGGAGTAGAGCCCAACTTGTTTGAGTCCTAGTCTTGTTCTTCAGCTTCAGCACCACCCCTTGTTTATGTGTTTGGTGACTTGACACAACATGAAGCTGCTGATGAATGTGCATTACCAGGGAAATGGAAAGATGCTAATGAAAATTCACCAAATTTTATGATTTTTTTTTCTGGTATCTTGTTATGGATCCAAAAATGTGACTGAGCTTTGCTCTGGCCTTGTGCCTGAGCTAGGCTTAATGCCCTTGGAATGGCTGCAGTCCAGTTATACATGGGCACCTGGCTGGAGAGTCTCAAATGGCCAGAGGTAATACTAGTTTCATGACTTATGTGAATGCCATTAACAACAGATGCTGTTGTGCAGCGGTGTAGCTGCAACTCCCATCTGTGGTGGTGGCTATTATTGTTGTACACCCTCACAAATGAGCAGCTGGGGCTGCTACCCTGGTATCTCCCACTTAGTTTCATTACTGTTGGTGTGTCTAAAGCATGTTGGCTCAATGGGTTTCTAGGCTTGATTGGAATGTTGATCCCCCCCCCCCCGAATCCCCCTTTTTTCTTTTCTAAGTGTGTTTATTCCATATGCTGCTTTTGTTTTCCATCCCAAGTATAGGGAAGTTAACTTGCTATATACTATACCTGCTGCAAGCTTTGGAGCAGGTTCTGGATTTGACATTTCCTGAGAGGTAAGGATGTTCTGCACCTTCTAAAACAGGGGCTGGCAATTATTTCAGGCGGAGGGCCGCTTACTGAGTTTTGACAAGCCATTGAGGGCTGCATGACAGGCAGCCAGGGGCAGCTAAATATTAATTTTCTAAATTTTTTAGGGGCCCTGCGAGCCAGATAGAATGGCTTAGCGAGCCGCATCCGACCTGCAGGCCGCATTTTGCCCACCCCTGTTCTAAGAGGTGCCCAATGGCTTAGAAGATAATCCTGTTGGCAAACATGTTAGACTTTGAACTCCAGCCATAAGAGTAGGTGAGAGAAGAGTAAGCATGGCAGAGACATAAATTTGGAGGTCATACATTCAGTGATGTTTTTCTGTCTCTTTGTGGGAAGTGAATATTATCATTATTTGGGACTACTACACTCCAAATGTACCTGTTTAAATTTATTCTGAAGAACTTAGTGGAATATTTCTGATGGTGCTAAAAAAATGTTTTTCTTTCTAGTCAAGCAGTGATATGTTTTTTTTTAATCAGCAGGGACATGGTTGGACATAGAGGTCTCACTCCCTGAAATCCTGCCTGCAAACTATGTAATTAGACTCTGTCAGAGATCTGACCTTCATTGTTTCCCTTCTGCTGCTTCATTGTCTTTGGATTTATCAGCAGTAGGAGCATTTACCTGACTTGCGCTTAATCCATTTATATACCTTTAAGAGCAACTAAAAGATAGACAGAGGTGAACTAAGGCTAGAATGTAATCTCTGCCAAACTAATTATAAGATTATTTTGATTGAACTTTTGACACTTTTCCTATTATTGAGGAATTTTACCACATGAGAAGCAGGGAGGTTACACATTTTTTAATGGAAATTAATTCAAGTAATTTTGGCATCTGCTGCACAGGTCTTAATTGCGGTATATATGTTTTCACTTCAAGTCATCAGGCCATGAGATATGACAATAATTATGAGAACCAAGTGGTTATTTACATGACAATGCATATTCAGAGTGGGCAAGGGGCTGTCCTAGATTGCTGTTGCCAAGCCTCATCATGATTTGCATAAATTACCATGATGCTTGTGGTTCAGACAGGTCATCATTAGTGAGGCTTTGTCTATATTCTCATTCTGAATTCTCATTTTCCAGTTTCATTTTGAATTTCATTGGGTATGCTTAATAATTTTAGGCAGGTAATCCCTAATATGTTCTTTGAGTTTTTTCAGTGTTTGGTGCAAATGGAAAATCAAATTGTGTATTTTAGAGTATAACTTGCAATACAATAATTTCACGTAATTATTTTTTTGTGATCACAACATTGTAGAAGAGACGATGCTAATTTAGATCAGCTTTGAGGGGACAAGTACTGCTCAAAAAGTACTAAATAAACTTATAATGTTGCACCTGAAGCATAGGGATATCTCCGTTATCCTGAGATTTTCTATAAGTAGTTACAAATTTAGACTTAAAAAGAAAGGAAATAAATGGACACTGAAGCCATGTTTACACATCTATGAAGTCTGCAATTCCCTTTTATGGACCAACTAAAAGAATGATGGCTATTAAGCTAGAAAAGTCTAGTTGTAGAATGAAAACATTTGATCAGGGCTGATTTCTTGATTCCTTGTACTGAAGTAGTATTAGAATCCATCTCATACATGTAAATTAAAATTATTTTAGTCTTCTATCAACAAACTATAGTATATGCTAATATAACTGTAACTAGTTTAAAGTCCAGTTTCAGTTTGTCATGGATTATTCTGTCCGCATTCAGTCTTTAGTTCTAAGCAGTTTATGGAAATTTTCAGAGTCAGTAAAGTTAAATGCATTGTTGTTTGTTTTTGGGGGGAGGAGTTCATCTGTTAATATTTTCATCTGTTCAAGCCAGAGGTTGCTATGTAACAAGATGCACTGAATTTTGTCTTTTCTTGCAGGTGGTACAGTACCTTCTATTAATCCAGAAAAACCTGTCTTCATTCTGAATAAGGGACAAAGCTTAAAACTGCTGTGCAATGATACTCTTCCAGTGAGCTGGGATTTTAAAAACCCAAAACCATCAGCAAAAGAAAGGACTTCCAATAAAAAGGAGTGGTACATAACACATGCAACAACTAAAGATGTAGGCAAATACACATGCAAAAACAGTGAGAATGTCAGTGCTTCCACTTACATTTTTGTTAAAGGTAAATATTTATGTGTGGTTTCTTCCTTTTCATTTCCAAGGCATGATACAGGAAATTTGATGGTAAGGGAGGTGTGTGTAGTGTTCCTTTATGCATGAATACTTGGAAGCTGCAGCAAAGCTAATAAAGTTGGATTTGGATATTACATAAAGTTGCTATATCATACAGAAAGAATGAAAAGTATTTGTAAGGTAAGCTCAGGGAAAGAGCAGCCTTAAATCATAAAAGAAAAAAGGAGAAAACATCCTTCTAGTCAGAGCTTCCAAGTTTAAAAGAAAGCAGGAGTATTAGACAAATAGCCCACAGACCAGATCCAGCCTACAAAGCTGTTTCACCCAGAGGAATTTTGCGGGGGGACTTGCTGCCAAATACCAGTTATGCGGTTCTAATGGATGTGTCGTAAGTAAGAGGAGGTGGAGGGGTGTGAGCAACCCCTGTGCTGCTGCTGGGTCTGGATTCAGCCTGGGATTCTTGCTGCTTGGATCTACCCTGAGGCTCAAGTGAGTTTGAAATAAAGCATATTTTAGCAATATTCAGTAATACAAGATCAGGACAAATACTGTAATGTGGACAGGGAGAAGATATGGACTCCCATAACATTTGACACAGTATTGGTGGAAAAAAATCCGATAGGAAAAAAACACTGCCAGCTGATCAGTAGCAAGCAGCAGGGCTGCTGGGGCCCCTTGTCCAATCAGCACCAGGAGGTATAAACTGCAGCATATTTAAAAATGCATTTTTTGCCTCCCAGCTGATCAGCAGCAGGGCCAACAGGACCCCCTACACCAATCAGCAGTGGGGGGGGGGGGGGCAGAATGTCTACGAAAAGAGCAAGATTAAAGGAGCTACTGCATAGCACACTTGCGCTGCGACTTAGGTAGGTTCCTAATTATAATACATCCTCTTGAGCTCTCCATTGTCTTCTGTCTATTTCTGATTTCTTGAGTTTTCCTTTTTTCTGTGGCCTTTTGGATTCTGACAAGTGGCTCCATTAAGGTTTTTCAGGTTGCCAGCCTGCCTTGCTTGGTACTCATCTTACTTCCCCCAGTGAATGGCTCAAACTGATTTCCAGAGAAGCCTGTTCCTTTGTGTCTTATGTGGTTCAGGGCAGACATTTTCATTTCTGGCACGTTGTTTTGCTCAGCCTGCCTTACTGCACGTAGTATTATTTTCTCTTTTTCTACCTCCCTCCAGCAATCCCCGTGGAAGGTAAGGAAACTTTTTTAGGGACATGTTTAATCCTTCCTGAAGTGCTCTATGGAGATAGTGGTGTCAACATAGCATAGCAGGGAATTTTTTCAAAGTGAAAGACTCTCAGAAGTGGCCCTGTGATCTCTCTGGAGAAGTTTTGCTCTGGATGGATTAATCTAATTCACTTGGTCTAACGCAGTTGGTTATTGCTAGTACATACCTAGATCTTGTGTTGCCCACCCATTCAGTTTGCCTTTGACCTTCCAATCAGTGGTATAAGGCCAAATATTTCAGTGGAGTTCCCTGACAGTCGTAGAGTTTGCTAGTCCTTTGATTCAGTACCAGCTCTTCTGTCTGTCATTTTATCTAACCAGAAGCTTGGAATTCTTTGAAAGCATTTCCCAAACTGGGCCATTTCTTATTATTTGTTTTTCAAAGAAATTAATATCTTTGCTTTCTTTTGGTTTGTAAACAGTGCATAACAGACATGTTTTGGTTCTTATCCACCACGCATACATTTTTGAAGCCCATGATAACTTTCTCAGCTGTCTTTTGTTCAGGAGGGCATTTGCATCCTCCTTAAACTGGATAGATTACTGGATGGTCTCTCTTTGCTTCCAAGGGGCAGACAGCATTCCGACTGTGGAGGTGAATGTGAATGTGGTTTTATAGTTACAAAAGCTGTCCAGCATTCATATAATATGTAGTTAAACTCTTTGTCGCATTCATAACTTGCTTGGGAAAGATGCTCCATTTTGATGGGCTTCCGGAGGTAAAACAAGTATCTTCCAGCTGTGCCATCTTCCTTTAGTGTGAAGTGTCATGTTCATCAGATCCTAGGTCTGATGGTGGTGCATTCAGATGTGATGACAGGACAATGAATTCATTTCCATATGAAGTCCCAGCAGGCTTTCTTTTTATACAGCTGGGGCTCAAAAGGGAACAAGAACACAAGTTGGTAATGTCACTGAAAAACACATTTTCTGTTTCAGTAGTCATGGGCATTGAAATAACAGTTGCATATAGAGTATATTTGGGCCACCAGACTTGTCAGGACCTGTAGAACTGAGGTAATGCAGACTTATCTTCAGTGTTTCAGGGCAAGGGTCCAGTAACAAGACACTTTCTTTATTTCCACAACAAAAATTATGTAAACTCATTGTCTGTCAGCCACCTATTCCACTCTTGTGGCAGGAGGAGCATCCAACTTTTTTTTGTAGAAGGAAACAAGTAATACTCTCTTTCAAGTAAATATAATGTAGAGCAGTCCTCTTACACTGAGCAACATTAAAAGGCATCACCATTGCTCCACTGAGTGAATGGAATAATAAGCAAATCAGCATGTTGTGTTGTAAAAGTTAGCTGAGCTTCCACTGTCTGAGATGTACATACAGGTGGGGAAGTAAAGAAGGTGAACGAGAGTAGTTTTTTAAATGTCTTAATGCCCTTGGACAGATCCTCTTATGCCCTCCCACTTTTGTCTTTCCTTTCTATGTGTACTAGGAGGATTGCAGAGGATCAAGCCTTGGTAATTCTGCTCACCCCCACATTTTGGTTGTTGACACCTGTTTCAGCTCTTGGTGAACCAACTGTTTGCTCATTTTTCCTCTATCCCAGGCTGTTGTTTTTGTGGAATCTTGTTATACCTGTACTCATCCAGGTTGAAGCTGACTGTGAAAATTTGACTGATTAAGCCTTTACTAGCCAAGAGATTCACATGAGCTCTCTAATTCAGGAGAATTTTAGTGCTGAGATTTTATGGGTATGTCTATCATTTCTGTGATGCCCCTAACCAAGAACATGACCAGCCCACCAGCTCCTGCTCTCCATGTGTCAAACCCAAAATCAGGCACTGAAGCTGTCTTTGGATACCTGCCTTTGTGCATCTCAGGCAGGCCAGAGATGAAGAGCTCAAAGTTAAGAACTTGAGGGACACTGCTACAGTAGCAAATATGGCTTCATTTCCAAGTGTAGCATGTGCCAAGTGAGAGTGCATTAGTAGGGTTGTGTTTCTTGAGTGGTGTACTTGAGAGCTCTATAGAAGAGGTATTGACATAACCTAAATTACTCACCTGTTTATAAGCCATTTCTTTCTTAATGCGAGGCATCAAACTTTGGTCCCATTCAGACCTGTTTTACTTCTACATTTTTGTCAGTAGCATACAGTACAAGTTTCAACTTGAGCTTCTTTTGTGTTCAGTTCTTAAGAGTTTTGTGCAACTCAGGAAAAATCACGGTTAAACCTATGCCCTCCTCTCCCTGGCAACTAGTGGTCTAACCTCGGTGTCACTTGTGTCCTTCCACATACAGTTATGAAGTGGCTGCCAACATGAACTTCAACTTTAGTCATAAAAAATATTTAGTAAATTACGTATTACTTCACATTTGATTGGCACAAAACATTTTATAGTGTGTCACTTGATACTTCTTAATTTTTCAGTAGGGTGTTCTTATATACACATGTGGTTTAGTACTTACGTATCATTTCAAATTCTGTTTCTCCCATTAGCAAAACAGAATTGCCTGCTGTGCACACTTGCCTGAAGGAAATGGAAGAGGAGGAGGGAGGTTCCTTGCTAGTTTTTAGCTTAATAGCCTAGTGATTCGGACACTTGCCTGGGGAGCAGTAGATCTGAGTTCCAGACCCCACTTTCCTCATCCTGAGGGGGTTTGAACCTGCCTACAGGATCCCTTTCTAGCCCTCATCTTAAAGCTGATCCACTCCACCTTGCATTTGATATTAATTGGATAAAATAGGTGGGGAGTAGTAGAGAAAGTTTCTGCCCCATTAGAAGCAAGGGCCTAGGCTAGAATTCAGAGCCTCTTCTCATCTGGGGCAGTAACCATCTCATTGAGCCACACAACTTCTGACTTGTTTACTTCCTTTTTTCCCTACATATTTCCCTTTTTGTTGTTCAAGGTGTCAGCTTGAAGAGGAGGGCTAGTAAGGTATCTGGGTACTTGTGACCTGGGGGTTAGAGCATTTTGCTGGCAAGCAAAAGATGCAAGTTCTGCATCTCCCCTCCTGGGTAAGGCAAAATCTAGAACCTGGGTGTCCTACTTCCTGAGCAAGTGTCCTAGCCACTGAAATATTGGACTCCCAGAGGCCATCCTCCTCCTTTCCCCTCCCAGTCTTGGGTATTGCTACAGTTTTAGGACTTACCCAGCCTTATGTGCATGTTTGGGTGAACATGCAGCACTATGGTACTGCATACCAGGCTGGAGCATAGTCCTACTGAGCACGCTCTGTGGGTGAATGGATACTTGTACACCCAGATCTGAATCCCGAGCTGTGCGCCAGTACCAAAAAAAGCAGTTATATGAATACGTAACTGCCATCTAGACATGTAAACTAAAACCAGCGTCTGCTTTAGGGTTTTTCTTAGTAACCTAAAAATACCCCAATACTTTAAGGAGAGAGAAGTTGTAAGTTGGGGGTTTCCTTTGCAATGTGTGTTCATTTAGATTAAGTCTTTTTAGAGAAGTGAAAACCATAATTGAGGTTGCTGTTCAACTTTCACTTGGTTATAAATTTCTGAAAATTCTCTTTTGGGCCAAAAATGTACAGGTCTGTTCTTGGGTCAGAGGTGATCTTAATTTTTTTTTTTTTACGCTGTGCAAAAAAACAGGTAAAAAAAAAAATGTCCTTTTTTTAAAACTGAACAAATAAGGGTTTTTGCACTAACTTTTTAAATGACTGAATTCTAAAATTACTTCACACATTTATAGTGCTACCTGAAATATTTAAATTGTTTTTTTATTAAGGTTTCTCGAGCAGTTTTGTTTAGGCAAACATGACTGCACTATTCAGTTTATTGTTTCAATGTATAGCTTAATGTATTCTTTGTGCAAAGTGGCAGATAAGGTTTTTGGAACCTTAACATTTGCAGTCTATCTTACAGATTTTTATCTTTCTTCTAGATCCAGACATCCTCTTCCTTGTTGACTCTCCCACCTATGCCAAAGAGGACGAAGATGTTCTTGTGGTGTGTCCATTGACAGATCCAGACGTGTCAAATTTCACTCTGAAAATGTGTTATCGCCCATGGCTGCCCAAGGGTATGGAACTTGTTCCTGATCCCCACAAAGGAATCCTCATAAAAACTGTACAGAGATCATTCAAAGGATGCTACCAGTGCTCAGTACAGAAGAATGGAAGTGAGATAATGTCTGAACCGATTTCTCTGAATGTAAGAGGAGGTAAGCCATTTGAAATATTCTGTATGCATATGATGAATGCCTTAGTAATGTGAATGTTTTCCTTTTCATGGAACTTTTCATGGAAAGCTTTCATTAAATTATGTCAATTTCAGGGTTATTAGATTCTTCACATAATAAAATCAGATATATTTCTAAATTATAATAATATAATTCATAAACTAAATCATAATCACATAATTCTAAATCATAATAATGTAATTTCTAAATACAGGTCTAAACAGTTTTTGGCAACAGCTTGAGAGATTTTTCTGACAAGAGGGAGCAAGCTTCAAGGGGACAGGAGGGTATCACATGATGTTTGCCATTGAAACAATTCAGAAGGTTCTGTGCTTTTGTCCATACTGACTTCCATTTAGCTACAAAGAAATGTGAGGACCCAGGATTTTCTAAATCAGGTTCTGGTCCTGAGATAGTTATTGGACACTAGCTTTTTAATTTATTTACTCTGTTAAAAGTTCAACAGAACCCATTATTCACTAGACTTTGGGCATGACTGTCCTGCTAGGTGAATAAACCTGATCACCTTCCTTTTGTCTATGTGATGATTAGAACAAGAGAAACTGATGGTTGGGAAGGATGGCATGTACATCTAATAAATAAGTGCCATGTTTCTTCATATAATAACCATGCTTTTTGTCCAAAATTTTGCTGCCAAAAATTCTGTTGCAGCTGTTCTATGCATTCCTAGATTGAGGAAGTATCACTGTTAAACAAAAGTTGTGATTTTGAATTTGTAAATCCACCCATACTAAATGTGATCCAGTGAGCACCCACCTTTTGTATTAGCTGTGCACCAGGGACTCAGGCAAGGTGGAATAGGATTACACTTTGGTGCCTGAATCCACCTAAGTACTTGATAGGAATATAATTTAGTTTTTTTAGTTTTGAAGATAATCCATTTCCCCATGTTTATGGAATACCCACTTTTTTCTATTTATAGCAAGCTGGAAATTATTATACTACGTGCCTAAATTGTGACAACGTCAACTTAATACTTTTTGAAGACCATTTCTAGTAAGCTTTTACAGAGTGTTTATGTGAGGTAATTTTACAGGTATTTGATGCACATTTTATAGATTCATTTAAATAATTTGCCTAACATTACACATCAGCCAGTAGCAGGTAGAATTCAGGAATGCCCATTCCCAGTCATTTGAACCATAAGTCAAGGATCTAATCTCATATAACATACGAGATATAAATTGACAGAGCTTCACTTTTCAACAGCTGGAACTGTGACCTTATTCAGCACTGCCCATCCAAGCTGTCATCTCTTCCCAAACTTCTTCCTGTACGCCTAGCTGCATTTTAAGAGGAAGAGTAGGTGCAGGAACAGAGTCCAGAAAACTTAGTGCTTTTGACAGCTGGCTAGTTGCAAGGAATCCGTAGAGTTCATGGGACCCTGAAGTATTATCTAGATAGAGTTCTAAGTCTGCATCCTTCTCCACTGCCGCTTCGAGTACTTAAAGCTTCTAACATGTGCTGGCGGGGCCTGTGATGTCCTTGTCCTTGACCCCTGGTCTGTGCTCACTGAGCAGCTTTAAATGAAATTTCAAAATAAACGGTTTTTAATGAATAAAACATAGAACTACATAGTATATTCAGTATAACCTCAGTGAGGCCCATATATTAGTAGTAAATTTAGTTTATTGCTTGCTGCTTCCACAGTTTCACTGGCTTACAGACTTTGCATTAGAAATGCATAACAGCATTGCCCATGTTTCAGGGATAGGGATGGAGGAAAGACTGCCATTTTTTAAACTAGAAAAATTGAAAAAAATCAAGCTTTTGACACTCAAAGACATGGAAGATGACACTTTGTATTTTGAAGATTTGGTATTGGTTAAGATTTGCATCTTTTACCCTTTCAGCCAGATGCAGCTTTAAATTTGAAGGTAGAATAGTTGAATTTCTTAATCAACACCCCAATAACCGTTGATGGCAATTTTCTGCTCTGTTGCACAGGGTTCTAGCATGCATCTTCACTTCCAGTATCACTGGTGGTAGCATATTAGTTTAATGCTTTTGCTAATATAAACAATATTAAAACAGGTAATGAGGTTCACTTTACAATTGCTTTCCATTAGATTTAAGGACCCATTAAGATGATAGAGTGCTGTTTCCAGTTTTATTTCAGTTATTGTTTCAGGTTGCCTGAAAAATTAGGCAGATACAAGTCCATTGGCTTACCTTTGAAAGGTTATCTTATCAAGCAGAAGGACTAGTACTTAAAAAAAAAAAAAAAAAAAAAAAAAAAAAAAAAAGCTTAATTTGTTGAGCAGTTATTTAAACAGTTTGCATAACAAGTGCAGTTATGCAGACTTTTGTGTGATTTAAAGAATTGCCTGATACAGAAAATCCTATTCCTAGGAAAAGTTTCCTTACTATGATTAATATTAAATGTTAGTATCAGGCTTCCATGTAAGCAGTGTTTTGGAAACTGAGGATGATTGTTATTTCAGTTTGTGAAGCCAGGGCTTTTCAGACGTTTTATTATTTTGCTATTGTACTGTTGTGTTGTCATTAACTGTTAGCACATCACAAAAGTATTCCTATTGTATACCAACTTCCTCTTGTCTCTTGGGTACTACAAAATACGCTTGGGAAGATGTTATTTAAGATTTAGTTGAGAACCAGTTTGATTATTTATTGGCCTCTATAGCCTTTCCTAGTAGAGAGGTTCATTAAATATATTACTTTTTGAGGTGTCCCTCTGAAGTTTTACATGTCCTAGATTTCTTTTCAAGTAGGTGGTAGAACCAAGAATAGAATTCCTACCTGTATATAAGTGTCATTCTTGGCACCTTAAGTGACCAAAAATGCCATTTAGATGACTGAAATGACCAGATACTTAAATGACCGGAAAGGGAATAGACGGTCACGCTAAACTAACTAGTAGATGTTATATTTTAAACATTATATTTCATTTTGCTTTATAATTCCATTGAACAGCAAAAATTCAATAAGTGTTTCCTTACTCTAAGTATAGTTCAAAAGGGGACAGAAATGAAAATATTCTTGGAGTGAAAGCCAAAGAGGACCTCTAGGTTTCAGATTTCACGGCAAGGCTAATTTCTTGGGTTGGTTTTTTTTAATCCCTTTCAAAGGCTGTGAAAGTAATGAAAAATAATGTACTCTTAAATTGTTTTTCAGTTCCCAGAGCCTGTCCAAATGTCACTGTATCCAAACAAACCCAGCTTCTCAAAGAAGGAGAAAAATTTGAAGTTGCATGCACAATAAATGATATAGATAGCACTGTGAGTGCTTCTTGGACTCAGCCTTGGACTCATAGAAATGTGGTGAGTTCATTTCAGTCTTAACTAACGTGTAAAATGCAGTTCAAAGAACAACAGGACCTTGGTAATATACTTACTAATAGAACATCTTTGAAGCAGTGTTTTGAGAATGTGACACTCAGCCAGTTTCAGTCTGTTGCCTTGTTAGTTAGGGCAGGACCGTTCTGTTCCTACTGCACCATGCAGAGATGGGAGGTGCACTGGGGACCCTCCTGTGTGGCTTCACTACACTATGACAAAAGAGGTGTAAATAGCCATGGACTCCTGTACGTGTGCTGGAGCAGACTCCAGCATGAGTTGTATCAACATCTGTGCCAAAAAATGGTGGCAGGGATGCTTTAACTAAAGCTTGTCAAACGAACTTTAGTTAAAGTGCCCCTGCCACCATTTTTCAGCGTGGGGATGCCGATGCATGTGATGCTCTGGGTGCTTTAATTAGCACAGCTCTTAGAACTATTCTAATTAAAGCACATCCCCACACACACACACAAACACACACCTCCAAGAGCATGTCTGTAAATGCCTCATGTTAGTCTGACGTCAAGTGGAAGGCAGGGTATATATTCATTGTATCTACTTTGGTTAATCTACAAGTTGCAAACCTACCGTGCCTTCTACTTTACTACTTTATTTGTTAGAGTACAGGGGTAGACTGTGTGGCCAGTATTAGCAAACCTGAGCATATGAAGTTAAATCTGAAAATCAGGCAAATATGTTAGGATATCAGAACTACTGAGCACTTTCAGATCTCATTAAAGTGAATAGTAGCTGCAAGGGATCAACATATGGACTGTCAATTACACATCCCATTAAGAGTAAAAGACCTGCCAATTAGCATGAGATTGTGTGCTGCAGGAGTAGCAGTCAGTTTTTATAGGAGCTTTTAATTTGTCTAAATTACATAATGTACCTTTCTCTTCTAAAAAAACAAAGAGCAGACCAGTGAACATGTTTGAAAATATTGGCTGTAGCTCATGAGTGTCTTAAATGACCAACTTCCATTACCAAACTTTTTTGGCAAATAAAAGCTCTTACAAACAGAAGTGATTTTTTTTTCTCCCTACACAAAGTATGCATTGCCAACTTCTTGTAGAGAAATTCAGTATAGTCTAGCAACTGGATATGAAAATATATTTCATAAGAAAGGGTCTAAATGGTGTCACTGGCTTGTCTTTTTACAACATGTTTACTCTTCAGGGTACGTCTTGTCACTTAAATGAATTAAAAGCTCCTATGAAGAGTTTCTACTGCTTCTGCAGCATACATTCCCATGCCAATTGGCAGGTCTTTTACTGTTAATGGTAATGACTGGAATATATAATTTGCAGTCCATGTGTGCAAAGAAAAAAAGGCTTCTGTGATTTTGTGATGTTAGATAAAACACATAACCTCAGGCAATATGTGCTGGATACTATTTCCCTTGGGTTCCCCATGCCATTTCTAGCTAATCCATTGGTGCTGGCAGAATTTCTATCACTAAGTGCTTATCTGTTGGGAAATCCTAGCTCATGGTTCCAGAGGTTATGAATGCCTAAATGACATGCTGGTTGTATGGGACTTGCAGATGGGGCTTTTGGTAGCATGCCAAGGTCATTTGTAAATCTTTCATTTGAGAATTTTCTTTTTTTTCTTTTCTTTTTTGCTTGATTGTGGTAAGATTGAGGTCTTTTCTTGCCCACTTTTTCATGTTTGGCTGCTTCATATTTTTATGAATAAAAATCCACATGGAAAATATTTTTTCCCAAATGAGTTTGACCTTTCAGTCTTGTTTGATAAATACCAGAGGATGTGATCTTGTAAATATCCAATATCAAATTAAATTTTATACTGGAACAGCTAGAAAACAAAATATTAATGCATTTAAATAGAGGCAAAATTGCATTTTGTCCTGAATAGGTCAGAGTAAAAAATATTCACTTCTTTCATGATTGGTAATAGTTGTTGCTGCTTTTGAGAGAGAAATCTATTCCAAGCAAGTTTGTCTATATAGTCTAACTCCTACTTAAAATACACAATCATTATTATAAAAAAGGGAAAATTAGAGCATTCTTAAATGTATGAAATTCATCTTTGGCAACTCCAAAAACCGAAATTTTTTCATTAACTAATCTAAATGAAAAATAGATCAGCACTGAGCTTGAATTAATCTAATATCCATGTGCACTTTTTCACAATTTAATAGGTGATTTCCACAAAAAGATGGTACCCATCTAAAATATTGTTTTAATTATGGCCCTAGCACCTAGAAATAATCTTCAACATAGCAAGTACTTGAGAGGAAATCTTCAGTTTGCCCAGAAAGTTAATAAATGTAGATTCTGCCAGACCAAGGACAAAAATGTAAGGAGTTTCTCTCTCCCTCTGGAATACATAGCATCCTAACAAGCATCTCTCTTGTCTATTTTGAGGGACCTCTAACCAGAGCATTAATACTGAGCCCAGCTGTGGTAGAATAATCGTGAAGAGAACTGGTGTCTCCTATAACTGGGTCTTAAACTACTTAGCGTTTCATAATTTAAAACCAGCACCTTAAAATGTGCTTGAATGGTGCATCTTACTTTAGCCCAGATACCATGTTCTGTAGTATGCTTAGCTTCTAAACAAGGTCAACACAAAGGGTAGCAGTCTAGCCTCCATACATGGGAACTAGAACTAGTTTACTGTAAGTAGAAGCTTGCTTTCTGCAGAATCTGAATTTTTCTTGGTACTGTATTGGAAAATTAGCCAAAGTGAACCCAGTCTGACTGGCCCACATGACACCAGTGTAACAAATATCAATACTTGGGTACATTTGGATTTTGGCTTTGACTGGGGCTCATATCTATTCATGTGGCACTCTGCAAACATGTGAACAGATTGGATTTCCTGCCTGAGGAGCTACAAATCTAATCACAAGGTGCTGCGTGTCCTCAAGTCCCACTGAACTCATTTGGGTTGAGAGTGACCTTATAAAGTTGAACACAGTGAAGCACAACACAGTAAGGGTGTATGAGTTAGTTTTGATGAAGAGGGAAAATAAAAAACAAAGGGAAGGGAATTTAGTTTTATGAAGTGCATTATTTTTCAAGGACAGCTGATCATGTAGTTATGTATGGAGAAGATCCAGTGACAGGTTTGTCATGATGCCTTATTATTCTGGTTTAAAGTTATGAATATTAATATAGTGAAGTTATAATTACTTCTATTTTTAATTTATCTAGGAAAGACACTGCATACACAGTATTTTAGATGTTAATTGTTTTTTACCGACAGAATGTTTCAAGCAAAAGCAAGAATGTGGGTGATTATGGATATGTAAGGAAATTAACATTGAGCATCAGTTCAGTGGGAGTTAATGATTTTGGAGTATTCACATGCCAAGCAGAAAATGCTTTCGGAAAATCCAAAGCCACAGTAACCTTGAACGTTCTAGGTAAATACTTCTTGGAGAAATGTAACATTTTTTAGAGTTATAGAAACTTTCCAACCTTCACCTTTTAAAACAATGACTAATAAAGGCTTTTATTAAAATGTATTGTACATTGGTGCTGTGTTGAAAGATAAAGATTAAGGCTTTCTGTGTATTATTTCTTCTTTAATTACTGTAACTTAAGGTATGTCAGTGGTTTGCTTTTCTACCTAATATGAGTTTCCGGTGTTTCCATCTCTCTGGTTCATGCACTTTTAACTAGTTCAATTTTAAAACTAATTTAATCTTAATGAAGCTCATAATTTACATTTCTTCATCTTCTTACCCACTTTTCAATGGAACTGTATGCTGGAACTTTGCCTCCAACTATGGTTCTTGCCTCAAGCCATCTTGCTAATATGCAGAATTATTACTAATCCTACAGAAGTTTTCCTTAATATTACACCTCCACTTGAATAGTTTTAGCAGCCCATTGCAGGATTTTCTGTTAGATCTATTGGACACACTAATATGTCATTTGATGGAGAAGGCACATATTTATCTTTATTAAATAAAGTCCTAATCGGGAGAAATCTTGGCACATAAAAAAAAGAATAGAGTTTATTTCCCTTGTAGTTGCTATGTATTTTACTATAAATAGGACCTTGGTCGAAAGCTCCCTGAAGTCAGTGTAGAGTCCCATTTACTGACGTTGGACTTAAAAGCAGACAAATACTCTTACTGTGCTTTGTTTATTAACTGGCTGCATTGAAAGGACTATTTAGACCTCAAATATTGTCTATTAACTTGCAGTGCTTTTTAAATATTGAAAACCACCATAAGTGCTAATTTGCTAAATTGATTAGGGACATATTAGCATAGTTAGCAAGAGAATTCTGAGCAAGTCTTTGTAATTGGCCGAAATATTTTCATTTCCTCAGCTTCAAAAGATGTAGAAACTGAAGAGAATATAGCCATCAAACCTCAGTATTTCATTATATGGGGATTAGTTGGGCATCCACTTGTTCTTTTTAAAAGCAGGTTTTCAGTCAAAAATATACCATTACAAATCTGCTTTTCATGGCTCTCCCTGCTGCTTCAAAAGAAGCAAAAATGCAATACATTTGTGATGCAGATTATTAGCTGGTGCAAATCAGCACAGTTCTACTGACTTTACTACCACTAACCTATTTATACTAGATGAAGATTTGGCTGATCATTCTGATGCATGTTTTCCTTAGATTCCAGTATAAGAAACAAACCGGCTGTTCGATACAATGTTTCTTATTACTACTAAGAATGCAAATGTAGAACTGAATCGCTTGTGATATTTTTGTGAAATACAGAAAAAGTAGGCTTGCCCTGTGCTTCTGTGTTGTATTTAATGAAGTATGAATGACTCTATAAAACACAGAAAATACCTATATGATTTGTTTTTATAAAACTAAAATTTCTAAGTATTAGTTACAAGCTAGAATCTTTTATTTTCAAGGCAGTAATATTATTTCTTGAGTTTTTCATACAATCATAGAGAAGTAGGGCCTCCACAGGTCATCTAATCCAACTCCTTGCCTGAGGCAGCATCATCCCTCTTCAAACCATCCTGTACAAATCTATTGTCTAACCTCCTAGCAAAACCATCCAGTCAGCCCTGACACAACAGAATACTTAACATCCTAACCTACCATAGGTAAAGCGGGGGGACCAACCTTTTGCTGCTCTAAAAGTTGTTAAAATATGCTTCAGAGATCTCACAAATAAAGACTCTCTCACTCCTCCCCACAAAGAGCAAGTTAACCCCCCCAGTCAGCTATTTTAAATCCAACAGCCTCTTTTGGATTTATTTTTTTTTTTACTATGAATTGTCAGACAGGCTACTGTTTTTCCTTATTGTGTCAGCTCTCTACATCAGAGAAGTCATATATATAAAATACCTGACAGATCCTTTTGAATGTGTCAGGCACTACTTTAATATGCTTTTTTTATGTTAGCTAAAAGGTGTAGAAGAAATAAGATGTATTTTGGTAAATTTTGTGCTTTTTTTTTTTTTTAAGTTGATTATCTAAATTATAAGCAGTTTCTAAAAATCTGTTTGGGGTATTGGCAGTTTAATCACTGAATTTTATTTGCAAATTTCTATATATAATCTTAATCTTAAACTTAGCTTCAGAGAAGGATGGAATGTTTCTATAGGTTATACAAAAAATGAATTTGGGAAGGGGGAAAAAACCTCACGTTTTAGCATCGAACTAATTTCTCCCTTCAGGTGCAGATTTTATCATACTTGTCCCCTGTGGGGTTTGAGCCTTCTCCGGAGCATCTGATTTGCACTTCTCAGAGCTATTGACTTTGGTGTGGCTATTCATGAGCAAAGATCTAAATGAGCAAAGCACCTTGTAAGCTAAGATCTAACTTGTGTGATAGCTTTTATGGAACATGAGCTACCAGCAAACAGGTTTTCTCATAGCACAGTCTGTCTGTCAGATGGACCAAAGCTGGCAGTGCACAGATGAATTAATGTAGGATTGAAGACTTTGACTTTTAAAATGGGTACTATTAAGGTTGATGGATTTATTAATGAAATGAAAACCATCTTAGTAAAGATGTTGCTGTCTGTGATATTTCAGAATGTAAGTTCATGGTGATAATGGTATCTGCCAAGTTAAGGATTAAGACACAGCAGTGGATGAACAGAAATGCCTTCATTTATGAGGATTGTATCTAGACATGTGGACGTAACATTTTTTCTTTAATTATGACTTGTAATTGCTTCATTTGTAATGCAATTCTTAATTACATGTGACAGTGAAAAAATTAAATTCTGAAGCATTACATTCATTGTCATAAATGATCAATTTGTCTTGCTTTTGTTCTCTATATTTCTTAGCCAGCAACAAATCAAGGACTGTGATTATGGAAAGATTTAACTAAGTGAGTAAAGTTAAGCACACACTTAAGTTTTCCTAGGAGTTGAGGCATGGATATTCAGATTTATGATCAGAAGATTAAATTACTTTGGTAAAAGCAGTCATCTATTTCTGTGTATATCTAGTGGTGTTGGCTTTAGCACACCACCTCTAAAACAAGGGTTCCTGTTTCATAGGTTGATGGATCACAGCCTTGGTAGTAGTGAATGGTGTATTACAATACTGAAAAAATGGGCAAAAAATATTTAAAATTGTTTCTCTTATTACCATCAGATAAAGGATTTGTCAGTTTGTCTACTCCGAACGAAACAACATTAGTCATAGATGCTGGAAAAAATCTAAATTTAGTTGTTTATTGTGAGGCATATCCAAAACCTGAAGAACAAGTGTGGATGTATATGAATGAAACATTACAAAATTCATCTGATCATTCTGTCCGCTTCAAGGATTTGGGCAATAACAGGTAATATGAATGATTGTAAGCATGACAGATACTGGAATCTTTCCACAGAAGAGATGAAAAAATGTTTTTTTTTCCAATCCCAAAAGGACTAAGGGAAGAGAAACGGCCAGTCAATGCTTCTGTCACAGATTGGGGTATAGGCTCATTGTGCTTTGTGATTCATGCCTCCAACTCTGTGGTCCAGGACCACCATTTTTGCTGCTCCGACTGCCATTGAATTGTGGATGGTAACATAAAAGCTTGTGCCGGTTATGGTCTTTGTGTTCATTCTGTTGTGCAGGTTGAGTGTATTTCCTAGTACACTTGTTTGTGCTCCAAGGTTGAGTATTTGCTGTGAACCCAGAGTGCGTATGTAACCATAATATATATGTACTGCTGCAAAACGTTTTGGCTCATTTTCTCAGTGGGGTTTTCTTTTTGTGCAAGGGTAGGATTCAGCCCTGGAGGGCTTTAAATATGGTAGAGCTTGGTTTAGAACATAAACTGTGACACCAAACAATCTGTTTAATTTACATTCAGATAAACTGCACCATGTTAGCAACTGTTCTTTCTTACCCTTATGGCTTGTCTATGTGGGGAAGTTATAACATAGTAAATGAAGGTGCAAAGTAATACAGAGTTAGTCTGGATTGGTTCCCTGTGTAGACACTTGTACTCCTCACTGGAGTAGACTATCATACACAAAGATACTTTAGACTGAATGTCTGTATAGAGAGTTAGCATGGATTAGTGCACTCTGAAGTGATGTGTTAGTTTTCTATGCAGTGATTTCTTACGTAGATAAATCCCCAGTAAGTAATAAGCCTAGCAGTGTTTAATGCAGACTTCTTTTACAGCTATGTGAATGAGCTTCACCTTACCCGATTAAAAGGAACAGAAGGAGGCATGTACACATTTCTTGCATCCAATTCTGATGCCAACTCCTCTATAATGTTTAGCGTCTATGTGAAAAGTAAGTAAAAATGAACAGTCTGAAATATTTCATTATGTGATGATCACATTTTACAAAACATAATGTATGTACAAGATGTCACAATGTAGTTCAGCGTATGAGATTTTTATCAGAGTAAATGCTGTAAAGCTAGGTAAATGTCAACATATAAATGCACAGGATACTTGTGCAGGAGCATTTTGTCAGGCATGAATTAATTTCTAAGGAATACACCTCCCTAAACATCCTCATAATGGAATTCCAGAGGGTAAGCATAAAGTAGCTTTAAAAAATTGATGCGTTTATATTGGGGGGGTGGTACCTCAGCACCTGAATAGGTAACCTCAGAAACAAAGCCTGTTCCCATAAGTCTCCAGCAATTCAGGGTAGAGAAGGATATCTTAAAGGATTAGATATCCAATTTGCATTTTTGATAGTCAGTTTAAACTCTTAATTGTCAAAAATCAGATTATATAACATTTAAAAAAATCTTTTCAAAGGAATCATTGCATCTGTTCATGCACATAGGGATAGATTCTGTTGTACCTATTAGGTGTATAAGTGGACTTCAGCCCCACGTATGATCCTATTCCATGCTGTTCTATGTCCTTGAAAAGCAGCTAATTTAAAAGGTAGGTGGGTCTTCCTCTTCCTTGCTGCTTTCTCATAGGTTAATTTGGAGGGTTAAATAAAGGTGTATCACAAAGTAGATGCATTGATGAATTTTTAGGGATTTGAACAAGGTGAAATAGAATTGCACATTGGCTCTTAAATCTACTTAAATGCCCAGTAGGTGGAATAGAATCTGGCCCATAGTGGCCTTTACTCATCCACGACTATATCTGTACAATAATAAGCACCTGTGTGTTTTCGACAAAGGTCTGCATAATTAAGTTATTCCCAGAAAGAGCTTACAAAAAAATTTAGTTTCAAAATCACATTCTTCAGGACAAATGCTAAACTTCAAAGTGTATGAAAAGAAATCTTCAGGGAACTCTTCTCTTGCCAGTGAAACTGTTTTGTAAGAGAACTTCATGCTCAGCAGACATATACTGTAATGAAGTTCCAGTTTTATTAAACTAAAAGCAATAGAGGATTGGAGGGAACTAAGGAGAAAAGAGAGTTCTCGTTCTCATTTGCGTACAACCTGAATTGCAAAGGAAATGACTTGTTCATTTTAAGGTAGCATTGGAGTGATGATATAATCTTGATAGTCCAAGAAATGTGCAGGAGGCACAGATTTTTGTAAGAGGTATCTTTTATTGGACTGACTGCATGTTGGGAGAAAAATTGAGGCACGCTTTCAGGCATAAAGTGCTGTTCCTCAGGTCAAAGAAAGAAGCAGACATGACTCAGATAAGTAACAAGTAGCACAATGACCCAGTAAAACTCCAGGTGTAAATAAAAGCAGCGGGCATTTATACACGTACCTTTTCTGTCTTGTGTCACGGCAGAGATCTGCTGCTTTAGAGCAGACTTGACTAATCGAGTCTGTTCCTCATGCAACCTGACATGCACTGCGCTGTGCTGTGTACAGTTGTATAAGCAGTGAAATGTGCATCAGCACACAGAAAATGGTGGTGGTGCACTTTTGAACTAAAGCACCTCCAACATGTTTTAGTTCAAAAGTGCACCGCTGCCATTTTCTTTGCGCTGACACATTTGCTGCTTATACAACTGCAAGCATTGCAGTGCCAGGCGCTTTTCAAAGTGCCCGGTGCTGTGGCACTTACACTTGTAAAAAAGCCCAGTCTGCTTAGAGTAGGCTTGTCCAACATACGGCCCGCGGGCCGCCATGCAGCCCTCCAAGCTGTTTTCTGGGCCTGAGGTGCTGCAATGGGAAACGAAAGTAAACACTGAACTTTCATTTCAGGGGGATCTCTTATGATCATTCATTGTTTTTCTTTAGCTTCAAACATATAATTTCACTGAGGGCATTTGGTGCACTGGAAGAGGATGCTACAGTCTGGGAGAGACATTCTGGATTCTGATGTCTTTATCTGAGGTGTTGATTTTGGTGGCAGTGGAAATGAATTGACAGGTTTGCATATATGTTTAAGGCAGGGTTATGTCCCACTTTGTGCTTGCTGATCTTATTTATTGAAGTGTTAAATAGGATGGAGTGTCAATGGCTGTGTGTAGACGAAATGAGGGGCATGTGTGCACAACACTTTAAAGTGGGCTAAATGCTTTTGTACCGCTTTAATGGTGTCAGTGTTTGCAGGCCTTGGCAACATATTGCACATTAATTACAGCCGCTGTAGCAAATTCGGTCGTGTAACGCACCTTAAATGACTTGGAGCGAAGCACCATGCTCCATGCAGCTCAGAGGCTCTGCAGGAAGCCCTGCAGGCAGCCTGGCAGCAACTCAGAAAGGTGGGCTCTTGCCCAAGAGAGGGGAAAAAAAAAAAGGAGCAAACCTGATTTTGTCCCCCCTCCCTCATGGAGCCTGCCTGAGCTGCGCAAGTGCCTGGTGCTTCCCTCCACAGCTATGGTGCCGTCCAGAACCGCCTGACCTGGGTGCCTGTGGGTAGGTGCTGCTTGGGAGGGAGAGGTGGGGACACGCCACTGTTGTAGAGGGAAGCAGCAGCCCCACCGAAGCCCAGAGACTGCTTCACCTGCTGGCAGCTTGCCCTCCCCTCCCTGCAGCCATAGAGGCAGGTAAGTCAGGTGTGTGCATGACACGGGGGTTTAATTGACCCTAAATTGAAGCAGTGTTTTTAAAAACCCACCACTTCAATTTAGGGCCCCCGTGTCATCTGCACACGCCATTTGATGGTAAAAGCTGTTTCTGGGTTAGTGACAAGTGTCGCAAGTATTTTCTGCAGAGCAGAAGAGGTGTTATGCAAGGGCCAGACTGCTTTTTTCATGTGTATGGAATGACTTCCGGTTTTGCGGGTGTGAATGGTGGTCTGCAATTGGTTTTTACGTTGCCATCCCTGGTGTGGACCTTGGTATCTAGAAAGTTTACCCAGAAGGGATACTTCAGCAGAGAACTAGACCATATATTTGAAAGAACCATCCAAATCCCTCATATTAACCTGTACCAGACAGAAGGAAAACCCTACTGACCATACATCCCTGGTAGTCATTTACTATCCCACACTTGACTGATAAGAAGGAACATCCAACAATTACAGCCTATACTTCAAAAGGATCAAACCTTGAGAGAAACATTCCCAACCCCTCTGCTCCACTCCCAACTTTCAAGAAACTCCCTACCCTTTCCCAGTTCCGTCATCAGAAGTAAACTTATCAGGCGCCAAATGGAACACTTCTATGGGTTCTATGCTTTTTGCCATGCATTACATCCTGCCCCCCACTCGCATGCTGGCTGGGCAAATGGCAGCAGGGCATAGCCCTCACAGCTCTCCATATCGGGGCAGAGGCAGGCACAGCCAGGGGAATCACGGGAGAAGCCCCCATGGCTCTCCTGCCCAGCCTCATCCCCACCCAGCCCAGCCTCTGGCACTTTAAAAAAGCTCTGCACTCACCAGTTGGAGCAGCAGCAGCAATTGGGGCCTCTGGGCGCTCATGGCAGAGCCCTCCTGCACAGTGTGGGGCAAGGGGATCACCCCCCATCCTGCCTGGCACCCATGTGGCAGCTGCCCCATTGTGCAGGTGCAGTTTCATAATTGATAGGGTTGGAAGGGACTTGAGCAGATTATCAAGCCTGACCCCCTGCCATGGGCAGGAAAGGTGATTGTCTAGCCTCCTTCGGAGGACCCCCAAGGTAGGAGCGAGCATGACTTCTGTTGAAAGTTGGTTCCACATCCTAGCTGCCCTGACCGTGAAGTAGTACTTCCTGATGTCTAGCCTGAATCTACTCTTGATCAACTTGTGGCTGTTATTCTTAGTTACTCCGGGTAGTACTTGGGGAAATAGGCCCTCTCCCATTCCCTGCTGGTCCACCCTGGTAAGTTTATAGACGGCCAACAGATCCCCTCTCAGCCTTCTCTAACTAGGTCCTCTCTGACCCTAGGCCTGGAGGTGCCTCTCATGAGTCTGTCCAGACCCCAGTGGGGGAGATATCCTGGTCCCTGCTCAGAAAAATGGAGGCAAAGAATTTGTTAAAGAGGTCAGCTTTCTTGTCTGGGGCAACCACCAGATTGTCAAGCGTGTCCTGGAGGAGCGCCACATTAACCCGTGCCTCCTTTTTACTCCCTGTGTTTTTAAAAAAGGACTTCTTGTTATCTTTGATCCTGGTCGCTAGTCCTAGTTCTGTCTCTGCCTTAGCCTTCCTAACAGCCCCCCTACAATCCTGAGCAATGGAGGTAATAATCCTCCTTGGTGATGGCCTCTCCCTTCCACCAGGGGTACGCCTCCTTTTTAGCTTTCAGGTGTTCCTGAATGCCTTTGAGCCATGGGGGCTTTTGAGCACTCTTGCCCCCTTTGATTTGTGTTGGAACTGTCGCTCGTTGGGCACGGAGGATCATCTCCTTAAGGAACGACCACTTATCGTGGACTCCCAACTCCCCTACCCTCTGGGACCTTGGTGCCTCTCCTACGAGTCTACTTACCTCATTGAAATTGGCCCTCCTGAAGTCAAGGGCTACTGCCCTGCTGCAGGCCTTTGACACCCTGTGCTGGATAGTGAATTCCAGTAGATAATGATCGCTATCACCCAGGTGGTCAAGAACCCGCAGTCCCCTCACCAGGTCATTGCCTGTGGCCAGGATCAGGTCCAGCAAGGCATTTCCTGTGGTGGGACTGTGCACCTCCTGGGTTAGGTGGAAGTCGTGTGTCTTGGCTAGGAACCTATGTGAGCTGACTGCTCCTCCCAGCAGATGTCCAAGTAGTTTAGGTCACCCATGATGACCACATCCCTTGACTTAACTGCCTCCGCGAGCTGGCCAGAGAACTCCCGGTCCAGCTCTTTCCCTTGGTTGGGTGGTCTGTAACAGACACCCACCGTTAAGTCCCTTTCCCCACGACCTTCTTGTATTCTTACCCAGAGCACTTCAGTCTGCCCCTCCTCTAACCCAGTGCTGTTTGTTGAGGAAGTGCAGTGCAGCTTGACAGAGCGCTGTGCACTGTCTGGGAGCTGGGGTGTTTCCACTTGTCACCCAGAGTCCAGGAGCACTCATCCCCAGTGGCCCCGGCTTCCAGGGAGCACATGGCACCCTGCCGAGTGGTGCTGCACTGCACCCACGCTATGGAGCAGCTGCCACGCTGGTGCGAGGTGCGGGGGGCTATCCCCAAGGCCCCCATTGCCCCATGCCGTGTGGGGGGTAGGGGGCTCTGCATGAGTGCCCAGAGGCCCCAATTCCCGCTTCTGCAGCCAGTGAGTATGGGGCTCTTTTTTTGAAGTGCCAAGACTAGGCTGGTGCCAGGCAGGGGATGGAGCCAGGCAGGGCAGCCATGGGGGCTTCTCCCATGGCTCTCCCTGTCCAGGTATAGGCAGGCACAGTCAGAGGAGCCACCGGGCTGTGCCTGCCTTTCCCTATCCTATCTGAATCAGTGCTGAATCTTCCAAAGCTGATTCGGCCAAAATCAATTCAGAACAGTGATCGGAATCTCCAACTAGAATCACTGTCCTCTGAATTGGACGAATCTGAATCCAAATCAAATATTCCCTCTTTGCACAGGCCTGCTGCCAAGCCTGGGCAGGGCAGGCACAGGATGGAGCTGTGGCTTAGCTGGGGAGTGCAGGGAGAGAGGGATGGCTCCTACCACTGAGCACTGCTCGTCTGGCGGCTCGGCCAGTTTTTCATGCTGCTCTACCCACTGCTTGTCTGGGAAGGCATGTGGGGGGAGAGGGGGCTTCTGCCCCTCGATCTGCATGGCATAAGGCAGGCCATGCTGCACTTGGGGTGTGCAGTGGAGCGGGGGCTATGGGGAGCTGCAACCATCTGAAAATTCACTGTAGCCCCCACCATAGCCCCCATTCCAGCACCTCCACCACCAGCCTGGATCGCAGCCCGGTGCAACCCTGGACCCGCCCTGCTCCACACAGATCTGGCACACCTCCCCCATGCCCTCCCGGACAAGTGGTGGGAGCCAGCCCCCCACACACTCTCCAGAAGAACTGTGGCTCCATCCTGCGCATACCCCACCCCAGCTAGGCAGAACTTGCCCCAGCCCCTGCCCCACTCCCTCTCTCACTCTGGGGGGCCTCGATGTGACCTTCCCTTCCCCCTCCCCTTCCACCACAATAGACTTACCAGCTGGATGCAGCTGTATTGAGTGCTGTAAAATTGAAACATACATCGGAACTTCAAGACGGTGTCAATTTATAAAAGCCATCATGGGGCATCTGGTGCCACCTTAATCAGTGCCTCCCCTGCGACCAGTCCCGCCAACCGAGGGGGAGTGCCTCGGCCGACCCTGCACCCGATCTCGCTGCCTGGGGGGACCCCCATGGCCAATCCCGCAACAGCTGATCACTGCACTTCCAGGGGTGGCTGCGGCCGCTTCTGGGAGTGGGTGCAGTGATCGGCTGGTGCTTGCAGGGGGGACACTGGCACTTCTGCCTGCCCCCCAAGCTCATTTCCTAAGCAGCAAGTGCGGCCAGTCAGGGGGAGCACCGGTGCTCTCAGAGTGCATGTGCATCCGGTACACATAGCCACTGAACGTCATAAGTGTCGTTCATTGTAACTCCAAGTCATAAGTCAAGGACTGCCTTTAATTTCAATGGTAATGCTCCCAACGCATTCCCTGGACCAGCCTCTCCACGGTCTGGGGGATGTGCTGGTCAGTGGCTACTCCTCTCCTCTTCTCCTCCCTGCCCCCCAACTGTCCCATCTCCAACCTTTTCCTGATATGCAGGACAGTTATGGGGAAGTGTTCCCTGTGTCTTTGGCAGATGGGTCCCCTTGGGCAGTGGTTCAAATCCTCTGTGGTGATGAGGGTGTTTTTGTTTGAAAGCAACTAAATGAAGGTCTCTATACTAACAGTTTTTACCACCAGGCATTCTGTTGCAGTATCAGCAGACAAGAGGCAGTTTGAAACATCTTGTTTTTCCATTGATCTACCAGTGTGTTGATCTGTTTTGTTTGTCTTGTAACTTCAGAAATGGTAGTTCAGAAAGGCTGGGCAGTCTCGAATGTCCTTCACCAGCCAGGAAGGCATGGGAAACAGTCATGTGAGATGGCGTTGTCTTGCAGAACTACTAGAACTTATTCTTGCACAAGTGGCCTACTTCTGAAAGGGAGCCAAAGGAATTGCAAGGAATATATTGTTACTGCCGGTTCTGTGAAACTGGTGCTCTTAGATCTGGGACATTATATATATTGTCCGTAAGTAGCTTGTCAGTTCCTTATAGCATGTGCTGCTGGGTTCTGCAATTAAAAGTAGATGCTCCAGGTTTTGTTTTTTTTAACAGGCGAGTAGTAATTTTCAAGCTAGAGATTACTATGTGGCTGCAGGAATGATAAAGATGAGAATCTCCCAGCTGCAGCCCACATAAAAGTAAACAATTTAATTTATCTGGGGGTGCCCAGGCTTATGACCTCTAGTAATGCAGTTTCCTTCCTTCCTGGTTCAGATGTTTATATCCAGTTTCTGGACTATTAAAGCAACAGTTTCTTTTCTAAGTAGGGCCCAATCCTGTAAGATAATGTGAGTTTAGAGCATACCTCAGAGGAGGCTTGCAACATCTCCTAAGTGGCATAGCATCAATGCATGGATTGGGACTGCAAACGTTGTAGAAACTGTTAGTTTCCTCAGAGATGATTTGTACTGAAGTTTGAAATAACTAAACACAGCATAATAAAACAATTCCAAGTAGTCTCAAGTTTCTGTAAAAGCTGTTAGATAAATCTTTTTTGGCAGTCTTTTCTGTTTTACAAGGGTGACATATATTTGAGCATTGTAGACGATGTTCTTTAAAATGCTGGTTTTAGTTGCATAGTTTTATATAAAGTGTTCATTGTGTAATAATGAAAGACAAAGAATAATAATAATACCTTTTGTTTATATGATTTCATCAATAAAGTAGCTGCATGACTTGTCATCCCAGTGGCTGAGGTCAGGATTCTCATCTAATTCTGAATGAGGAATGGCCACTGAAGTCAGTTGCAATTCTGCATGGATTGCTGGGGTGCAGGGGTGGGCAAAATATGGCCTGAGGACGGTCTTTGGCCATGGTGAGTCCCTCAGTCCCACTTGGCCCAGGCACTGTCTGGCCGTGACACATCCTGACATCCCCTGGGCACACAGCATTGCTGGGGCAGCCCCATGGCTGGACTACCTTTCTAGGCAGCACAGGCAGTGGTAGCTCCTCGCTGCCACCACTGCTGTTCCAGCCCCACAGTACCAGTGGGGACCCGCATGCACAGCCCCACTCCAGCCCTCCCTGCGCCTCCTCCGGATTTGTCTGCCCTGGCTGAGCAGCAATGGTGGCTAGGCAGAAACTGCTACCCTCCCATACCCACAAACGCCCCCTCCACAAAACCCCCATACCCAGCCTCCCACATCCACACATACCCCCACACCTTCCCACCCACCCCACATACACACACCCACAGCCCCTCATAAATCCCATACTGCCCACAGTATACAAGAGTAAGGCTTCATTTTGAAGTATTATGCAATCACTTCCATATATGCAACACAAACGCACAAATTTTTTTAATAAAATTAAAATATGTTATAGTCAATGTTGATTGTTAGTATATAATTTGGTTTCTTTTCTGGTTCCAATATGGCAAACCCACTTCCCAAAAGGAGTACTTCTGGGGGCAAGGGGAGGGACTTCCAGTGCCAAAGGTCAGGGATGAGGGGGCTTGACTTCCAGTCCCAAGATGGCAACCAGGGGGCAGGGCACCTGTCAAAGGGTGGGGCTACCCTTGTGGCCCTCAACAGCTCGCCAAAACTCATTAAGTGGCCCTCCAGCAGAAATAATTGCCCACCCATTCTATAGTGCATATGAATCTGACTCGGACAGGGCTGATAGTTAAACACTGTTTAATAGCTGACCTGGTAAAACACTATTTATAAGTGGATGGAGGATCATGCCACTTCTACAACAAACCCTAAATACCCATTTGAAACCAGCTGCCAGAAGATCTGAAAGTCAAAGAATATTTGGTTTGGATTAAAATTAATGCAGCAGAAGCATATGTTAATTCAAAATGATGTAGAATTGTTAAATGAAGGCTTTCTTTGCAGTAAATATAATATAAATTACCTGATAAAGGAAGGAGCTATGAAAGCCAAAAAAAAATTATAAATTGAAGATTGGTATGTGAAGGGACTAACAAGTAAAAAAAACCCCACAATTATTCCAGAGCAACAGATACAGTGTATCTAGCAATTAGTTAACTTGTTTTTAAACTTATTTTCAAATTTAATGGAAATCAACAACAAAGTGTTATCAGTTCTGAAAAATGCTACAGAGGGACAAATAGGCACAGCATAAGTACAACATTATAGATCACATAATGCCAAATCCAGCTTTCACCTTACCATCAGAAAACCCTATTGAAAATGCAGAGTGCACACAAGAGGTCACCATAGTGTCTTAAAGAGACTAATTCCAATTTAGAAAATGTAGTTACAGTTGCTTACCTGCATATATGTTCCGATGAGCAGAACATATACGCAGGTAAGCAACAGGGGCCAGGGTAATGCTGAAAGTAGGGGGCCAGTGTACACATCCTCAGGAGGCCTTAAGTGCCTCTACACAAATGCTCCTAGTATGGGAAACAAGCAAGAGGAACTTACCCTCCTGCTAGCTGACACCAACCTGGACATAGTGGGGCTCACTGAAATGTGGTGCGACCCAACGCATGACTGGGCAGTGAATATCAAGGGCTATAGGCTGTACAGGA
Organism: Crocodylus porosus; assembly: GCF_001723895.1. Taxonomy (NCBI): domain Eukaryota; kingdom Metazoa; phylum Chordata; order Crocodylia; family Crocodylidae; genus Crocodylus; species Crocodylus porosus. The sequence continues at coordinate 53,878,197 of NW_017728948.1, forward strand.
GGGATAGGACAGGGAGGAAAGGTGGGGGCGTGGCGCTCTACATTAAGGAGGAATTCACTTCCTAATCAATTAGCAAAGAATCTGAGGAAGGGCACTCTGAAGTGCTCTGGGTTAGAATACAAGGCAGTCAAGGGGAAAGAGATTTAATGGTGGGGGTCTACTACAGACCACCCAACCAAGGGGAA
>NW_017728948.1:53878876-53879989 GCF_001723895.1 Crocodylus porosus
TCAAAAGCGGCCGGGAATGTCTCCTAGCTAAAAGGGAGGCGCACACCCAATGGAAGGGAGGGGCCATCACCAGGGATGACTATACTGCAGTTGCTCAGGGATGTAGGGGGGCAGTCAGGAAGGCCAAGGTGGAGATGAAACTGGGACTAGCTTCCCAGATCAAGGACAGCAAAGAAGTCCTTTTTTAAATACTTAGGGGGCAAAAAGAAGTTTGCGGGTAACATGGGGCCCCTGCAGGACACACTAGGAAATTTGGTCGTCACAACAGACGACAAAGCCAACATATTTAACGATTTCTTTGCTTCCGTTTTCCTGAGCAGGGACTGGAACAGCCACCCCTCTCTGGGCCCCCCTTAGATCCCAAGGGTGGCACACCTAGGCCAAGGGTTAGTAAGGAACTAGTCGGAACTTCTGGAGGGACTGGATGTATTCAAATCAGCTGGTCCAGGCAGTCTCCACCCTAGAGTACTGAAGGAATTAGCTGTGGTCATTGTGGGACCCCTGGCACAGCTTTACGAGCACTCGTGGTGCTCTGGTGTGGTGCCAGAGGACTGGAAGAGGGCCAATGTGGTTCCCATCTTCAAAAAGGGGAGAAAGGAGGACCCGGGAAACTATAGGCCAGCTGGTCTTACCTCGATCCTGGGCAAGCTTTTTGAGGGAATTATTCTGGCACATATCCACAAGGGGCCAGCAGGGGAGATTATGCTCAGGGGCAACCAACACGGGTTCATTAGAGGCAGGTCTTGTCAAACCAACCTGGTGGCCTTCTACGACCAGGTCACCAAATCCTTAGATGCAGGGGTAGCGGTGGACATAGGAAAGCCTTCGACACTGTCTCTCACCCTGTTCTCATCAAGAAACTGGGAGACTGTGGTGTCGACACCTACGCGGTCAAATGGGTCACCAACTGGCTGGAGGGTCACACACAGAGAGTGGTGGTGGATGGGTCATTTTCGACCTGGAGGGATGTGGGCAGTGGGGTTCCGCAGGCTTGGTCCTCGGGCCCACACTATTCAACATCTTCATCAGTGACTTCGACGAGGGGGTAAAAAGCACCCTGTTCAAATTTGCTGATGACACTAAGATGTGGGGGGATGTGGGTACGCTAGAAGG
>NW_017728948.1:53880604-53899799 GCF_001723895.1 Crocodylus porosus
ACGGTCAGGGTGGCTAGGATCTGGAACCAACTTCCAAGAGAAGTGGTGCTGGCTCCTACCCTGGGGGTCTTTAAGAGGAGGCTAGATGAACACCTTGCTAGGGTCGTTTGACCCCAGTACTCTTTGCTGTCATGGCAGGGGGTCGGACTCAATGATCTGCTAAGGTCCCTTCCGATCCTACAAACTATGAAACTATGAAAGAAAGTCCCCTTTCTGCTAATAATTATAAACAGTGAAAGGAAAATACTACTTTTTGATATTTATTTTCCTATGTTAATGAGGAAAAGGAAATTTGTAATAAAAATTAATTAAATCAACCACATTAATGTATCGACCATCAAGTTAAAATAGGAACAACTTCTTTAAGTCTTGTTTTTTATGCTTGGAATCCAGAACAATAAGGGTCGAATAACACTTAATAAACTTAATGAAATTAGAGATTTAAAGCATTTAATGACTGATTATTATTGGAAATAATAATACGTGCACAGAACAATTTAATGAAACGTTAAATAATTAACATGTTATAGCCAAAGAAGTAAGCAACATATAGTCATTAAGAGCCTGCCAGATACTGAGGATAATTAGACATTGGAAGTCATAAAACCGACCATAGTACATTATCTCTTAGAGCAAGACCACTTAAAGGGAATCTGGGTCTATACTTGTCAGAGCTGGCCCACTTTTCATCCTATTTACTCCACATTCATTTGAAACAAGATACAAATGATGAAAGAAGCAACCCTCTGCTACAGACCATGCCCCCACTCAGTATAAAATGAGCTGGAGCACGAATGGGAGTGTCTGTCTGGTAGCTTCACTGTTCCACATGGCAGAATAGATGCAGCTCTCCACTACCTTAAAATGGTACCCCTTCATTCCCATTAGATAGATGACCCTAGAAAGAACTCTGTAGTGGGGAGAGAGGCTACCCCAGAAGAATGAAATTGCTTGCAGAAAATTAAAATGGCCCCTTGTCTTTGGGTCCTTTAACCTGCCCTCACAAGGATACTGTAAAGGAGAAACTGCTATAACACCAGCAGATTTTAAGCTGTGTAGCTAAATGATGATTTTAAATGGAGACCTTTATTTTGATTTCACTTGTGCCACTTCATTGCTGTCAAGGTGTGATGGTATTGTTCAAGATATCTTGCTGTGACTCCACAGTCTGAACCATGGCCTGGACTTCTGCCACAGGCTGTCTCTAGTTGCTCCTGTTGCAAATAGTTACCTGGTTAATTAGTCTGGGTAGTCCAAAGAAGTTGGATATGATGCTTGCTCTCTGTGCTGGGCTGTAAGAATTGCCATATCTTGATTAGGATGGCTTGTGTGGACCTTTCACTTTTTTTGACTCCCTATAGTAGTGTAATCCAGATCACATTCCAGCTCACTGTCTCATTTTTCTCCCTTTCATGTTAGAGTACTGTTAGAGATTTTTCTGAACAGTAAACCTGCGTGTTGGTTTGTTTTCCTCCATCCAAAGCCAGAAAGATCTAGGTTCAGGCCTCTCCCAGTGTGGTACTTTTCAGTATCTCATATTTACCTTACTCATAAATTTAATTTGATGCTTTTAATTTCTCCAGTTCTTTTTAGCAGTGATTAATGTTGGATGGTTATGCTGCCTACTTCACACTTTGTATTTCAAAAGAAATGTGTACATCTGGGCCCCAGGCTAGCTACTTTTTCAAACATTCTGAATATGGCTTTTTTGCAATTGAATTTTAAAAAGAATACTTGCATCTCTTCCATGAACTTCCCTGTTGTCCAAGATGTGCACAACCAGAATGTTTACACTGAATGAGCAATGTTGCCAATCTATCTTAGCACTTTGTTTGATGCTTTGCGTGAAACATTACATGCAAATTTAGATGAAAGAAATTAAGTTCCTGTTATATGACTCGTTAGTTGGTGGTACATGATTGAAGACATGCATATGTGTGATTGTCTCCAGTTCAGTCAACAAGTACATTATACAGTGAAAAATTGGTACAAACAAGTTGTAGTGTGCAAATCTTAACTGGTATAGATCAGTATCTTCATTAGAGTCAGCAGAGCTTGATAAATTTACAACACACTAGAATCTGATCCTATCTGTAAAAAGTAACACATTAGTAAAAATCTTTCCATTTTTAATCTGTAAATTGATCAGTGCCTTTGTTGAAAGATTCAATCTAATCTTTAATCTCTGTTTCAGATATTGGAGAGGAATGGTGATAAATAAGCCTTTTAATCCAGGTTCTCCATCAAATGAATCTCTATGAAGTGTTCCAGACAAGTTTCTCAAAACTCTCTTATAGGCAGTCCCCCTTCCTAAACAAGGCTAAGATCAATCTAAATTCAATTCTTTTGCTATGTTCTCCTTTAGTGCTTGCATAATCTTTAAACAAACAACAATAATGTTGTTGTTTCTTGATTTAATAAAACAGACTATATAGTATCATAGGAAATAGAAAAAACTAACTGAAATGTTTGTTGATGTAACAAGTCAACTGTGGCTTGCATTTTAGAGTTTTTCTATATTCCTTTAAAAATTAAGTTTGTCTTGTAAATTCAGAAGCTTTTAAAAACAAGCTTTGAACACCTAAAAATACCAATAATAAAGTATTTGTATATCGCTGTTTAACTGTTGTATGTCATTTATCCATTTAGCCAGTTGCTTTCAACATTTGCATTTAATTTTCTGAGTAACCCATTACAAGCTTCTTCCACTGTATTTGCTGTGATCTTGAGAACTTGCAGGGAGGGTCAGTGTACAATAAATCCCTACTTTTTGGTCATACAAATAAATACTGGTATATTTTGCTAAAGTTCCTTTCCTGGCTGTGATATTTTATACAGCCAGATATAGTACAAGCGTGGTTTGGCAGATGCACTCAGAAAATCATGAAAAAGTAGTGTTCTCCCTACATGGCAGTTAGGTGATCTGCAGAAAAACTGAAATTTCATTAGCGTTCAAAACATGGAAGGCATTTGTATGTGAATTTCTCTGCTTTTGCTGTGATTTTAAATTCATGCAGAAACCAAGAACGTAACAAAGGTAAAGATACTTACATCTAACCCAGAAAGCCAATATAAACTTTTAAGTTGAGTATATTTTCATAGGTTGTCAACACTAGAGTGATATAATCAGTGAAATATGGTCATTCGGACCCTGATCCTGCAAACATTCATGCGCATAACTTTATGTACATTAGTCCCATGGTAATTAAATGTAAAGTTTAGGTAAGATTAGGAATTAAAATGTAATGGGATGCAGGTTATATATTGACCTGAAGCATAACAGTTCGTTTTGATTTCTTACAGCAAAACCAGAGATTCTTACTTCGGACAGACTCAGTAATGGTATGCTCCAGTGTGTAGCAGCTGGCTTCCCAGCCCCTACAGTAGAGTGGTATTTTTGTCCAGAAATTGAGCAGAGGTAAGTGAGAAGACAATAACATAAATCTTGCCTGGGACCCCTCACTTAATAGTCAAACGATAGGAAGCTGAAATAAGTTAGTTGAGAATGTAGTCAAATACAGGCAACCCCCACTTAACGCTGTTAATTGGTTCTGGAAAAACTAAGTGTTAAGTGGAACCATGCTAAGCGAAACCCATTTCCCCATAGGAATGAATGTAAATAGAGATAATTAGTTACCGTCACTTCTTGCTTCAGCTTCCTTGGTTTTCCAGGTCTATATCATTGGTTTGGTTGCAGTGCTTACTCGTTGGAGGATATTCAGTGTATATTACAGAGTAGACCAGTGCTAAGGACCCTTTCTGGCTGTGGGCCAGAATGATGCATTTTGGGTCAGAGGCAGGTGCTAAGAGCTGCCTGCCTCTAATGCATCTCTCTGCAGTGGCACAAGGAAAATGCCCGTACTTGAACACCCTGACTCTGAATACCCCTGAAGCCCTATGGACTGTACATTGCCAGTCCCTGGAGTAAACAGGAAGGGGCAGTATAACTCTGCTGTTAGCTAATGAGCTTTGAAGGCACTGTAGCCATTTACACCAAACAGAATTTGTCCCTCACTGTGAAACTTTGCAGAATGGCAATCTTAGAATAGCTGCTGGATATGGCTACTATATGTTGTATTTATTATATAATAACACAATTGTCCAGGACACAGGATAATTGGATTTCCATGTATATACAGCATGGTACATGGTAAATGTGGCTGAAGTCATTATGAAAAAAAAATAACTTCTAAAGTAATTACCATGTTTTTTCTAAGGTGACTATAAAGTTACAATTTAGCTACAGTAGTTGTGAAGCACTTTGTAACATGTCCCTCACTTCTTCCCCTGCCACAGATGTAATACTAGCAAGGCACATATTTCCTAAACGAATGATTTTTCTTAAGCCTCAGAAGTCTTTGGCGCAGATCCTGTTCCACCTCTGAATGGAATCTTTCTCTTTGTTGTGATCTTGTTTCACTCAACAGGAGCCACAAAGGTGTTAAGGTGCCTAGGTTTCTTATGCTACTTCCATTTTTTTCCTGGAAAGATCCCTAAATAACTATAGATTTGGATTATTGAGCACGCTTGAATGGATTGCTGAGATCTAGAGTGGCCATGTAGATGTCTATCCCCATCTCACCTTGGTTGTGATCCATTTCTATCTTGGAGCTGCATCAGTTCCTGATTCTTCAGAGAGAAAAACATGCAGAACAACTGAAGCTCTGATTATGTTTGCAGTATAGTTGTATAGCTCTGGCCATTTTTCCCTATTAACTTAGTGGTTAGAGTACTTGCCCAGGAAGTGGGAGAGACAGGTCTAGATCAACTTCCTCTGAGGGAATTTGCACTGCTTACAAGTGGTGTCAATCTGGAGTAGTGTAATAGCAGGTAATGACATTTTTCTCGATTATGCTTTTGTAAAGAAAACTGATTCTGGCCTAGTAGAGTTGCATCAGTGGCCTGCAGTATGCAGGGTGATCTGAAAAAAGTAACAGCAAAATCTAGCTTTTCCACTCTATCCAGCTGTATAGGTGACTGTATGGTGAGTGGGGTTTCAAGTGAAGTGTGATATCAGGACAGATTTGACAGTGGAGAAAGTAAGCTTGTGTCCTATAAGACAGGGCTGGAGAATGCTGAATATTTAACAAAATACGAGGTTTATTTTTTCTGTCTGAAAGGTCAAGGACCTTGAGGTTTTCATCTGCCAGTCCCCAAGGTTTTCTTTTCCTCTCTCCAAACACTGGTGTACATTCCTTCTGGTTAAGGAGTCTCTGCGAAGTATTCTAACAGGCCTTTTCTACATGAAGTACTGTAGTTGAGACTTATTATTTGAAGACTTTCCAAATAGTATAGTAATGGGCATCTATTATAGCCCCACTATAAGGGAGTTTCAAGCACGTAGAGCACGATGGAAAGAACCCTGTTCTCTGGTCCTAGTGCTGATTGTGCATTTTTCCTAGTGGCTTATGCACATGCAGTATTGGATCCAGGGACAGTTCTCCCTCCCAGGGCAGTATTGATCTTTCCTGTACCACAAACTGGCTCCGTCCTGCTTGTTCTCCTTCTGGCCTCTTGGCTCTTACCCTCTTTGGTGTTCAGTATCCCCATTTCAGCACTGCCTTGTCAGTGAAGAAGTGCTGAAGGCACTATTGGAATGTGTGATATCTGGGTCTGAAGCCCCCTTAATAGAAGGTGGGTCTCCCACATCATGGGCTATTGCACTAATGATGGGTACCACCATGTTTCAAACAGTTGTGGGTTGCATTTAATTTACCAACCACTGTTTCAGGAGCTGATCACAACAATTATGCATCTCCATAGCAAAATAGAATTACAGTGGAGTTTAAATTGAGTTAGAGGCCTCTGTGGTCATCCTGGATTGCATCCAAGCATGCACCATGGGACAGGCTTAGCCACATATGGTAAAAATGGGGATGCATGAGGAATTCAAAGATCTTAGCAGGATTCAGGCTGTTGTACAGGATGAAGTAGAATTTCCTTTGGTGACTCAGATGCCTGAAAAGTGCGTAAGTGCCAATCAGACATAGTAGTAAAATAGAATTTGGGTGCATCTACACATGCTTTTACATGCGCTTAAACTTTAATGCTCATTTGCCTAATGTGCATTAATATAATTAATTTAATTAATTATTGAATTAATTATTTAATTCATTATATTAATGAATATAATTTAGGCACATGTCTACACGTGCACATGCTAAGGAGCATTAACACAGTGTGTGGATCGACTTGGGACTAAAGTTAGTCCCAAATCAGTCAACTTACACAGCATTAATGTGCCTTAGCATGTCTACAGGTATGTTCAGGCATTTCATCTGTTCACACCTAAATTTGATACCTGCTTTTGCAGGTATCAAATTTAGGTGCCAGTAGCCTAAAATTGCCATTTTTAAGGCTCATTAGAGGCACACATGTGCAGACCCATACCTTTATTGCACCTTAAAAATGGCTAATGTGTCTTTAAATTCGCATGAATAGGCACACCCTTTGTTCTTAGACACCTAGAGGTGGAATAGGATCTAGGTCATGTTTGTTCCTTACCTGTGGTACCGCTATTACTCCTAAAGTAAGCTTACTTGCTTCATATAGTAGGGGAAGTATAAAGAGCAAAATCCTCAGCTCAGTTCTTCAGTGGAGTTGTATCCACTTATGTTACCTGAAGATCTGGTTGTAAATATTTAACCCTACCATAGAAGGAAGTTTAGATAATGGGGACTTCACTCCAAATATCCATAAGAAAGTAATTGCCAACATTGTTCCTAGCAGGTGTTTTGATTCACCAGCTATAACTTCATTTGATGCGAAGATCAGTTCTAAAAACTCATCGAGCCCATCATTTGGTTGGGTAGTAGTTGAAAGTACCATAGATGTCAGCTCATTCAAAAACAATGGCACTGTATCATGCAAGGCTTCCAATGATGTTGCAAGGAGTTCTGCAAACTATTTCAACTTTGCAATCAAAGGTAATGACTGAAGTGAATTTTAAAATTGCATAAAATGCTATTAAGATGATGGGATGGTTCAGCTCTTTTCATCACAACAGTTATTATAGGACCCATATATGAAATGCATTGCCTGTGTGTTTCAAGCTTTTCTACCACAATAATTTTTCTGGTATAGAGGCTGAGTATATGATAATACAGGCCAATTGCCTGCCATGAATGACAGTTTCAAAGGAGTATTTACATGGCCGGCCCCGCAGGGTGGCCCTGCCCCTGCCCATTCTGTTGCCCCTCACTGCCAAGCCACAGCCTCCCCAGCTGTGCTGCTGCCCCTCACTCCCAGCCCACTGATCCCAGCCCTGCCAGTGCCCCCCTCACTTACAAACTTCAGTTCCCTGCCATCTGGGGCCCTGATGGCACCCTCATACCCAAACCACAGTCCCCCACCCCCTATCCCTGGGGATGCCCCTGACTTGTGCCTCACACCCCCAACCCACAGCCCCTCATCCCTGCAGCTGCACCTCATTCCCAACCTACTGAACCCAGCTCTACCAGTGACCCTCACTCATCAAACTGCAGTACCCTGTCCCCCTGGGCCTTGATGGTGCCCCTCACTCCCGACCCACAGCCCCTTGGTGCTGCCAGTGACCTGCATTCCCAGCCCACAGGCCATAGCTCCCGTGCCTCTCACTGCTGACCTGCAGCCCCCCAGCCCTACCAGAGGGACCCCAGCTGTCCCCTTCCTGCCCAGGCAGGAGTGCAGCAGCTCCAATTCACACAGGCAACAGCAGAGAGTGTCTGACCCCAGCATGGACTGGAGGGAAGAGGAGGGGAGGCTTGTGGGCCACAGCCCCTTCCCCCTCTCTGCCCTCCCCGGGCAGCAGGTCCTGGCCACTCAGCCCCTCCAAGCACAAGCACCAGCACCGGCGCCTGCACTGCCGCTTGGCCACAGCTCCTTGCTGCCCCCTGCCCCTTTCCCCCACTGGAGAACCGACAACCCTCCCCTCCCTCCTGCTTGTCTCAACTGCAGCCCCCGCTCCCCCTGTGCTGACCAAATGTCTGGGGTTTTTTCTGTGCTTCTGGGGTGGGAGACGGGGAGACGATTGGAGTCAGCAGGGAGCACCGTATGGGTCTGCGTGCCTCTGCAGCTGCAGGCAGGTCCATATGTGCTCCCTGCTGCCTGCAATCACTCTCTCCCTGCTCCCACCCCTGGAGCAAAGGGATATCCTGAAGAACCTGCCCAGACAGTGATCAGAGGGCTTAAAAAGAGCGGGGACACGTCTGGGGAAACCCAGACATATAGTTACCTTATCTTGGTGGTGCATGCACACTTGAGCAAAAGCATTACAGACAGACAGACAGATTAAGCCCTTTATTATATTAGGTAGTAAACTACATTTTCTGCCTATAAAAAGATTAATAGTAATTCTTAAATGCTTGGCTCTTTATTATAACCTTTCAGAAGTTTAAAACTGGGGTCTGTTAGCTAACAACACTTATTCTAATATAGAGACAGTGTTGTCTAATGAAGAGCATCCCAGCTTGAAAACTTGGCTTCTGTTTCTGGATCTGTCACTGACTTGCTGCATAATGTTGTACAGACTACTTCACCTTTCTTGTCCATTTGCGGCCTTTCCAGTCTGTTCAGGACACAGCCTCTTTCTGGGAGGGGCTGACATCTATTATATGTTTGGATGGTGCCTAGCATACTGGGGCCCTGACTTGGAACCTTTAGGTGCTACTATAATAAAAATATTGAAGAAAAATAGTATTCCGTAAATACACTGGTTAGAAAGTGCCACTGACTCTGGGCTTCCATAGTAGCCCAGGAGAAACTGTGGTTTTGTAAAAGCAGAAACATCAAAAGATGTAACATTTACAGCATGCATATATTCTTGATTGATTTATTTTTTGCAAAAAACAAATGCTTTGCTGTTATTTTGCTTGCAGCACATGTGTTGTAGAGAGCATATCAGCCACTGAATAAATTAAGAAACCAATATTCTTATGAAAATGTTGCATTACAAGCTTTGCCTTGAAACAAATTTGATTCAGATCCTATTTTTAAAACTACACATAACAGGAAGAACCTCAGTGGCCTACAGTAGAACTTTTTGCTGCTATGTAGGAACCCTGAGTTTAATTGATTCTGATTTAATCTTTCCTAAATGAAAAGGACTAAGAATGGTAAAGAAACAAATGACTCATATTCAAGGCAAAAAAATACCTCAAGGTTGCTCTACAGCAGCACCTCATGCCACCAGCCACAACCAGTGGTTTTTCAGACCTCTGTCCATTCAGACTGGTGGTGGTTTTGATACTCCACCTCCAGGAGAAAGGGGATGCATAAATCCTGTGGGCTTAAGTACAGTGAATATTCCCAAGGGAATACCATTTGACATTTGATTAACCTTTAAATGTTGGATTTCTTGCTCAGTGTTTAAACTGAATTTCCTTTGTCTTTTTCTAGAACAAACCAATACACATACCCTTTTTACTCCTTTACTGATAGGGTTTGGAGTAGCAGCAGGACTGATGTGCATCGTAGTAGTGATTCTTGTGTACAAATATCTCCAGGTAAAATCAGATGTGTACACTCATTTTACTGGATCATTTTGTGAGAGGTTTTGTGATGAGATGGCAATTCTTTTTCTTTCTTCTTCCCCTTCCCCCAGAAACCCAAATATGAAGTTCAGTGGAAAGTTGTGGAAGAAATAAATGGAAACAACTATGTTTATATAGACCCAACACAGCTTCCTTATGACCACAAGTGGGAATTTCCTAGAAATCGACTGAGTTTTGGTTAGTTCAAATTTATTTTCCTGAGTGAGTGTTTAATATGAATTTTTCAAACACTGTAAAATGAGAACATGTCAAGCATGGCGACTGCCATCAATAAAATGTAAATAGTTAACTGTAGAAGAATAGCCATGTCTACATAGTAAAATTGCTGTACCCAACAGCGGCCCTGCTCAGTCATCTTGTGTTGTTCTGGCAGGTTGCTTCTTACACTAGACGTAGCGTAGCTGTTTGCCTGCATCCTGCCAACAGAGCTGCTGCCTGGACTTGGCTATATTTTTTCTGGCTTAGGAGGCAACCCACCAGGAGCAGTACATCTGATTTGAGGGCATCCCTACCAGGCTCAGCAAGTTTGTTGTGCTGGCATGACCAATGATTGCTAACTTTGCATGCAATTTGAAGAAATTATTTCTTGCCTTCAAGTAGTTCTTGTTAACAAAGTAGGCTTAAGTGGATTCATTTATCTAGCACTGTGGGGGTTTTAAAACATAAAGAGAACCATGAAAAACTTTTCAAGATTGTAATAAGCTATTTTGTCTGGCATTAATTAGGTAAAACTCTTGGTGCTGGAGCTTTTGGAAAAGTTGTTGAGGCTACTGCATATGGCCTGTTTAAATCTGATGCTGCAATGACAGTAGCAGTAAAAATGCTCAAGCGTAAGTTTTTGCTATGTACTTAGTGGTTTTTTTCTAACTTCTCTTAGATGTTTAGATGCTTAATTTGCTGAACAACATGTTTCTCATTTCAGCAAGTGCCCATTTAACGGAAAGAGAAGCCTTAATGTCTGAATTGAAAGTTCTGAGTTACCTTGGTAACCACATTAATATCGTGAATCTTCTTGGAGCTTGCACTATTGGAGGTAGAGTTAGCAACCAAATTACTGATGTTTTAAAACTTCTGTATTGTCAGAAGAAGAGACCTGGTGATTCCTGAGTGGTGTTAAGTACCAGGACTAGACCGCTGAAATCAGATTCCTGCTCTGCAGTAACTTTTAAATGTCTCTTCTGAGATTTCTGTTCCTGATTTTAGTCCATGTTTAAAAAATGGTAACTGTTCATAGAAACAAAGGTTGTTTTTTTTGTTGACATGGCCCACCAATTTCATGAACATCATAGAATTAGTACCTATAATATTTTCTTCATAACAAACATTTTCCTCACAAAATGTGCGGTATACATTGTTTTCAGTAACGTTAGCTTTCAAAAATAAGACAGATGTTAAAATTGGTTATTCATTAGTACCTATGATAGAACTGGCACAGGTAGCTACTACATTTCTGAAATAATCTATTGAAACTTCAAAAAAAAATTGTTAGTGAAATGGTGAAGTTATAAGCCCTAAACACATATCAGACAAAGTTGTGGAAAAGGAAGGATCTCTAAGCAAGCAAATTGTCTACATTGCACACCCGGAACATTTTCACCATATTTACTTGAATCCAAGACAAGTTTCTTTTCCCCCTTTCGACATGGAGTGGAGGCAGAGCCCCTTGTCTTGAATTCAGGGAGGCTGCTGTGATTCTGGCTCTGGCCCTAACCCCATATCAGGGCCATAGTCAGTGCTGCAGCAGCCAGCTGCCCTCTACCTGCTCTCCATAGCTTCTCTCCCCTCTCTCCTTCCCCCTTCCCTGCTGCTTAGTGTTGGGCCAGCCCTGGCTCCATTCCCTCCTGGAAATGCATCAAGTACATGGAACAGGTTGGGGAAAAGGCTGTGTGGGGCAGCAGGAGCTGTGGTTGGCAGAGGTTGTGGGGAGCAGGTGGATGACAGAGATTGTGGGGAGCAGGTGGGGGGAAGAGACTACGAGGGGCAAGTGGCAGGGGCACAGGCACCATGGGAAGGGGGACACTGCAAGGAGGGAAAAGGGTCAAGTAGGCTGCCTGCCCACCCCCACTGCGTGCTCCCCACTTTGTCCCCCTCCCCACCCGCCCTGTACTGCATGCCTCCTACCACTGCTTTCCCCACTGCAGCAGTGAGTGATAAATTTAAGATGATCCTGTGATAATTAGATTCTATACATCGAAAATTATAATAAATTTATAAATGTTCCACATATAGAACGTAATTATTGGGGAGGGGAGTCATCTTAAATTCAAAGTCATCTTGGATTCAGGCAAAAACAGTATATATTTAAGAATATAAGAACATTAACATATGCACATAAAAATCAACAAAAGAACCAAAGCTTGTGTACAATATAGCTAAATATATATGATCTACCATCTCTTTACTTCAGTGCATCTGAATTCGTACCTTAAGGTTTGGAGACTTTCTGGGTTTTATTATTAATATTATTTTCCCCCCAAGAACAGAACCTTGGCAAATCTAGAGCTCAATGTATATGCAAAACATTGAGTATGTTCATGAACTGAATGGTGAAGGGATGTTACTCAAGTGTACCATAAAGCAAAATTTCTAGGTTGAGTTGGTACATGAGGATTTTGTAAGTTATAAGCATTTGAAAATAGCATGACTATAATGAAAATCCTAATGTAATTTTAACCGTAGCCTGTGCTAATACGAACTCCATAATGATTAATCTTATGTGAAACCATTCAGATTTGAATGCATTGGTACAGAATAATCCTACAAATGAAATAATGGGCAGTGTGTTTACATATTCAAGTGTCATAGCTGCAGTTATTCATTCAGAAAATATATATTTAATCTATAAACATCCATTCTGTAGATGACTTGATTCCCCTTTCAAATTTAATTTTAATATTCTAAGATCTAGTGCAATGTAGTTTTCTGTCTCAGCAGGCTGTTCTATTTGAATGATTTTTCCTATTATACTGCTGAATATAACACTACATCATTTCCAAAACACTACTGAAGGAGTGTGAAGCTCTACTGTAAACAGAAGTGAATCAAAAGGATTAATGTCTAAAGCTTGAATTACTCTAACATTTGGAACAAATAACTTCCTTCAGGAAGTGAACAAAATCAAACAGATGTGTCTGGCCAAAAACATTATCACGTGAGGAAGGGAAAAAAAGACTTATTTGTTTAATTTTTATATAATGCAGTGCTATTGATGGGGAAAAATTAATTGGGAATGACATAGTTTTAATTGGACAATAGTTACTAGTCTGTGAATGGAGAAACTGTTGGTGTGACTTTTCTTTGACTTTCATGTCTAGGCAGTACTGCAATGGCATAACTTAAAGGACAACTTGTATTTTTGCATAAGGTTTTTAACTCTTACAGCAAAACTCACCTGCTTTTTAAATTCCTGCATCTGTAGGTCCCACTCTGGTCATTACAGAATATTGCTGCTATGGTGATCTTCTGAATTTTCTGAGAAGAAAACGGGATTCATTTATTTGCCCAAAGCATGATGAACATGCAGTAACCGCAGTTTACGAGAACCTTCTGAATAAAAAAGAGCCTTCCTGGTAAGGATGATCTGCCATCATGCAAATGTATTGTCAGAAAGTTCAGAGATGGGGGAAATCAAAGATGACTTCATAAAGCGAATCACAACAGGCTTGTTCTGTGGTATTTTTTCAAGATTGAGTGCATTTGAAAGAATAATCCCATTAAAAATCTCCTGAAAAACAACGTCTTGCATTCAAAAACTTGTCTAACTTTGTCCCAGCTATACAGTTGGTCAAACAGATAGGACTCTAAGAAGTCCTTGCTTCTTGAATGATTTCTGGACCATTACAGCTACATCATTCTTACTCTACCATTAAAAATAAGTACATCTTTACAATGTAATAAGGCTATAAAGGTTTTTAAGGTTATAATCTAAATTACTATACACACTTTCATTTTTACTTCATCAAATTGAATATTTCATTCTGTTCCTTGGCTCTAACCATCCACCTTTTTTATAGTTACAGTTTATCATTGCAAATTATTATTTCACAACTTAAATGACCAGTTTGCTTCATGCTATAGTGTTATATTCTGCATTATCATGAGTTGCTGCAGTCACAATGGCTTTTCACATCAAAAAATGATTCCTTTATGTATTTGGGAAAAGTTGTGTTAAATCTCACTAAATGTTGCGACAGGACAACATGTATCACCATTTTGACATTAGGGGTTCCCCAACTATCAACTCTCTCTCACATTATTTTGTGGTTGCTTTCTGTCTGTTTGCTGGTAAACTCTTTGGGCACCGATACATGAGCGGCAAGGCTGCTCTGACATGTTGCAGTTGCAGCATGTCAGAGCAAGCTTGATTAATCGAGTCTGCTGCAGCATGGTAACTACTGCATTGAATAAGCTTTAGTTAAAGTGGCCCTGCCGCCATTTTTAAGCATGGGGATGGTGATATGTGCTCCTGGAGGTGCCATCTGTAGACTCACATAGGGCCTTATTACACACTAATTTTAGGCAAATCCTGGACCTCTTAACCCTTGGATTGTCCACATGTTAACACCAAGAGCTAATATTAAGCTTACTTTAGACAGCTTAAAAATTACATGACTTTAGGGCAAGTTTAGCTCTGCTCCATATTACCCAGCTTATGTCCCATTAACGTGTGGCCACTCCCCACAAATGAGCCACCCAGGTTGCAGTCCTCTACAACATAGTTTCTCAGCCTGTGGTACATGTACCCCTGGAGGCACGCGAGACACAAGCAGGGGGTACACAGGTACCCCAACTCTCTCTCTCTTTCTCCCTCTTTTCGTCTTTTCCTCTCAAAACTATGGCAAAAAATTTGGTGCGTTCTGCATTGCACGGCACTTCACATTCCCCAGTAATAATTTGGTGTGCCGTGCTTTGCGTGGCAGTAGGTTCAGGCCTCCTAGCTTTGGCCAACATCACCTCTAGCCCAGGTACATACTTGAGTTGTGCACCCCGATGTAAAACAATCAACCCTACCCACACCAGATCAGACATCTGTCATATCATGGCCTTATATATATATACAACCTTTCTTCCAACGTATGGCACACATTAGTCTGTAAATATGAAATCCCCTGGAATATTGAGTGTTGGGATACTTATTAACATTTTCAGAAGTTAGGGGGTACTTGCTACTTAAAAGGTTGAGAAACACTGCTCCACAACATCCCAGGATGCAGTGTCCTGTCCCCCACCCTCCTGTTTTGTGTGGACAAACTTTCTACCCCCTAAACTCTGTTGGCCAGGTGGTAGTTCTGGCACCAAGCCAGCTTCCCCTCCCATCCCTGGGGGTGTGACTTTCCTATTTCCAAGGGGTGGGGGGGCAACAAGGCTGGGGGCCAGATCAGGTCCCCATGAGCTGACACTTTCTTCCTAGGGCAGGGGCAGTTGCTCCCCAAAAGTACCTTCTCTCACCCCTCCTACCTCCCAGCCACTGTAGGAAGCACAACCAACACCGCACACACCCCAGTCCTAAATCCCAATTTATTAAAACACGAGGCCTACTTTAATTTACTGCCTCTTTATTTCTTTTTAAATTCTTTTTTTTTTTTTCCTTTTTAATTTTATCCCTTAAATGGCTGACTTCTTCATTTCATCACCCTTTCCCCACCCCGATTTCCTTTCCAACTCCCATTTCATTACCCACCACCATCCCACTAACTCTCCGCCTCTCAGATTCATGTTCCTGCTACCTCCTCCTTTTCCTCACTCCAAACCCAACCCATCTCTCTCGTGCTCACAGAGCAGAGGTAGGAGTCTGTTTTGGCGCTCCAACCCTCTAGTGGCAAGTCACAGCTATGCAGGTGAGGGACAGTCAGAAGGTTTGCTCCAAACTGGAACAAGCATTAACACAAATCAACATCTGAGCAGCTCAGAATACAATATGTAGCAAGGCTCTCAGAAAACAGAATTGCACTACTTGAGTGTATATTTGTAAAAAGATCGAGGTTTAACCTTGAATTCTGCCAGATTCTAGTGTTGCTGTGTGCTGTCACCTTGCAACTCTTTAACACCCCGGAAGGCAGCATTTCACTGGTGGATAAAGTTTTTGGTATATGTCTCTTAACTACCCCCCAGGTTTGGCATGAGGTTGAACTTGGATTCTTTATAAAGTAACTAGATAATTTTGGATAAAAGGTATTTGTGCAGTTCAAATTGATTTTTACTTGTGTTTGTACAATTTTAAAATATATTAAATGAAATTATACTCAGCTTTCCAAAAAATGTTCTTAGATCCACATTACAAACATATGGTATTAGAATCCGTATCTTTGAATTACATGCAAGGAAGGAAGACTCATTTTAAAAACGTACAGAAACTGGCAAAGATCTAAGTGGGCTTGTAACCCAACTAACATTTGGGATTTCTTCAGTATTCAGTTAGCTTTTGTCACTAGAACTACCAAAACACAGTGAGAGAAGCTATGCTGAGTTTAAAAAGGAATCATTAGAGTGTCATCTGAAACACCTGTCCCTTTTTATTTCGGACTCTGCATTAGCTATGAAAAAGATAGATGCCAAACATTTGGGTTCTAATCTGAATCAAACTCCTAATTTTGAGAACTGTTTAATTTCTTTAGGTATACCCTTGCAATCTATGTCAAATCTCATCACTTTCTATATATGATTGTTTTTCTTCCATAAAAAACTATTAATTCAGTGTTAAATCATTGTCAAATGCTATATTCAGATTTGTTCTTAAACGTTTTTGTGCTAAAGTCACTTCTGTCCCTACAGTGATATCATCAATGAATACATGGACATGAAACCAGGAGTCTCTTATGTAGTTCCACCAAATGCTGAGAAAAAAAGATCAAGGAAGTCAGGTAAGTATGTAGCCGGGACATTTTTCCAAAAATTAAGAGTACAGATTTTTTTTTTTTCTTTTTTTCAATTTGCAATTTTTTTTTTTCACTTAATGTGCTTAGTTAAAGCCCTAGTTCAGTGTAACCAGGGTTAACAATAATGATAATAAAACAATAAAGCAGATTTATATTTTTCTCCGTTTTAGAATGGGTCGCATTTTATTTTTTCCCTCTGGCAGTTGGTGTTTATATGGCTTGAGATTATGTATTCATCTAGTACCACAATTTTGCTAAAGGCATACCAAATGTATTTCTAAGCAATTATAACTAGCCTACATATAAGTTGTTTGCATCTGTATCATTTAGGAGCATATATTGATCGTGATGTTACCCTTGCTATGCTGGAAGATGATGAACTGGCACTTGATGTTGAAGATCTGTTAAGTTTTTCTTACCAGGTAGCAAAGGGCATGAGCTTCCTGGCCTCAAAAAATGTAAGTTGTGAATGTAAGTGATAGTAAGCATCTGCACTTTTCTTAACATAATGACAGTGCTAATCCATAATTTTGCACTGAAAAGTGCTGTTCTGGTTAGAGTGACTTGTCCTTCAGGTTTACTTCACTGGTGTGTAATGCAAGAGAATAGTTGCCTATCTACTACTCAAGATAATGGGAATTGCAGCCCCTCTTTTGTGTACCATAGAACAGAGCTATCTGACATGGGAGGGATTTGGCTAAAGGAGTTGAAAACTTCTGTTCAATTTATCCACACGCACCAGCTCTGTGTCTTTAGAGTGGCTGATATGTTTCTGTTTCTATAGCACTTGCTCTACAGTAATAATTATGCGGTAGCTACTAGGGTTGTGCAAAGCTTTGACATAATATTCGATTCAACAAATATTCAGGATATTCAACCCTGAAAAGTGAAAGTCAAGTTGAATAGCAGCTGGTCAAATAGCTGTTGAATCGAATACCAGAAGTTGAATATTAACAGCGCCTATACTGGATTCCCTGGCGGGGGGAAGGAAAGTAAGGGGAGAGGGGGAAGGAGTGGTTTCATGACTGACGCGTGACTGGCCAGTGACTTGTCAGCATTCTCTGAGGTCCCTTCCAACCCCAGCCCTGGGGGAAGGCCAAAGAAAATGCATAAAAGGCAGCAGTTTTTCTGCCTTGGGGTCAGTTTCTGAGCTGCTGGTGTTCTCCAGCACCTCTGCGTCAGACCACGATGGCTGGAAGCCCTGATCTTCAACAGATTCCCTACTTGCAATGCTAGCAACAGGGATTTCTGAGAACTTGGTGCTTTTATTTTATAACTACTTTTCATGTTAGTTTATGCTTATATTGGATAGGGTTAGTAGTAACCTAGGATCTAATATATATATATAGGAATTTAGTTTATATATTTTTTTTATACATCATTCATTCTTTCCACCACACCAATGCTTCTCAATATATTATCTACACACACAAACACATTTACATAACATCCAGAAATCTAATCTGCGGCGCACAGCACACTTCGAGTTTCCAGTTTACATACGAAGGAACACATTACGAAGTGGGGTGGAAAGGCAGGTGGCCACACTGGCCAGCCTGCATGAAGGGGAGCAAGGGGGGTTGCAAGCGGGAGAGCTGCAGTTTCTCCCCCCGTCAAACTCAGATGCAGCCTCTTTCCTCCCGCTACAAGGGATGAGGCTGCTACAAGCAGTAAAGAGAGGGGAGCAGCAGTGCCACCAGAGCCACTGCCTGTGCCTGAGACTCTCTCATGTCCAGACACAGCAGCCACAACCTCTCCCACCATAACTGCAACCAGCACAGCAGCGCACTACACCCCTGTGCCACTACCGATGCTGAGCCTTCCAGTGCCAGAAGAGCTGGCGCTGGATCTGGATCTCAGTGCCCTGGCAAGGGAAGTTCTTGGGAAGGAGGGAGAATCAGTCGAGTTTGTGCTCGACACCCCTCAGGTTTTTTCCCTTTCAAGCCACAAGGTCTTTCCCAGAAGGCACTTCAGAAGGTGCCTCTGTACAGGTGAAGGCAAGTGGCTCAGCTGAATCCTCTCTTTCTTTTGCTGTGTCTCTGACTGCTGAAGAGGGGGAAAGTTCAGCAGCATCCACAGATGCACCCGCATGCCAGAGGGAAAGGCCTAGTACTAGCATGGTCTGGGATCATTATGAGTTGGCAGATGATCCCGCATTTGCTATCTGCATGCACTGCCGAGCCAAAATCAGCCAGGGCAAGGGAACAAAGTGCACGATCACCTCGGGGATGCTGAATCATTTCCACAGGTACCACCCCTTTGCCACAGAACCGGCCCCGCTCACTCCACACCCCCATCCCCCCCACAGCAGAGGCAGGGCACCCTGGAACACTGGGGGCAAAAGGGACCAGTTGCAGACACGAGCAAGGTCACCCAGAGCACTGGGGAGATGCTTGCTCTGGATGGCCAGCCCTTCACCTTTGTTGAGTGGCCAGGGTTCAGGTGGCTCCTGGCACTGCTGGCTCCATCCTACCAGGTGCCCTCATGTACCACCTTCAGCAGGACGGTGGTGCCCTCCCTATATGATGCATGCAGGGAGTGCTTGAGGGAGGAGCGGCACAAGGCAGGTCCGCAGGTGACCATACACTTCACCTCAGACATCTGGAGCAGCCAGGGTGGAGATCATGCCTACCTCTCCCTCACAGGGCACTGGTGTGGCCAGTAAGGCCATAGGTGGGCTCTCCTTCACGCCAAGGTGATGGAAGAGTCCCACACTGCAGCAGAGATAAGGAGAGCCATGAACCGCATGGTGCAGGGGTGGCTGGGCATTGGGCAGGCTGAGCTCACCCA
>NW_017728948.1:53900414-53904182 GCF_001723895.1 Crocodylus porosus
CTGGTGAGGCGGCTGAAGGAGGGCCTTAGGAAAAGGCTTGAGGCCTTGGAGTCCAACACAGTGCATTTGCTGGCCACCATCTGTGACCCAAGTGTGAAGGGCACCGTATGTGGCAGCGAGACACTGAGTCACTGGAGGGAGGTACTTATTAACAAAGTGACGGAGGTGGAACGGCAGAGGTGGGGGGGAAGTGGGACAGGGGTATCCACTGCCTGAGCCCAGCCTGCCATCCACGAGCCAGTCTTCCTCTCCACCACAGGTGCTGCCAATAAGGGCTAAGGCCATGACAGACATTAGGGGGGGTCCAGACCCACCAGACCCCAGGATCAGGCAGACAGACCTGTGGAGCCCCTGGACTGCAACCCCTTGGCCTACTGGGCAACCCACAGCCCAATGTGGCTGGATCTGGCCACAGTTACCCGGGAATACCTGTCCTGTCCACCGACCAGTGTGCCAAGCGAGAGGGTGTTCAGCATGGCTGCAGATGTTGTGACACCCCACTGCTCCTGCTTGGATCCTGGTTTGGTGGTGCAGCTGCTGTTCCTCAAGGTGAACCTCCCGCTGCTGGGCTTCCCCAAGGTCCGGGTGCCACCCTCCTCGCTCCATCTGGACCACGAGTTTTGTCTGTCAGCGGCCTAAGGTGCAGTTTCCCCCAAACCTCTGCACCTATCACCGTGAAAGTTGGCAGGCTTTGTGGGCTCCTCAGGGGCTAGCAAGCCTGTAGCTTTGAGCTCCCTGTGGCTTTCAACACAGAAGTCACAGGAGGTTCTCTCTCAAGAATTTGGGGTGCTGTTTCTCCGAACCCCCTAAATCTATCTTGTTGAAACTTGGTGCATTTTGTGGGTTCCT
Source organism: Crocodylus porosus (assembly GCF_001723895.1). Taxonomy (NCBI): domain Eukaryota; kingdom Metazoa; phylum Chordata; order Crocodylia; family Crocodylidae; genus Crocodylus; species Crocodylus porosus. Next base: position 53,901,264 of record NW_017728948.1, read on the forward strand.
CAGGAGCTACCATTCCTGCAAATTTCATCAAGCTCAGACAAGAAATGCCGAAGTTATAGCCTGCTTCGACCTTCCCCATTATAGCCTACGGGGAAGTTGAAGCAGCTCGAATATTCAACTGACTCGAAGTGGATGGCAAATTGAAACAGAACCTGGTAATATTCGACATGGATGTCGCATCAAATATTACCTGCTCTGCACAGCCCTAGTAGCTACTTCAAGTTTGGGCTCAGGATTCTGGTCTTCAGCCTGTGCTTTCTTCTCTGGAGCACTTAGCTGGTCTAATTAAAGCTCCACCTGGTTTCTTTGCCATTGGATGCTGCACAAACCATACAGAAGTTTTGTGGGGCCTCTGTAGCTTAGAATCAGCATTTTTGAATGAATGGATTTTATGAATTAATCCAATCCTGAAAGGTGACTATCCCTCCAAAATGAAGTAAAATGCTGAATGCTTCAGAACACTTACTCTAAACCATGGCATCCCTAAACAATTACAAATTAAAGACCGGTTGGAGGAGAGATGAACAGAGGTCTGACTGCTCAATGGCCCAGGAGAACACTGCCAGTTTTACATTGCTGTGCAGGATTACAGGAAAGTGGAAGGGACCTCATGATGTCTTCTAATCTACCACTGGTCAAAGTAGGATCATCCCTGACCAAACCATCCCAGCCCAGTGTCTATCTAACCTCCTCTTGAAAATTTCCAAAGGTTGAAATTCCCAACTTCTTTAGGTAGTCTCTTTCGATGCTTGACCACCCTTAATCAGAAAGTTCTTTGTAATCTCCTGCTTCAATTTCCCTTGCTGCAGTTTGGGACCATTGCTCCAGTCTGCTCCAGGCACAGCAAAAGGGCTATCATTGCCCTTCCAGTTTTTGAAAGCTGTTCTCAAATCCTGCTTCAGTCTTTTCTTCTCCAGACTAAATAACCCTAGTTCTTTTGGTCTCTTTTCATAAGTCTTGCTTCCCAAGCCTCTAATCATTTTAGAAAGGTAAAATCTAGAAAGATTCAAGTAAATATTAATATGATGTTTTTAAAAAATCTGTGTAATTAAAAAAACCCATAAAGCAAACCAAGAAGCCCATATTGAGAATGGAACTTTCAGAAACACCAAATATTGGGCCAGTTCTGCCCTCGTTGAAATCAATAGTAAAACTTCCATTGACATCAGTGGGTGCAGCATTAAAGACTCTTGGGTGCTGCTTTTGAATAACCCAACTTTAAAAGCACACTGGTCCACTTTCCAACCTTAATCCTTTTTTTCATAGATCCTTATGTATACACATTACAATGCAGGGTTTAATGTGTATATTCAGGACCCCATCTCATCCTGTGCACTGGATAGACACGGCTCTGTGCGTAGTGTCTGCTTATTATTTCTCTTTATTCTCCTCATTGAGTAGCCCCACAGAAACCATTTGAAGAAAATCAGCCCATAACCTGCAGTGAATATGAAATGTTTTCTTTCCATATATAGCCTTCTTGTTGACATTCATCACTACAGGATCTGCATATATGAGAGACATTAATGAATCTGATCTCACAGCATTAGTGTGAATTCATAGAGTAGTATAATATCCATTATACATTACAAAGCTGAGATGAAAGAATGTGTCTATGGCAGAGACAGGGATGGAATTCCTCATTGGAGCATATTGTCTTAACTACAAGACTATTTCTCCTCATCTAGTGGACCATCTTCCATTCTCTTTGGCAGGAGTACTTTTAACTCCAGACTGTTTCTTCACATTCCTGCTTCACTGGGACTCCTTACGTTCTTAATGCAGCACATACTAAGTGAAATACTTTGTTAGATTGTGGTGTGAATGAGGCAGTGGTCCTGTGGGAAAAATAATAGATCCCCACATAATTAAAGATAGTTTCCATGATGAACATCCAAAAGTCAACCTTAAATTGTCATTTTTAAACTTTGGGCTGCTTCATATGTCAACCTTAATGTTATTCTTAAGTAATTTTTATAATGGCATTTCTTATACTGTAGTTTTGAAAGAAAAATGAAGAAATTAAGACGTTTCACCATGTGGCTAGATAGCTGTGTCCTCCATCGTATGCACTTTAAATCATTCCAGGCACGCGTACTATTATATGAGAAGAGAACTTTTTTAAAGCCTTGTCTCCCTCCATGCTCTCCCTTGCCAGCTGCACATAAGAGGTGCTTACATGGCCCATCTGGGTTGCTTTTGAGAAAACACAGTTGTACAGGTCTTTTCAGTTCAAGATAAAGGCACTTAATAATATAGGCACCTAAATGGTTTTGTGATTACTGAGTGGGGTCAGTCTGGATCAGTCTTCATGTCTTAGATGCCTCAACTTCATCTAGCATCTGTTTAGCCACCTACAGGATTATCTGGTCCCAACTAATTTTTTTAAAATGGAATCCCAATGCCTGAGCTATTTAAGTGCTTTTGAAATTTTTAACCCCTGTTTCTGCCATATTTCAAGTTTTCATCACATTCTCCTGAGTCATGGAAGCTATTTTAAAATGTATATAAATATATAGGGGTGCACCAATAGAATTTTTGGGGCCAATACTGATCAGATTTCCAATACGCAGCTAGGCAGCTTGAAGAGCAATGTCTAGCTGGTACGTCTGTTGAGGGGGAGGGGAAAGGAAGGGTCAGGGGTGGGGAGAGTAGGGCTGGGGCTGCGGCAGGCACTGCCCAAGCAGGGTGGGGTGGGGCACAGGACGGAGCCACAGCTCATCCAGGGGGCACAGGGAAGTGGGGGGGCAACTGCTGGTGCACGCACCCCAGGAGGGCATGGGGGCATGTGCCCCCTGGATCTGCATGGGGTGAGGTGGGCTGCCACTGCAGGCTGGGGCCAAGGCTGCTCTGGGCTCTTCCTGGTGGGGACTGGGCCAGGCCACGTTTGGGGCAGGTGGTGGCAGCGCTGGGAGAGGG
>NW_017728948.1:53904545-53920410 GCF_001723895.1 Crocodylus porosus
TATGTTGCTGGGCTGTAATCCTCACTGCCTATGTGATGCGCTATGGCTTCACATATGCATGGGGTATTTTATACATATATAAAATAAAGTTTTTTTTCTTGGAAGGTAAACTGTTTTTTCCCCACTTGTCATAGGTTAGAAAATGTAGTTGGAATATTGGCTTGGAGCAAACACTAAATTGTAGCTGAAAATATAGAACTTTAAGAAAGCTTTAAGGAACAGAAAACAACTATCTCTATGGGAATACATAGGCAAGTTTCACTATGGAAAGTACTGCACATGCTCCTTCCAATATAATAAAGGATATTAGGCACTAATTCCTAGCTATCTGAGTTTGTACCTAAGACTAGAATAACTTTCAGTTTGTATTATTATGCATAACTAAATAAAAGTGTATCCAGGAAAATGCATGCTCAAGTAGCAGTTCTGAAAAAAAGCTACTGAACATGTGACAAAATAATCAGAGGTTTTATTTATTTCTTCTACCCTAGTGCATACACAGGGACTTGGCAGCAAGAAACATTCTTCTCACTCATGGTCGCATCACAAAAATTTGTGACTTTGGCCTTGCTAGAGATATCAGGAATGACTCGAATTATGTGGTCAAAGGAAATGTAAGTACATAATATTTATTCCAGCTATTCTCAATGAGGAAATGTTCAAACTTATTCTAATTTCCAGAACATCTCAGTTTCAGTACGTATTTACCCTTCTCATTTTTTTTCAACATGTTTTGGCTTGTCGTGGTTATGAGGGGGTGTACCAGTGTCCAGATAGCAGTGCCAACAGAAGCTCCTAGTGTATGTGCAACTATATTGGCAAAGTGTGCTTTTATTCATATAGTGTTTCATTCAAAGGGTTGTTTTTTCTATAATGGTAAAAAACACAGCTTTTTTTGGTGTAGCTGCAGCTTTACCAGTATAATTTCACATATTCCTATACCAATAAAGTAGTCCTAGAGTAAAAGTGTCCAAAGGCATTTATTTGAAAATCTTCTAAACTTAGTGGTATTGCATTTCTTTTGCTCATTTCTAAAATAATTTATTGTTAGAAAAATATTCTGAAATTTGAGTTGCCTGATGTTTGCTTTGTTTTAAACATCATTCAGACAACTGAAACTTTATTCAAGTGTGGTAGTACACAAAGTGGGAAGTGGAAACAAGTTTGATTTTCATTGGTTACACATTCTGAGGTTAGCAAAAAACATATTTTAACCTATAAATGGTAACACACAGTATATAATCTGTATCACAGATATGGGTTGGAAAGAAATGTTATATCTAGACCAATAAAGAAAAGTTTGAAAACTCACTTTGGGCAATTCTTAGTTACGCTAAGATACTTTCATGGCAGTATAAAGAGACATTAACATGGGGACACAAATTATTGCCAGAGCAGTAAAGGGACCTAAGTAGAAATGAGAGAGAATTGAGTTCATATAAGTTTAAACTAAAGCATCCTACTAGGAATTGTCTTCCTTGTGATTTGCTCAGATGCTGTGGATTTGTTATCCATGGTGGCTTTAAAGTTGACTAGCCATACCAATAGCTATTACTCTGTATTTGTTGTTCTCACCACCATCTCTGTCCTACCCATATGTGCTGTTACCAAAGTTCAGCACAGGATGCAACTGAGTCCACGGAGCAGTGCTGGAAAATGGCAGGTTGAATAAGAGCTGCTCTGTGGGATTTACACAAACTAAACTGAAAAGGTAGCTTTACTTTTCAGCATCAGCTCAGGCTCTCCTTGGTTACTCAATGCAGCTAGGATTTTTAAGTACAGGCCAACAGCTTGTGAGATGGTCAGTAATTAAATATTGATTGTCTAGACTATGGTTTAGGTTGCCTGACAATAGGATTTTTCTTAGACTAAGTGGATCAGAGGAGGAGGAGGATAGGATGCAGCTGCCTGGGGAAGCCAGGGCTGTGGGCTACCTGTGTCTGATCTGATCTTAAACCATGTTGGGAATACAGACAGTGCTGAAAGCCACTTTTTTTCTGACTAGCTACACGGGAGTCCAAAACCTTTTAGGCACAACAGGCCAGCATTATGCAGCTCTGTTCAAGGTACCGTATTTTTCGGACCATAAGACGCACCTGACCATAAGACGCACCCAGTTTTTATGGCAGGAGAGACTATGTGTGCCGGTGACCGGCCATTTTTATTGCCGGCTCCTGGCCACCGGCACGGGCGCCGGCTTCCGGTGTAAACAAGCGGCGGATGTCCCGCTCGGGCTCCGCCGCCTCCGCGGGCAAGCTCTGCCCCGTCTCCCCGGGACACACACCTTCGGACCATAAGACGCACCCTCGTTTTCCTCCCACTTTTGGGGGGAAAAAAGTGCGTCTTATGGTCCGAAAAATACGGTAGTTTACTGTTCACAACCCAGCTACTGCTGCTTGTTTTTCCAATGCCTGACTTCACCACTGCCAATGTCTGAGTTCCATGAGTTGCATGAAATCACTTGATGAGCCAGATCCAGCTCCTGTGTCATAGGTTTCCTTCCTTTTCCTCCCTCAAAGTCTAAATACTTTCATTATAAATGTTACTTGGTAAACTCAAATTACCTCTCTCGTCTCACACCAGATATTCTTCAAATCACTTGTAGTGTTAAACAACTGGCAAAGAGTATTAGCTTTCATTTTCCTTTTTATTTTTCCTGCCTTTTGCATTTACCTCTTTTTTCCCTCCTCCTCCTGCTTCCTTTCTGTACACGAAATAAAGGCTTTTCCTTACAATATAATTATAATATATTTTGTATACACTGTTTCAAAGCTGACCTAGAAGGAAGGGGCTGGGATTCTCCCCCTACAGATACAAACTCTGGGAACCAGAGTGAAGCTGGTATACAGAGAGAGAAGGAAATCAGTCAAAGGAATGGGGGAAAGGGTTTTCAGCTTTTCATTTAACTTCTTCCTTTCCAGCATTTAGTATTCTAGGGGAGAGAGTATGCGCATTAATATGAGTAGACAAAATACAAATGCATATATATATTTTAATGTGAATGTTCAGGTTTTCCTGCTCCAGTGAGGAGCTAAAGAAGCTACCTTGGGTGTTTGCTAACATACTGAAACATCTGAGGAGGTGACATAATCAGCATGCATGTAATAGCCAAACCAAACTGAGATTTGCATATTCAGTGAATAACTATTTGAAATCACCATATCGTATTTTTACAAATCTTTTACTGATTTGCTGTCTTCCATTTAAATATATATTCTGGAAATCACACAGTATACAGAAAAACAACTATATAACAATTGTGCAGCTAGGACACACAAAACAGAGTGTAAGGAACCATGTTAAGTGTAAACAAACTTGTACAAAGATGAATCCATTTCTATACAGCATTCCTGTTCTCGTGACTTGCAGAGGGATTTTTTTTTCAGTAACACCTAAAAAGCATCATCTACCTTTAAGTAATTTATATTTTTAAGTTTTCTTACCTTCTTGTCTAATTTATTTTTTGCCCTCATCCCCTATAAAGGCTCGACTACCAGTAAAGTGGATGGCACCTGAAAGTATTTTCAACTGTGTTTACACCTTTGAGAGCGATGTCTGGTCGTACGGAATCTTACTTTGGGAACTGTTTTCTTTAGGTAAAGTACTTATTGATTTCATGGGTACTAAGCTTTTTTCAACTAGCTTTTATTCCTCATTTTATAATCAAGAATATTAATCAGTTGGTATTGATTAGTCACATGTTGTATTGACAGGAAGCAGCCCCTACCCTGGAATGCCTGTGGACTCCAAGTTTTATAAGATGATCAAGGAAGGATACAGAATGTTTAGTCCAGAATGCGCACCAGTTGAAATGTGAGAGAACAACTACCACTGTTAATCCACAAAGCAGTCTTGCAATTCAGGGAACAAAGCTTCCTGATTCAAGCTAATGCATCTTATGTTGTGTTTTGGGGTGTTTTTATTTTTTTTAGTTGTTTTAATTTTTTCAACAACTTAAATTAATCTTAATTATGTAGTTAAAAGTTTTCAAATGATTTGATACTGGAGATTATTTTTAAATAGGAAAGATGTTGTGATGTAACTACTCTATATGCAGAATGTCCATTGCTGTGAAAGATATTTTTGCCTAAGGACTACTGAAGTATTGAGTGCTTTTCATTCACGACTGAATGTGCTGGTGCCACCATTTGTACTGTGACTAATTTTTTATGAATAGCTTTATATAAACCAAATTAGAAACATAGTTAAGCTGAAATTGCTTGTATCAGACCTCAGTTTTATTATCCACAAATAATAATAGTTTAAATAAAAAGGTGTTTCTCATGGAATTGCCCAGTCAATAATATTTCATTTAATATACTTACAGGTATGAGATAATGAAGAGTTGCTGGGATGCTGATCCTTTACAGCGACCAACATTTAAGCAAATTGTGCAGCTAATTGAGCAGCAGCTATCAGATAATACTCGTTGTGTAAGTATGAGCCTCCAGATTGGCACTCAGTCCATAATAATAAGTTCCTCAAAATCCAGTATGATTTAGTCAAGATTCTGAAAAGATCAGGGGGGTGGGGAGAGGGAGGGTAATATTCTATTTCCCTTTCTGCATCATAGTGGTACAAAGCTTTCTACCTGCATAACTGGCATTTTTGGCACTTATGCACAAGTAGCAGTGTGGACACAGAAGTGAGCATACAAAAACTAAGTATTCACATCAGCCCACATACTGGCCTCACAGTTATGTGCATATATGTACATAAGCGCATTCTGTACACACATTTATCTCTAATTTATGAAAATATAGCTAGCCAGAAAACCAGGATTTTGTGCGGAGGAGATACTTCCATGATTTAGCTACAATAATTGAGTTGTTGGGGCATTTGCCCAAGAAGCTGGAGACCTTGTTTCTTGGCCCCCTTGCCCAGAGGAGTTTGAACCTGCATCTCTCTGACTTCCCAACACATGCTATAACCATGACACCTAAGGTTAGGCATCATCAAGATCCTTCTCCAGCGCTCTTTTTGCACTGGGAGGGTGCAGCCCATGGTGATGTAAGGCTGTTGCCTTTGAAGGGAGTAGGCCATTGCCCCTAATGGAATGGACACTGTGCTGCTCTCCATTCATTTTATCCAATGACTGAAATGCAGGAGCAGTGGCTCAGCCTTAAACCACTCAGCTACTAGGTTTGAAGGTGGAGGACCCCCTTCTCTCTCTGTGTTTTTGTTGGGGGGGGTACTTATGCTCAGTTATGCACACATGTAGATAGCCAGTGTGTATCCTTACTGCATGTGCTCAGTCCACACCTGCACACTTACATCCAGAACATAAAGCTAAACCAAAAACAGATAGAAAACTGCCACTTAGATACACTAAGGGGAACCTGATTCTATCTTTAGTGTCCTTTCAATTTATGCAAGAGGCACTGGTTTCTTAGGGTGATATCTTTTATTGAACCAGCTATGTAGTTGTGATAAAGTTAGACAAGCTTTCAAATGCAAGACATTCTTCCTCAGGCCTCTGATCACAGGAAGCCAGGCACCATATATCTGTCAAACGTAAGCAAGAATCTTACATTTGAACTTTATCCTAACTACATAGTTGGTCCAATAAAAGAAATCATCCTAAGAAATCTTTGCCTCTTATATGATTTCTGGACCACCTTACATGATTTCTGGACTACAGTATCACTCTTACACAACATTTAATTTATATACTTTTGACTGTAAATTTTGTTTGCTTGGATGACCACATGACTTTCTCATTTTTCTGTCATTCGTTTCCAAATGAGACACGGTCGTATCACTTTCTAAGCATTATGTAGAGGCATAACATAACATAAATAAAAGTTAAAAGAGTATAGTTTTAATGTTTTGAAAATATGGTGGTTTTGTAGATGTCATAAAATAGGATGTATTCATATCATAAAATACAGAAAAATATTCTGGTGCAGCAACCATGAAAATGGAGCTTAATCTTTACTCAGTGAAGCATTTTCAAGACAAAGGTTTCTTGCTTTCTTAACTTTTCAGACTCTCTGATTTGTTCTTTTCTCTGTGTTTTACTTGTATAGTGTCTGTCATCTTGGAAATCAAGTGTTGCCAAACTGGCACCTTGCTCTGCTTACATCTCCTAGGCCTGTGCCTGGAATACCATTTTAGGTGGATAATTGGACAAAAGTAGTAACATAGAAAATAGGGCATTTTAGAAATGTGGCTCTTGCTCTGTGGGGAATATCTTATTAAGCTGCACTTAAGGAGCAAGTGACCAGATGGTCCTGAAGCTGGAGTACAAAGCCAGAATGCATTCCTGAAAATTTTAGGTGCTTTGTTCTGGTCCATTGTAAGTGATGCCCTAATCATTTAAGAAAAGATGAAACTGCTTCTTCCAGTGTCCAGTTGCTTCCTTTAACATTTAGGTAAGCTTCAAGGATTACTGAAACAAAGGCAAAAATGTGAAGAGCAATCTGAATATTTAATGGCAGGGATTTTCAAAGATAACATCCATTTCATGCTTTTGTTCTTTGTTTAAAAACCTCCTGTCATTTTAATAAGTGAGTTTTGAGCTTCTGAATCATTTTAAACACAAGCACTTTCAAATTCTGCTTCAGTATGTTCTTAAATTTTACAAGAAAATATTTCTGCTGGATACCTGTCACCATGGCATGTGGTAAAACAGGAATACTAACAGCAAGGATGTACTCTGATTCTTTGAAGGAAGCAGGTGAAATACTGGCAGGTGGCAGTGAAATTATGATAATACCACTTGTGTTCTACAGGCTTACTCAAACCTTCCAGCAAAATTTGCCAGTCAAGGACATCTTGCAGATCACTCTGTGAGGATTAATTCTGTGGGCAGCAGTTCTTCATCAACTCAGCCCCTCCTGGTACGTGAAGATGCTTGAAATGAAATGGGGCATCTGGAAAGAAAGTGTCCCAAATGGCACAGCTGCTCTTATTTTGAAGTGGAGGAAGACAAGGTTACTTTAATCATTTCTCTTCTCTCCTTACCACTGGATAGTGGAAATGTTGCTGTAATACTGTACTTTACCACACACCATTGTACATAAACGTAGTTCACCCAGCATGGTTACAGCTATTGTTGTAGCATTGAATGGAGCTGTATATATTTTGCTATTCTGTGTGTATTTTGCAACAGAGAACCAAATTCAAAAAAAAGTCTGAATCCTCAACCTCGGTTTGGAACTAGTCAGTTAGAAGCTAGCTCAACTATTAAACAGTCCTCTAGATCTGTGCTAGGAAAGCTAATATACATTGTCCAATTAGTATTTTTTTTGGCCAACTTTTAGAAATCAATGCAAATAGTTGCTTGTTTCTGCAACTCCCAGACCTAAAAATGTCACTGGCAGATATTCTTGATTAGAAGTCAAATGAGAAGAGGGTACCTTCTGTTCATAGGACAGAGTTAAAATGAACACAGAGTTTGTGTAGCTGCTGTACCACTAAAGGACTTTGCATTTCTGAACACCTGAAGGAAGGTGATTATTGCAGATCCTTCCACCTCCTCCTTGGGGATCCTCCCAGTTCTTGTTTCACACAGGTTTTTTTTTCATTTCAGGCAAGAAGCATAATATTAAGGGGTGCAAGCGAGTGCAGAGCTAATGTTTGTATCTAAAAGTAGGCACACAAATGTAAATAAGGTCCTCTCTCTGCCTAATCCTAGCAATTTGATCAGGACTCAGAGAAGGCTTTTCAAGTAGATTACATATCATAAGGAGAGGCAGTCATTGTTTTGCCTTATTTGAAAAACAGCTCTCCTTGTTTAGCCTTTCCTATATGGGTGCAACTTTTCCACAGATGGATCTATATACGTACCACAACCTGGGAAGGGCTTTCTTCTCAGTCACTTTGAGCACTTATACACAAGCAGCCTCCAACATGCTGAAATGACATATATTAATAGAGTCTGCTGGAGTGTGGTGATTACCGTGCTCCAGCAGACTCCAGCGTCTCACATATCTGCATCCCTGAGCTTGAAAATGGCAGCGGGGGCGTTTTAAGTAAAGCTCATTTAAGCTTTAGTTAAAGCCCTCTGCTACTGTTTTTCAGTGCAGGGATGCTGATACACAAGATGTTCCGGGTTCTTTAATTAGATTGGCCGTGAGAGCCCCCCACCACAGTCCCAGAGCATGTGTTTAAATGCCCTTTATCTTTCCATCTGTCTTATGTTAGGGGAACACTTGAAAGAAGAGAAGTTTGTTAACTGGCAAACACTGGATCTTTGTGTAGCTGCTTCAGCTTTGTTCTGCAGGCATGTGGATATGGGGTCAATGTATATTGCGCCTAAAAAAAATACTAGCTTTGAGCCTAAGTCTGTGCTTCAGTATCCAAAGGACCCCTCATTTTCCCAGCAGAAATATTGCTAGTTCTTCTCTTTCTGTGTTTTCCTCATGGACAAATCAGTAAAGAAGCATTTAGGAGACAAAGTACTGGTTAAGTATCTATTTATTTACAATGCACTTAGGCACTCTCTTATTTAAACTTAAACTACCAGGTTCTTAATGGTATTTACATTTATTTTTGTTGTGTAACTAATTGCCCAAATAGAAGATACTTGTAAATATTGACACTGGTAGTACAGCCTATAGGTTATATTGAATGCCACTCATCTTCACTCTTTATATAAGCACGTTTGGATTATACTTAAATTTGTCAATCTTAAAATACTCATTTGCACTGGACTTAAGCTATTGCACCTTTCCAAAGTTAGCCAGTTGTTTGGAGGAGTTCTTATGTATTTTTGTTGTTAAGCATTCTCATTTTAATGCTATGAAAGTTATTTTGTAGTGTGCTGACTTTGAAAGCTACTAGGTGTTATAATTGTAGATGTCTTGGTACTTCATGGGCCCTTCGCTGAAAGAGATTTCTTTTTGTTGTGTACTTGAAATTTATATTTTTATAATTTAGGGTCTTTCAAAACTTATTTTGCAGTGGCTTATTGTTCTGAATGGTTTTACACACTTGTTTTGTAAATATGGAAATGTAGCAATAATGTCCTTTTGACTATTCTCAGTTCTTGGGTCTCAGAAATATTTTTATATGAATATATATATATGCAAAAATATCTGTATAAATACGTGTTTGAAAGTTTATGAAACACTTATGGATATGTTGCCCAGTTGTAGAACTGAAGTTCTGAAGACTTCAAATAAAAAATGTAAATATGTATTCCAGTGCTACTGATGAGTAATAACTTAAGATGTAATATTTTCTTTACTCATAAATCTTAATAAATTTTGGGTTGGAAAAAAGCCACAGTTTGTCCATGGGCAGAGATGAAGATTGAAATTCTGGAATATTTTTGAAAATTTGTATCCTGAAACTGATCATTTGTTGATTCTGTTCTGGACTCTTCTTTATATATGAATAGACAAAAACAGTATTTGGAAAACTTTAGGAATCTGTGTATACAGGTTATATTTGATATCTATGAAAGAGTATATTTTGCTACTAAAATATTTATCTACAGTTTGCATTTCACTGACCTAGGTAAAAACTTGAGCTAAAATATCAAAATGTTGTCATAAGCATAAAGGAATGATGTCAAAAACAGTCCAGTTTAGAAGTATGGTTAAGCCCCAATTCAGCAGTGTCCTTATCAGTTGAAGGATGCCTTCAACCAGATAAGAGGGTTCTTAATGCAGGTGTACATTTTATCTTTCATGATAATTACATTAACTTCCCTTTCTTGCTTCAGTAAGTGCTTCAATTAAGGTATATCACTTTGATACATTGCTAATCAGTGGGGTTATTAATATCACAGAATAATGTGTGGTAAGGTGTCTTCTATAACAAAGCAGGTACTGGTAGAAAATTATTTTACTGGTTTTGAGAAGAAAAACTAAGTTGCAACCATGAATAATGCCAAACACTGTCTGGTTTATGGGGGTCATTATAGTTGCAGGGCTAACTGTACATATATGCCCTCTCTGGTGTCTCTGATATAGCCTGTCAGGTGTTGGACTTTGTGCCTTTTACTTCTAAGGTGTACTGATGCAGTAGGTCTGACTGAGTATAGACACCTATAGCTCTTCCTTTCAGGAATATGGAAAATGGTATATTGCAACCAGACAACATACCTAAAATCATAGCATTTACTTTAATAGTGGTAACAAAGCATTTAGATCAGTGGTTCTCCGCTGGGGTGACTTGAGGCTAAAAATTTAGCTAGAATCTAGTGTATGGGGCAGAGCAAGGGAGGAGGTGCCCTTGCTTCACTGTGACCTGGTTTTTCTACTATCTCTTGCAGCTCCTGGTCTGTATCTGGAGGGACAAATGTTTTGATTCTAGGGACTCGAAACCTGGCAACTGGAGCCATATGTATCCATGGCCCTTCCCACATGCCCCATGAGTATGAGGACCAAAGGAAGAGCAAGGCTGAAAAGTGCAGCCCTACAGCTGCCCATTAGGGCTGTGCAAAGCTTTGGGTGGTGATTCGATTTGGAGGAGATTCAGCCCGATTTGTTGGCCAAATCTCTGAATCTGAATCGAATCAGGGGGCTAATTAAAAGGTTTGAATCGATTCAAAGCTCTCTGAATCTTCAGAAAAGATTCAGCGAGCTTTGATAGTTTGGACAGTCCCCGGTGGCTGCAGCACCCATGCTATATGCAGGACTCTGCCACAAGTCTGCTGACTCCCCCAGCCCGGCCCCCATGGCTGCCCCACCCGGACCAGCTCTGGCCCTTTAAGGAAAAAAACCAAAACGAGAAAAGCCCCAGGACTTGCCGCTTCTGCAGTGGCCTTGGGGCTTTGGCGAGCTGGTGCAGAGCCCCTCACATGGCGCGGGGCAGTAGGGATTGCAACTCCCCCTCCCCCGCACCAGGCAGGAAAAACGAGTGCAGGGTTTTTCTTGGTGTTTTTGTTTTTTCTTAAAGGGCCAGAGCCACGGTGGGCTGGGCAGCTGTGGGCAGGGGTGGGGGGGGGGGTTAGGGAGATCATGCTCTTGCAGAACTCCTCACGCAGCATGAGGCAGTGGAGGGCAGTGGGGATTGCCCCCCTGCCAAGCAGCACCCAGTGAGTTGGGGCTTTATTTTTTCTGAGTGCTAGGAGCTGGTGTGGGCAGGGCAGCCATTGCCAGGCTGGGAGAGCGGGCGGGGGATGGGCCTGGGGATTCGAAGATTCAGAGATTCAGTGGCAGCAGCTGAATCAACCTGGGACAGTAATTCGAATCACTGTCCCCCGAATTGGACGAGTCCAAAGTGAATACTAGCCACTTTGCACAGGCCTACTGCCCATCCTCCAGCTTGTGTCCAGTGCAGTATACTCCTGGGAGCATGCTAACACAGGAGCTGCCTGAGGACAAGGAGTAACCAGAGATATACTGCTTGTTTGTGGGGCACTGGGGTGCCTAGAACAGGGAAGAGGAGAAACAAACATTTACTGACTCTCACAGGTGCTGGACATAGCAGCATCCTTGAAAGGGTGTTGCAGCACCTTGGGTAGGAATCACTGCTTTAGACATAAAGAATTTTAAATCTTTGGTTTGTAGACATCTAATCTCACATAAAACCCTATGAAACTAAAGCAGCGTTTTCATTCAGTAAACATCCAAATAACCAGGTCAAAACATAGAATCCACAAATCATTGTAAAGCAGCTCTGATTCCATTCGGGGGCAATTTCACAATTTTCTGGGCTTAGCTCATTTGCAGTTTCTGAAAGGTTTTTTCTTTCAGAAACAACCTAAAATAAAGTCTCTGCCCTTTGTCAAACCTAGAAAAATTGCCCATGTTACTTTTCTATTTAGGGAACTGGAGAGATTACCATATCCTTCTTTCCTTCCTATTGATGACTCAATAACTTTCTTGCCCTCAACAATATCTGCTTACATGGATAATAGTATTGGAAAAATGTTTAAATATCTTTATCTGTCATTTAATTCAAGAGTTCCAGCATCCAATACTATGTGACGATCTGTAAGTGATCCATGCATTGCCCTTCGGGAATTTCAGTTGTAACATTAATTGACAGGAAACATAGAGAATACCAATGTTCTTCCTAACACTAGGGATTGATTCTTTCTCCTGCCTCCCTACTTAAGGGAACACAAGGTCTGTTAGAGAACATAATGTCTATTGCTTGTGTGGCAGATGACAGGAATGAAAGGATGCTACAACTGTTATAGGTACATATACATCAGGTACTGAGCAATATCCTACATAAATATCAGCAAAATCAGCCACACATCTTCAACCTACATACTGGAAAGAAGAGACCATTAAAAACTGAGACAGGTGATGAAAAAGTCCTGAGCAGTCTATCTGTACAGGAGCAATCAATTCATTGGCTAGAGAAAAGAAGAATTGTGGACACATTCTCTCAAATTTGAAGTCCTTGAAAGAGATGGGAGAGGGGAGGACATTCCGATTTTCAAAGAGTATAGAGCACACTAACGACTTACTGTGTGGTAAGGTAGTGTGTGAATTTAGTGGTGTAGACAGAAGCAACAATTTTCACCTGATCTGGCTACAGAAAGCAGTTTATAGAGGTTTCCCTTGCTTTATGTGGGTTCTGTATGTGCGAATTCACTCTTATGCGATGACCTTTTTATAACAAAAATTCATTATATGCAAGGTAAATTCACTCTTATGCAATTGGTGTGGTGGAAGCCCGCAGTCAGCTGCTTTGTGCGGTGCATTGTGGAAGTGACGCGCACCAAAATATAGTCTCCTGTGTGGATCTGTGCTCCTTGCTCATTTTCTGTGACACATGTTTCTGTAGTTTCTGTCCCCATTATGGTAACATTCTCCACTTCCCAGTGCTTGTGTGTACTGTCTGCTGTTGGTGAGTACCAACATTGTCTTGTAAAAAGTGGTAAAAATGGGTCTGGGAGTCAGTACAATCGAGGCCTTGGAACACGTCCCTATTCATTACATTGTAAAGTGGGTTCCCTTTATGTGAATTCAAGTTATGCGCTGTTTTCCAGGAATGCATGTACAGCATAAAGCAAGGGGAAACCGCTAGCTGTGACACAACCATGCACTTCTGTTTTAAAGTTTCAAAAATGGCCAGTTGGAAGAAAATCTGAATTTTTATTGCATGAAATATCAGAACATAAAGATGTTACAAACTGTAGGGTCTTTTTTAACTTGTGTCTGCTGAGCTTCCAGCCTGTCACTATTTTCAGAATGGGAGGGGGAAAAGGGAGTGGAGAGAGTTGGGGGGAGGGGGGGTTCAGTTCCCCACCCCCCAGAGGGTAGAGTGGGTGTATTGGACCCCCCCCTCAAAGTGGGGGCCTCCAATTCACACCCCCCACCCCCCAAGAACAAGCTCTGTCCACTGCCATTCCCCCCTCCCATTCTGAAAGCGATCACTGGAAAAGAGCCCTGGCCATTGCAGTGGGAACACGGCTGCAGGCTCCCAGCCCACAGCTAGATTCCTCTCTCCCCTGGAACCAACAGTGAACTTCTGTTTGGTCTGGGGTAACGTAACTCAGAATGCTTTGCAGAAATCGTCTGAGTTACAGCTGAGAGCTGCACCCCTATCTGCACCCTAGGTGCTTGAGCATTTAGATGACTCATGAATTTAGACAAATGCTTATGAGCACTCAACACACAGCAAATGCAAGGTAAATTAACACACTTTCTTTTGAGTGCTAAGCTATCTCATATGTGCTGTGAGATAATAGCACGCTACATAGATGCTGTGCAGCAATGTATTTATGTGTTCAAGCCTAGAGATGAAAAGCAATGTAATGCACATGTCTCAAACACTAAAAATCAGTCAGCATCAGTTTCTCTGAGTGCTTATCCCTGGCACCACTACCAGTATCACTATAATTTGAGAATTACTGTACGTTAATCAAACAAAACTAAGCCAGTCTGCTTGCAGAGTCTGTCAGCAAAGTGTAGACTTCAGCTGATGAGGGAAATCAGCAAGTAGTGCTGTTCTCAAGACAAATTGGTGAGGGAAGTAGTGGTTGTTATGAAGACAGACACATGAAAGCAGAAATCAAGAAATTGTAGAGCAAGCTAAATATGCGGAAGGCCAAGTAGTCACAGCACTTGTCCATATACCTCATGATACCTACATGTTCTCAAAATTTCTGCTTATAGTCTTATTTTCTGCCTAAGTCTTAAATATAAGCCCTTAGTAAATCTAAATTTGCAAATAGCAGGGATGAAATGCTCCTGGTAAAATTACCATGAAACATACATACAAAAACACTGGGGAAAGGAATGTTTCCTAATAATGCTTTATAGGATATAATCTAATGAAAGTTTCTGATTAATGGTCCATAATGAAATTATATAGAACAAGTGTGGTTTGGGGGTTTTTTTGTGATGGGCTATGAAAGAAATTACAGATTTTAAAGCACCAATTTTTAAAATCTGGAAAGAGTACCAATATTATAGTTATAGAACTACACTCTGCAGTTCTACTTCAGTTCTCAGAAACTCCTGTAACAACCAAATGGTTGCAAATAGCTCTTGTTGCTCTATTCTGTCATACATTTTAACAGGTTATTTTTTATGAAGTTCAATACCAAAAATGGCTTCAAGGCCAATTTTATTAAGATAATGCCCATACTTCTGAAAATGATTATTAATAGATTGTAATTCTTGGTGGTACTTGTTATCTGCCAGCTGCTGGCCAGATGTTTGAATTTATTTTAAACTATGAACATAGGTTCACCCATTGATTGAAGTTTTTGGGCTGTTTTGAAGGTTGTCTTGTTTGGATCATGAACTAGGACTCTGTAGAGACAGTAAGATGACCCACAGAAGGTTTTCTGGTTTCTGAATGAACATAACTTTTGAAACAAAAATAATTGATGTAGCCCTGTATAGCATGCATAAGGGATTCTGTTAATTGGCTAAATCTATCATTGGTAGGTAATTGAAAAGCGGCCAAAACATGTAACACACGCACACTATTTTCTCACATGCCTTCAAAAAGTCAGCTGCTGAACATTCGAATATTTATTATGTGTGAGGTAATATGGTAAGAAGGGGTAAAAGCAAAGTCTGCATGTGATCCAAAGGAAGCAAAACAATGAGTAGGTTCAGCTCCTCAGGTACTGCTACTCAATTACTTATTATAAGGGAAGATCTTGTTTTCTTCATTGTACCTTTCAAAAACAAGGTAAATATCTTATTCTGGGGCATGTTTTATGCAAGAAAACGTGTGTGTGTGTGTGTGTGTAAATTGTGGGGCATGAAAATTGCCTCAACTGCTGCAGAAAAAGAAAACTTAATCTATTCTAGAATATGTACTCTATATATGTAACAGCATGGGAAAGGAACAAGCTATGTATGATTCTCATTCATTTCACTGAAAGGAACATTAAGTAACTTCTCAAGTGTTGCTAACTAGAGGTGGTGCCCCACTGAAGGTAAAGAAAAAATTGTATTTTGTATTTTGGAGTAGTGCTTTAAAAAAGGGAAGTTGACTAACCAGCTTGTCATTTTAACTGCATATAATATTCATCTTTAGCCATTGTCTTATCTAGACATTTGATGGTCATTCACCTTATTTTTAGGTATCCCTTAGTGAATGTAAAAGCGTACCAAGGTTATTTGTAGAGAACATCTTCACGCAAGTCAAAAAGACTTTGGAGCTACATACCCTGGATTTGATCTGCAGCATTCAGTTTGATCCATCACATTCAATGTGGGTCTTGTATCTATATCAATGATAAAGGACAGGTCCTCAAGTCAGACTCCTCAAATCAAATCAATACAAAGTGTCTGGATTCCAGAGGACTCTTCCCCAAACAGGGCATAGCATCAGCATAGCCCTCTCCTACCTTATATCCTGCACACGTCTCCAGAACAGAAGCTCATTGGGGTTGTTAAAGTGACCTCGGGTCCCTCTACTGCCTGCTGGTAAATAGTTTCTTTATATCAGCTATCAGCATGAATCAAATCCTTAATCTTTACCTTTTTTT
>NW_017728948.1:53920529-53924368 GCF_001723895.1 Crocodylus porosus
TGCTGAACTTGCTGCCCCCACCTTCACTCTAGGGACTGAGCCTGGAGTGGGGGTGGGGGCAGGGAGTGGCAGGCATATCTCATGTCCACCTGTTTTCAGAAAGGTTTGGGCCCAGCCAGCCTGAAGATGTTAAAAGGATTGTAGGCTGTCCTGGGGGAAGGCTGAAGGGTGTCCTTTGACAGGAACAAAGATGGGGAAATAGGGGAGACCTCTATGTGGGGAGTCTCCCTTAAATAGCACAATGGTTAGAGCATTTGGCCAGGACATGGGAGGACCTGGACCCTCAACTTCAGTAGACTCCTATCTCCTATGTCCTTGGAAATCTATGGGGCATACAGGGATGTGAACACCTTCAACCCCCTGCTTTTGAAGCTAGTCATAGTGCTAGGAGGTGAGCAAGCCAGAGGGAACTAACTATTTAATGTCAAAAGCATCATGAACTCTGGCTTGTCTGGAGCCATGCCATTGTAGGCTACAGGTGCTCTGAAAATACATGTGTCACCAATCCTGAAGTCTCCCCACTCCACCCTCTTGCTTAAGATGGAGGTGTGGCAAGAGCTGTCACAGGCAAAGTGTGACTTCAGAAGACATATGACAGTGAAAAGGGTTGTCTGCTGTCCCAGAAGGTGGGGTGGGCTAGTAACAGAAGGCTTTCAAATAGCTCAGCAATCAAAATAACTCTCCAAAAGGAGGAACTAGGAGTGTTCTAGTGAAAACTGACAAATGTGACCAATATGTGATGCTTTGAATTGAATGGGCCAGACTCATTAATGCATTGGTGCTGTAACTTGACCCTGACTGAACGGAATTGCAAAGTGCTGATTTTGGAGAGAAAATTTCTGTCCCACAGATGGGCTCCTCTGGCCCATCTCTTCTGCAGAGCATCATGTTGGAAAGCACTGAGATTGGGATGGCAGAAAGTGGAACAGGGCTCTGCAACACCCATCATCTTCTAGCATCCACACAGTTAAGGACACTGGACCAACCTAAAGTAACAGCTCTAAGTCATGTTGGGTTAAAACCAGCTGTGATAAGGGGAGCCATAGTGAATTCTTTGACATCTGATCCTTTCTCTCCTGGGCTAAGCACAGAATCTAGTGCCATATGATACAGATGTGTGCAGTACATTTTGTGCAGAACTTTTATTAAAGCAAAGTAGGTAGCTAAGGAAAGCTGTGCTGCATGCTGTGTATATGCACATAGGAAAAGCCCCTGAGAAGGGTAACTAAACTCCAGTTTGGCAAATAGAACTGCCTTTGATGGAGAGCACTGGCCATTGGAGTTCAGGGAAGAAACCTGTGTGAATAGTACTTCAAAGCAAAGTGGTCCCAAAAAAAGAAAGCCACTAACCTTTTAACTTCTGCATGGGTTGCCCTAGGACTAATAGGAACTAAACCAATCAGCTTGCTTGACAAGTGGCCCTCATTACATTTCCAGGTAATTCAGCAGGAAATATATAATCTGTTTCTTCCTTAAGACTGGCCAGTGAAGTAACCAAGAAATCTATCCCAAATACCTGTGATGGAAATAATGTTAGGGTTCTTACACCCTTTTCCTTTTATTAGTCGCTGCTCAATATAGTTGTTCACAAGCCTCAGATTTATAATTTATATTTTTATTTTGCTATCAGAGGTCAAAGTAATCTAGTAGCCCAGCAAAGGGGAACTATATGAAAGTGGGGGTTTGTTTTGTTTTGTATTTTTGTAAGCCGTATTACAGATTTAGCAAGCATGTTTCTACAGGGCAAATACACTGATGACATAGGCATATTTTCACAGAAGTCCCTTGGCATTTTCCTAAATTGCCTTTGAAACAAATCTCCTTTTAATCATTTTAGAAACTAGTGCAGCCATTACGTATGCCTCACATGCATATGATAGTCATGTGTGCTGATCACAACCATGCCACTTTTCTATTTAAAAATAATGGGACTGATTTACCTCTTTCAAATCAGACCACTGGCGTCAGTTTTGCCCTAAGCCATATGTGTGTGCATGGCCATATGATAGTGGTTTGGACCTGTTCTTATCATCCATTGAAAGCAGCGAGTGTTTTAAAATTTCACTTCCTGAAGGGATACAAAGGAGGGGGAGTGTAGGGAGCAGGGGGAAGAGAGAGAGCTGTGTTTATCAAGCTTTCACTGAAGAAGTGACTTGAGACAAAATACAGTCCACCTGCTTTATCACATATTGTTTTATTGGGGGATTTAAAAAGAAAGAGAGGGTCTCAGGAATTCCAGGTACTCCACAGCAGTCTGTATTGGACCCTTAATATTGTAATCATAACTCTGAAGAAAAGGTCACATGCTGTCTTGGAAGAAAAACTGAATTTTTAAATCCTTGTTGAATATCATAGATGTGAGTAGTTCAAAGAGCTAATTACGCTAAATAAAACATTTAGGAAACATAGTAAACATTTCACACCATAAGTAGGTGAGCTTAGCCAGCCTGATGCATGTAATAGTGTAAGTCAGACCAGTGCTCGTATATTTTACACAGAAAGAGCATACAGAATGGTTAATCTTTGTTTTTTCAGCAACTAAATATGTTTTGCATCCAAACTCTGATTAAGGTAGAGCCCTGTTTTCTGATGACTCCGCCAGTTCAATAATACATAGTAAGAAACAAAATATTTCTTCTTTCTCTCCTTTCCTGCTCTTTTACAGGCTATCTGTCAGTGAATACTACTTTGAATACTGTCAAATACTACTTTGGTAGTATTTGAATGATACTGTAGCCATGATGATCCAGGAATTTTGCCTTGCATGTAAAAAACCTTAAAACTATACTGCACATTTCAGTTTTCTTAGTATAAGAATGAAGAAGCTACAGATGATTATAATCACCTTTTGTATTGATCCAGTGTGATTGTTATGGTCACATGACAGACTATTTCTTACGGGGCACTCCAAATTATAACATCTGGTTAGAGACTAGGCCAGTCACACCCTGAAATGTGCCTAAAGCTGAGCAAAACATCCTGGATAGAGGAAGAGATGCTTCTGCCTCTTCAAGCCTCCTCAAGTGAGACTATGAATAATGCTTTATCTTTTCCCTATGCCAAAAGTTTCACTTTTAGCAAAAAAACCCCCTCATGTCTCACATGTGAAACCTTATGAAATGGTCTAAAACAACTTTCCTTCAGTGAAATGTAATATTTCTGCCTGGGCTGGCTCTTTCTCTGGCTAGATGAACATGGGCCAACAATGCAAGGTCATGGTTGGCAGGGCTAACCGGACCTTGTCGTGCATCCACAGGTGCATCTCAAGTAGGGCCAAGGATGTGATCCTCCCCCTCTACATGACACTGGTCAGGCCACAGCTGGAGTACTGCATCCAGTTCTGGGCGCCCCACTTCAGAAGGGATGTGGACAACATCGAGAGGGTCCAGAGGAGGGCCATCCACATGATCTGGGGACAACAGGGCAGACCCTACAATGAGAGACTGTGAGATCTGAACCTGTTCAGCCTTCACAAGAGAAGGCTGAGGTGGCACCTGATGACCATCTATAAACTCGCTAGGGGGGACCAGAAGGATTTGGGGGAGACCTTGTTTCCCCTTGTGCGCCTGGCATAACAAGGAATAACGGCCACAAGTTGTTGAAGAGTAGGTTTAGATTAGACATCCGCAAGAACTACTTCACTGTCAGGGCGGCTAGGAGCTGGAACCAACTTGCAAGGGAAGTGGTGCTGGCTCCTACCCTGGGGGTCTTTAAGAGGAGGCTTGATGCCTACCTGGCTGGACTCATTTGACCCCAGTTTTTCTCCTGCCCGGACGGGGGGTCGGACTTGAAGATCTACAAGGTCCCTTCCGACCCTACTTCTATGATTCTATGACCAG
>NW_017728948.1:53924758-53950494 GCF_001723895.1 Crocodylus porosus
GCATAGCCTGGGGGGGCAGTTGAGGGACTGCGGGTCAGGAGTGAGGGGCAGAAGCAGGGATAGGGGGCTGCAGGTTGGGAGTGAGGGGCACTGACAGGGCCAGGGGGCTGTGCGTGGGGAATGACATGTCCCCCAACAGGTGTCCTTTTATTGGAACTGAAAATACGGTAACTTAGGGTAACAATATGAATTTTGGGAAGTACTGAGTGTGCAGCTGGATGAAGGCTTTTTCCCTGTGCCTCAGCAAAAGCTGCTGGTCACAAGGCTGGATAATATATTAAAAGTAACCTCAGCAAAAGCCACTAGTCACAAGGCTGGATGATATATTAAAAGCAACTACCTTTGCTAATGCTTAAGTGGATTCCTAACAAAAGGATAGAGTGCAAAGTGCATGATGTGTTGTGTAAAAATAGGATACAGAGCAATAGCTATTATCAGGGATCAAAGCAGAAGTACGGCCTTGGAGATGGTGCTGAAGTCAGTAAGAAAACCAAAAAAAGCCAGCAAGAAACTGCAAGTGATGGAAAGAAGTGGGGGGTCAGAGTCTTACATATGTACTCTTAGCAGAGAGGCATGTAAATGAATGAAATGGCAATACCATGCTAAGGAAGCAAACAGTAAACAGAGGTGGAGCTTGAGATGGGAGGAGAAATGGGTGGAACCGGAGGGACATAGGCTGAGTGAATGTTAATGAACTAAAGTGTATAAATGTGAAAAAAAACTATTGGTTTCATGGGCCGTGGGTCTATGAGGGAGCTCACCCGAAGCTGTCTCCATTCTGAATAAAGCTGTTGCAAGCACTGTGTGTTGGTGCTTGCTCCCTGCTTGCTCTGGCTAATGAGTATCAGGATCCACGAGCAATTGAACCCTCGACTCCCTAGTCGTTAGGCGCCTCATGGAGTTAGGGTCTAACATGAACCATACCTCATGTAGTAGGGGCATGAAGACAGCTGGGTAGTGAGGCACTATGGAGAGGACAGTATCAGATGTCAGAGCAGCAAGCAGGCTAAATTGCCCCAGCTGGTTACTTGAGAGAGATTGGCTGCCAGTGGCCTGTTTCCAGTTGGCCCCAGTTCCCTGCACGGGCAAGACTTCCTGCTGATATGCAGCAGCTCTTTCAGTACCCAGAAAGCTACGCAACAGGACAGATGTCTTTGTCTAGCCTTAGGCTTTTGACTGCTTTTTCTTACTTTCCTGCCTGTTGATCTCTAGTTTTCCAGTTTCTTATTCCTGCCTGCTGACTCCTTGTTCCAGACTCCAGCCTAGGCCCCACTGCTCTGGACTTGCTGCCCCTTCGCCTCTTCTCCTTGTTCCTAACTCCAGTCCAGTTATCTTCCAACAGCCAGTTCCTGCTTTGTGGCTTTACTTGGGTGATCACCTGCACCCAGATTCCTTACAGCTGCAGCCACCTGCTCCCTGGCTAGTGATTCTGGTCTGGATCCCTGCTTTCTTTTCCTGTCCATGTGGGCTTGTGGCTGTACTCAGGGTGACCAGCTATGCCTCTGCCCCTTGCAGACCTCAGTCTCCTGAACCACCTACTCCCTGATCCCTTTGATTCTTGACTCTAATCTCAACCTTATCTATTCCTGACACCATCTGAGCCTTTTTCCCTGGGTTATGACCCTCTAGGGTCCAGCCACAACTACATATCCCTGTCATGACTGTACCCCTGACAGACAGTCACATAGCAGAGCAGGTTGAACAGAGCAGTTTGGTGGAGTAAAGAAGGTGCCAGATGAGGCCATTAGGTACTGTACAAAGACACCAAGGGAACATCCCTGCCCCCCAGAGATCTTATAATCTAAATAAATAAGGCACACTGTGTCAGAGAAATCCAGAGAAGTGATGTGACTTTCTCAGGAAACCAAAAGTAGAACCAGACTATAGTGGGCTATGCTGCCTTTCTAGAACAGTCAGCGCCATCTGATCAACTTATGCCCCTGGGGTACGCATCACCCTTGAAAAGACAGGAGGATATTAATGTGTATTCTTGGATACAATGGAGGAAGGGCAAATCCATTTGACAATCAAAATGGCAGAATTTGGGGCTACTGTGCAGCCCCATGCTATCGGTCTGCCTGTTTACTGTAGCTCTGAGTTAACACTTGATTTTTGGCATCTTGCCATTTTTATGCTTAGTGCTGCACCTCTCCCACCCCTGTCCCTATTAAATCATGGCAACAGCAGAAACAAATGGAAGCAGGAGATTGCATACTTGGCTGCTAATTTGAGAAAGCAACTCTAAGAAGCCAAATGTGAAAGTACTAGAAATGGGCAAATCTCTAGAGCTCTAGAGGTGCAGATAATTACCATTATCTGAATCCTTTGAGTCCACAATACTGGAACAAAGGAATGGTATGTATAAGACCAATGGTAGCTATCTATCATTTCATCCATCCAGCTACTGTATACTACATCTGGACAATGTCTGACTGCCTACTATCTAGTTACACATTCTCTCAGGTGCAGGCCAGTAAAGATGTTTCAGAGAAAGGTACACTCATAACAGACAGTTATTGAGTGATCTGCCCAAACTAGAATTTTTTTCCAACCCAAGGCAGTTAGTGATTGGCTTATGCCCTGCAGCATGAAGTTGGATATGTCTACTAACTTTTTTTATTCTTTCATATGTCACCAGGGATATTTGTAACAGAAATATTCCAAGGACAGGTTCTTTCATGGTATGTCCTGTACTTTCTACTCCAGCTGTAAGTATCAAAAAAGCAGCATGATCCATTGTATTTTGACATTTCATTTTCCAGTCCAGTGTGAAACTAAGAAGTGCAAAGGTTCTTCAAGCAAAAAAAAGTGTATGATTAAAAAGTTTAACTTCAGCACAAAGATGTCTGTTCCATTTTGTTTCAATTTGGTAGTTAAATTTAAGATCATTACTTAATTTATGTACCCATGTAGTATGGTGATAGGTAATTAATAAACAACCTAATAAGTACTATTTAAGCAACAATAATTAATAATGTGCATGATACTGTACACATCAACCAGTATAGCACTTCTGAAAACTGTGCTCAGGAGCTTTAGTATGCTCAAAAGTTCTCATATATCCATCCTAATAAGGGCCAACTTTTCCTGCATTATACTTCACCATCTGACTCCTAATTTTAAAAGAGGGTATTACACTGTAGACTTACTTACATCTAGTAAGTCTAGATACTGAAAACCAACCTTTGTGGGAGATCATATTCCAAAACACTTCTGTGAACAAGCACACACCCCAATTCTTGTTGGGTTTACAATAGCCACCAGAAGAAAAATGAACATATTTAAGAATGAAGGGATATATTTGAAGTTACCATTTTCTATGTAGGTTCTGTGTGGCACTATCATCATGGTGTCTGAATACTGCCCATAATAGTATCATAAAATTAGGTTACATGTAGGGAAAAGGTGACCAAAATTTTGTTATGCAGACTGCCCACAAATGCTGGGGGTAGGGTGACCTTAATTTGTTAAAATTTTCAGCTGTTTCTGACTGTGCCCATTATGGCCATTACCTGAGTAATTGCTGCTAAAACAGCTCCCCTACAATAGCTTCACGTCTTTTTCTAGGTACACTTAAAGGTACACCATCACTGGTTCACCACGTGGCACATGGGAAGAATGAGAGGAGATGAAGCCAAATCTGCTGAGGTCCTAAATGAAAATCCTGTAGCTACTGATGAGCACTGCTGTTCCTGCCTACTAAGCTGGCATAGGCAGTGATCCTGGAGCCTTGTTCCTTCACTCATCAGACTCATCTGTGAATTCCACACAAGTTATCAGACACCCAATCCCACCACCTGCTTGAAAGACTTTCAGCAGTTGGGGGACCCACTCCAGGAATAAAGAGACTCATTCCCCAAATAAGGCACCCTAAATGGGAGACTACTAAATGGCTTGCTTGGTTCCACAGGCACCGGCCAAGACTGTTACACTCCTGCCTGCTACCACTGCCAGGAAGTTACCTGGGAGAGAGCCTCTGAGAGAACAAAAGGAAGGGAAAACACAGTGGGTTAAAAGGCAATGGCCAGTGGGTGAAGATGGGAACACCTACAGACTGGGAGAGAGACCACAATAGAAACAATGGACTTTTGGGCCGAGTGGGGAGGTAGAAGTGACAGACATATTTGTTTGGTAGGGCAGAATTTCCCCCCTGGCACTCCTGTCAAAATATTGCCAGCTGAGTTGGAAAATAGTTGAGCAAAATTTTGGCAGCATATTGCCATACCTCCTAATTTTAGTGTAATTAATTTGCTGTTTATAAACTTCCAGATCATTAATAATGAAATGTTTTAAAGCCATGCCTAATATTGATCCCTACAAGATCCCACTAGAGCCCTTCATGTAACTCGATATCTATCTTCACTCATTTTTATAGATAGTTTTTGGTCCACATGGCAATGGTCAAATCAGAGGCAATACCACTGCAGTTAATTTAATATGTGCACTAATTCATGAAATCTCTACTGAAGTATAGATATATTGAAGTTTCTGCATTCCCTTTTTTTAAATTTATGCTTCCCATTTCCCAAGCTCAGTTCCACTCTCCATATTTCCCTCCCCTTTTAATATTTGTTATTTTACAAGTAATTGCAGCCAGCTCTAATGGGAGCATGAACAATAATTTCACATCAACCTTGTTTTTTCATTTTTCTCTTTCTTTCTGACTTGTTTTCAGAGTGTTTCATAGATTTTATAGACATTCGGGCTGGAAGGGACCCAGGAGGATCATCGAGTCCAGCCCCCTGCCCAACATAGGATCCCAGCAAGATAAACAACCAAAAGTGCCTTGAAGGAGTTGAAAGTGGGTGCTTGAAACCACCTCCAGCATCAGTCTATTCCAAAACTTGGGGGCTTAGACAGTAAAGAAGTTCTTCCTTATGTCCAGCCTGAAGCAGTCGCAGAGGAGTTTGTGACCATTCGATCTTGTCATCCGTTGGGGTGCTCTGTTGAACAGACGTTCCCCCAGATCCTGGTGAACACCCCTAATAAACTTATAGGTGGTCACCAGATCGCCCCTGAGCCTGCACTTTTCCAGGCTGAGGAGTCCCATGGCTCTCAGCCTGTTGTCATAAGGTCTGTTTCCCTGACCTCTGATCATGTGCATGGCTCTCCTCTGGACTCTCTCAAGCTTCTCCACATCCTTTTTGAATTGTGAAGCCCAAAACTGAACGCAGTACTCCAGCTGCGACCTCACTAAGGTCAAATACAATGGGAGAAAGACGTCCTGGGATTTGCTTGAGAAGCATCTATGGATGCAAGACAGCATTTTGCTCACTTTACTAGCTACGGCATCACATTGAAGGTTCATGTTCATCTTGTGGTCAATCATGACCCCCAAGTCCCTTTCATCTGTAGTGCTAACCAGCATAGCACTGCCAAGCCTATAAGCATGGTGCAGGTTTTTCCTCCCAAGGTGGAGAACCTTGCATTTTTTGGTGTTAAACACCATCAGGTTCTCATCTGCACATTTCGCGAGCCTTTCAAGATCTGCCTGGATCACCCTTCTGTCCTCAGGTGTGGATGCTTTACCCCAGAGTTTGGTGTCGTCAGTAAACTTGGCCAGCCCACTTCTGACACCATGGTCTACATCACTGATGAAGATGTTAAAAAGTAAGGGCCCTAGACAAAGCCCTGAGGGACCCCACTGGTCACTGCGCACCATGATTGTCAACCACCATGACTTCTGTCAACCACCACCCTCTGGGTCCTGAGCCAATTCCCCAGCCAGCAGTTCATGGTGAGGTCAAGGCCACAGTTAGCCAGTTTTGCCAAGAGGTGATCATGGGATACCAGATCAAAGGCTTTTTTTTAAGTCAAGATATATGACATCAATCTCTTCCCCCTTGTCCACATGATAGGTCACCTGGTCATAAAAGGAAATGAGATTGGTCAAGCAAGACCTACCTGCAACAAACCTATGCTGACTATCCCTCAGGATGTTGTCATCAGCTAACCTGTATAGGATGGCCTCTTTGATAATCTTTTCCAAGACCTTCCCCAGGATAGATGTCAGGTTGATGGGTCTGTAGTTTGCTGAATTCACTTTCCTCCCTTTTTTGAAGATAGGCACCACATTGGCCTTCTTCCAATCTTAGGGCACTTCACCAGAGCACCAAGAGCTCTCAAAGATCCATGCCAGGGGTTGAGTTATGATGCCTGTCAGTTCTTTGAGTACCCTTGGACGTAAACCTTCAGGGCCAGCTGACTTGAAGGTATCCAGCCTGTCAAGGTGTTCCTTCACGAGGTCAGCTTTGATGGATGGTAAGGAGTCTCCATCAACCCAGGGGCAGTGAGCAGGGGCATCCCATGGGCCTGGTGAAAAACTGACACAAAGTACCCATTTAGCAAGTTTGCTTTTTCCTGGGCATCGGTTGTCAGTTGTTCCATCTGGTTTAGCAGGGGTCCAACATTGTCCTTGCTTTTCCTCCGGCTCTCCAAATATCTAAAAAAGGACTTTTTATTGTTCTTGATATTTGTAGCTAGCTGGAGTTGCATCACAGACTTGGCTTTCCTGGTTTGCTCTCTGCAGACTAAAGCAGAGTATTCTTCCTTGGTGGTGGTTCCAGTCCTCCATCCTTTGTAGGTCTTCCTTTTAAGATGCAGGAGGCCCACTTGTTCCACGGAGAGCCAAGGGGGCTGCTGTGCCCTTTTGCTGCCTTTCCTCTGAGATGGGATAGACTTTGCTTGTGCATCCAGGATCGCTCCCTTGAGGAGCAACAACTCGTCCTGAACTCCCCTCCCCTTTGGGTTGTGGCCATTTAGGACTTCACTGATGAGCCTCCTGAGCTTGTCAAAGTCAGCTTTCCTGAAGTCAAGGACTTCTGTATTACTGACTGACTTGCCAGCTTTATGGCAAATGGTGAAGGTGATCAGCTCACTGATTAGGTTGTCCCCAATTGCTAGTACCAGGTCGAGCAGTGCTTTACCTCTCATTGGCATGTAGACTTCCTGCATCAGATAGAGGTCATCCATGCACGAGAGAAAGCTTTGCACCCACTCAGATTTGGCTGAGCACTCCTCCCATGAGCTGTCTGGGTAGTTAAAACCTCCCATGACAACCATACACTGGGAGTGTGCAGCCTCAGCCAATACCCTAGCAAACTCCTGGTGAAGATCTTGACCCTGGGCAGGGGGTCTGTAGTAGACTCCCACCATAGTGTCCCCCTGTACTGTGTTCCCCACGGATTTTAACCCAAAGAGTCTCAAGTCCACCATGGGTGCCAATGCCGGCTTGCAGGGATGCATAGCTTTCCTTGACATAGACAGCTACGCCCCTGCCCCTTTTGCCTACTCGATCCCTCCTGTACAGGGTATAGCTGTCTATACCTATGGCCCAGTCATGGGTGGAGTCCCACCAGGTCTCCCTTATCCCTATGACATCATGGTTATTTGCGTTTAGGAGGAGGACAAGTTCCTCCTGTTTGTTCCCCAAGCTCCTGGCATTTGTGTATAGGCACACAAGTGTCCTCTTGGGGGCCCCTGCCTTAATCTACAACTCACTCCAGGGCTGGGACAGGGGTGGGCTCCCTTAAGTGCCTTGGTCTGCTGGCTTTGCAAGGGTTGCTTAGTGGGACAGCAGTGGCCGTAGTCCCCCCATCCCCTGGAGGCCTTAGTTTAAAGCCCAGTGAAGCAAGTCAGCCAGTCTGGCTGAAAAGAGCCTCTTCCCCAACTGTTTTGTTTATTTGTTTGGGGGGAGTTGTTCTTACTTTTGTTTTTTTAGATCACTTGGCTTTTTACTGTTTCTTCATGGCTCTTCAGTAAGTTCACTGTGTAATTCTCTGTATCAACTGATTACTTTGCTAAGTTATCAGCATCTCTGCTAGGATACTTGGTAAACTACCATTCTGGTACCAAATGTTAGGTGAAACTGAAGGAGGGGGCATTGGATGTAATGAGAAACTTAGTGGGTGTGACAGCAGTTAGGGCAGAAGTGATGGCTGGAACAGGAGATGAAACCGCTGTAGAAATAACTGAGATGTAGATTAATAACTGACTGGAAAGGGAGGTATTTTCCTCTTTCATTCTATATTCCATTTATAAAAGCCCCCTTTTAGCTGTTTAGCTGAGAGATACTAATTCTCATTTTTTATGCTTGTATCCCTCTCCTGCAAGCACTATCTGACCATATGGGCTACCTATAAATGTGCTCGTTCACATTCTAATTAGAACATATTGAAGTAGACTCGATTAATTGAGTTTGCTCCATGTTCTAATTAAGATGCTTCATCATCATCTCACTGTTACATGTATTAAGCCCCCCCACACTTTGAATGGCCATCAGGGCACTTTAAATAAACCTCATTGAATGAGCTTTAGTTAAAGCACCCCCGCAGCCATTTTAAAATGTTGGGGGCTTAGTACACAGGACAGTAAGCCATTTTTGTTAGAGCAGCTGTCCAGGAACTACTCTAATTAAAACACTCTGTCCACCCTACCTCTCAGCATATGTACAGGCAATCAGGGTGTCTCTCCACAATGTCCATTTCTGGCACAATTTTTTTATCCTCAGATTTTGAATAGCCCCTTATTAACCTATATGACTTCTTTCTATTTTCCTTCACATTGCAATTCTGTGCCCCTTTAACTGTGACACCAAAAAGAATTATCCATCCTTCTTCCATTGGCATAATCTCATTTTAATACTCTCTCTCATTGCAACATGCTCTCTGAGGGCATAAGGGTTTATGTGAGATTTAGGCCAGGCATAAGCCTTCAATTGGCCCTCAACATAGGAATAAACTTCAGCCCAGAATGTTTTGGTCCTCTCTAAACTGCTTTCTTTGGTCACTTACAGAAATGACCTCTTCAAAGTACTGGAAAAAGCAATTCTGCAGTTATATTTTGACTACTCACTTATCCTTTCATCTCTGTCATACATATACACATGCACCCCGCAGATTCAAACACATCCTGATACAAATTAGTTCTGCTGGGAGAATGGATAAACTACACTAGATTATATAAAAATTTCCTAACACCAAATCTTGGATCTTAATCACACAATAGCCAACAGTTTGTGCCAGGGAAGACCCATGGAATAGCCTCTCCAGATCTTCTGGAGGAAATGATAATTAGGATGGATGTGTTTACATACATAGATGGGGACTAGAATTTGGCCCTTCAAAGACATCAGGAGGGGCTACTTCACTGTCAGGGTGGCTAAGATCTGGAACCAACTTCCAAGTGAAGTGGTGCTGGCTCCTACCCTGGGGGTCATTAAAACAAGGCTAGATGAACACCTTGCTGGGGTCATTTGACCCCAGTACTTTTTCCTGCCAAGGCAGGGGGTCAGACTTGACGATCTGCTCAGGTCCCTTCCGACCCTACAAACTATGAAACTATGAAATACAATTAATATGTACAAATTTGAAAAGAAGGAAAATATAGGTGGAATATTCAATGTTGTCCTGTCTTACCACTGAAGTCAATTAAAGAAGAGCCAGGCCCAAGGTGAGGGCTTTTGAACTTCCCATTCTCGCTCAAAAAGTGACTGGCCATCTGGTGCATAGGTAAAATAATATACTGGGGATATGTCCTGCCACTCTTAGGGCGTGTTGTTTCTCTCTACATTTAGGATACAGGACTTAAGAGGTTAGATTTTGTCTGTTGAGTTGTTGTAGTTATTATTGTTGCATTACTTTTTTTTTTCCTTAGCAATATGTTTGGACTGCATCTCCTGGAGAGATTTTTAATTGTAACCACAGTGTTTTGATGGCATATAACATTTGTGAATCACTACCTGACCTGGTTTCCTAGTAGATTTCCATTTGGGCAAACTAACAACCTATTACACATATATTTAAAACCTATATTTAAAGCTCCTACAATGTTAACTTTTTTTTAACAAATAAGCTACTGTGTGCATCTCAGTTTGTCTTCTGTTATTCTTTATCTGTTTTGCCATTGTGTGATCTTAAGTAGAGTATAATGTATGCTTCAGTAATTTAATCTGTATGTGGATTTTTCTTTCTGGAATATAAGAACAAGGGTTATGTGTATTTTTAAAGTAAAATTAAGTGTGGTGGAAGGTTTAAATTGAAAGAAAATTATTTTAGTCTTGTTTTCTGGACCATAACAAATAGATGAGCTTCTGTTGCCCTGAAAATTATACAAAATGCAGTCACCATGCAAAAATCAAACAGCTCTGAAATGATTATTTTGGCTACATAATCAAGCAAGCAATTATTACATTATCTTCAAATCATGGTCATACATTATTAATAAATTTTCAGTGAAAAAGGCTTTAGTAAATGCAGCTTTTCTGGCATGTATGATACTCTGACCCAAGTGTAATTATAGCTGATCAAAAAAACATACAAACTGCCATATTCCATTTTTAAAAGATTCTATTAGTTATGGCATGATACAGAGATGGGAAGGAGAAGGAGGACCATTTATAAGCAGTACATACAACATTAGAATGTGTCAAATTGGAGAGTAAAATTTCAATGGGAAGAGGATCTGGTCATTGCAAACAGTACACAATCAACTGCCATCTGTGCACATACACTTGCAGGTATTATGCCCATAGGTGTAGATTGCAAAGGACTTGATGCACCCTATTGTATGAGCACACCAGTAAATCAGTCGGAGTTAAGGGCCTAAATAGAAGGTGGTCACATACCTCCTTTGAGACTCTGGGCCACTGTGACTTCAAAGAATTAGTGAGACTTGGGCTCCTAAATTAATTTTAGAAATGGGACTTAGATTTCTAATTCTAATAGAAAGTTACCTAAAAGCTAACCCAGAGGTAAAATGCACCTCTGATCTGCATTTCATGTTCTACAAGCAGAACTTCTACTGATTAAAGTTGTCTGGTATGGTACAGAACGAAAGATCTTTCCTGATCCACTCATATTTTCTCTTCTTAAAGATGCTTCAGAAATATCCTTAGACATCAGCAGGAAACATTGGCAATGCGTAGGGGGTGCACATGGGTGCACATGCACCCCCTGAGCATGGCGGTGCACCCCCTGCAAAAAGTGCTGTTGCCAGCAGGCAGTTGCCACTTGCCACCCCACCCCCCTCACTGCTGACACTGCCAGTAGTATCTGGCAGTCCACGGTTGCCACCGGCCACTGCCAACACTGCCAGTAGTATCTGCAGGTGGTCACCAACTGCTGGTCAGCACTTGCCACCCCCTTCTCCCCACACCACCAACAGTACTGTGGCTGCCTGTGGGAGCTCCCTGCTTGCCGCTGCCACACTCCCACTGCTGACGGTGTCACCACCACCTGTGGGAGCTCACCCTGCCTCCACAGCCTCCGGGGGCATGCAGTGTTCATGGCAAGAAATGCCTTCTTTAATAACAAATAGCCTGGAGTACTTGAGGATTCATTAATAAACTTGACTTTTAAGACAATTTATTTCTCTATAAACTAACCTTAGAGGAAGGATCATCGAAAACTCCTGTTAGTGCCAAAAAAGCAGATCAGAAACCTCTTCATGTATGTCCAAACGTGAATAGGCAAGAATAATAATAATAATGAATTATACAACTTACCACTAATGGGTGTGTAACAGAGAGCCCTAACCCTGTTGCAAGGAAGCAGGTCCGCCCCTTTAAGGCTAGAACTTTCTGGGCACAGGGGGCTGGTGAGAGAGGGGTTATTTGCTGAACCTGTAGGCCAGTCAGCTGACTGGAAGAGGCAGGACTATAAAAACCCTGGGTGGAATGGCAGTGGCAGGGGGGGGGGCAGTAGCTGAAGGGGAAGCAGTGCCTCTGAGAGCTCTGTGAAGATACTTGAGGAGTGGTCCATGGCAGGAAGGGGGAAGTCCCT
Organism: Crocodylus porosus; assembly: GCF_001723895.1. Classification (NCBI taxonomy): domain Eukaryota; kingdom Metazoa; phylum Chordata; order Crocodylia; family Crocodylidae; genus Crocodylus; species Crocodylus porosus. The sequence goes on from NW_017728948.1 coordinate 53,936,539, forward strand.
GAGAGATGGCGGCGGCACCCCAGCCAGGACTGTAGCTGATGGTGCAGAGCTGAAGCTTTGAAACAAGTTCATGTAAGCTGACCTGCTGCTTTGCTTGATCAGGTGCAGTTATTATTATTTTTTTTTGTTTTTGATTATTGAATGACACTGGTGGTTTAGGTGAGGCTATTAGGGGGGATGGAGGAGGCCTCATTTTGGGGACCGCCTATGGAGTGGGGAGCCTGGCACCAGTGAGGGTGCAACTTTTGGGGGCACAGCCCTGGCACCAGTGAGGCACAGAATGAGACAGGGCTGTGGAGAGCCCAAGTGCCAGCAAGGGTGCAGTTTGGGCTGACACAAACCCCGGCACTTGAAGGACGATCTTAAAAAGGCCAGGGAGGCCTGGTCCACCTGAGGTGCAAGCGTATTTTTGCTTTTGTTTGGACTGATGCGGTGCAGGTTTGGAGTTGCACCCTGGTTTTGAACTTGTGACCCCCTGGCTGTGGGGCTGGTGCCTGTGCCTCTGGGTTTGGGAGTGCCAGGCTCCAGAAAGGAACAGAAAAGGGAACATGAGCCTCCAGGCACTGGAAGAAAAAGCTAGAGCCTCAGAGTCAAACCCTTTTTAGTGGGTTTGGACGGGGACGCCTAGCTAGAGAAAAAAGGGGTCAGGCCATCCTAGGAGGGACCCCAACATACCCAAAATAATAGGCAGTCTCCTGCTTGCATAATAATTTCTATCAAGACATGGCAGACGAGATTAGGGCGGGACAGAAGAATTCCAAAGAAGGATCCAAGGGCGCCCCACGTAAGGTCCAGATGACCAGGAAGATGGTGCTGGGGAGGGCAACCTGTTACAGGGTGGTAATACCAAATGCTATGGGACAAATTTATCTTTGGCATAAGCAGAGATAATTAATCCCATATTCACCCCTGTGAAATAGGTAAATAGGGAAAAAGATCAAGAGAATTTGTAGTTTGCCCCAGGTAGCATAGTTTTAAAGAAGGCTGATTTATAAATAACAGAATTGATAATCTAGAGATTCACTGTGCTATTTAGGTTAAAAGTCACATAATGTCACATTACTCTAATATCTGAAAAGAGATTCACTATACAATGATAGTTGATTACCTAGCCTGACAATTCAGAAGGCAAGGCCATGCTCTGTAGATTATTTAGAAAATCTTCAAATACAATTTGAAATATATTAATAAATGCTGCAATACAAATGGGCAGTAAAGAAGCTTATTTGTCAATAACTGGAATTGGTTTTGTATTTCCTTTGCATAGTCATGCTCTTACATAGTCCTACTTGGCTTCTGGAACCTTCTGGACCACAGTGCTTGCTGAGGATGCATGAGCACCTTTCCATGGCTGCGAACGTTTGGCAGTGAAATAATGAAAGAGCTGTGCAGCTAAATCCCATTCCTCCTGCTATCTTTAGAGTCCTAGAGAAGAAGTCTGAGGAAGGAGAGTAGATGATAGAATTTTTAATGGTTATACATAAGTACACTTGAGGACACTTAAGGCCTACTTAAGATCTACAGTTATTGAGAAATAGCCTACTGTTATATGTGTAAATTGAATCATATGCATAAGTGTCTGCAAGATCAGGGGTAAATTCTAAAAGCAAGCATCTAGTGTTATATAAAATTCTTCTATAGATAGTTTTGAAATCTACAGAATAGAAAAATTATCATAATTTGACTATATTTTCCAAAAAAGATGGCCATTATACAAGTCTGTATATATTGTTTTATCTTTTAACTGATGGATCCTTTGTGATCTTATGTTTCCCCGTAGTAAGGTGACACCAACATTTTCAGCTTTAACACTTTGATGCTACCTGCAGGGAAAACTCTCTTACAGGTAAAAATTATTTAAATCTTGCCATAGCTTGGTTTTTAATGGACTGACTTAGACTGCATATAACCAGACTTAATATGTATCTCTTACAAACTGCCAGCTCCTGTTTGTTAAGAACAGCTGCTGAAAACATTTCAAAGACTTCAAAAGCATATATGTTCTCCCCTTAAAAGCTTGTGATAGTCTTAGTTTACCTGCATATAAAATACAGCTCAGGAAAACTGTAAATCAGGCTCATGAAAATTATAAATCCTAACACATCTGAGGCTGTGGCTGTAGGGGAGAAATAGACCCAAACTGCAGCAGAAGCAATTTAGGCTGGAGATGAGGAAGAACATTTCTGACTGTGAGAGTGGTTAGTCATTGGAATAAGCTACATAGCAAAATTGTGGAATCTCTATCGGGGAAATTTTCAAGAGAAGGTTAGGCAGACACTTGGCTGGGATGGCTTAGTCGGGGACGGACGAGAGGGCTGGGCTAGATGACTTCACAAGGTCCCTTCCACCCCTAGTTTGCTATAACCATATGAGCTCATGCAAAAACTTGTTTAAATAAATGTATTAAAATTTATAATATGCATTTGTACACATATGTAATCTATCATTAAAATCCATGCACTATCCAGCTGAACAGATGTTCATAGTTTAAATCCCTCTTTGATGTGATAAATCTCTAAGGTTCTTACACTAGATCCTCCTGGCAGCTGAGTATTCCCTACTCAGGAAAGCCAAGAAGAATAGATATGCTTTACAAAACAAACTGAAAGGCAACAGATAAAGGCTTCAGTGGATTAATGTGACAGGCATGTTCCAAACCTCACTAAAAATGCCACCTGCCATGATTCCCTTTAAAGGGATTTTGAACCTGTGTGCCTTAGCTTTTCTTAACAGCCATGCTATCATATCTTGAGATAAGTAGTATCTGAGATGTTTGAGAACCAAACCTTTAAGCCTGGAGTCCCAGAGGATCCTTGGTCCAGTACTATTTCATACACTCATTAATGATTTGGGAGGATAGGTGGAATTACAGAAACTTTGGAGGATAGAATTAATTATAGAATAAGAAAATGTAAGCTGGAAGGGACCTCAGATTTAGATACATTTTAGATGATTTTTTCTAATTTATCTACTGAACATTATTTGATACAAAGTCCTGCACTTAAGAGAGGATAATCACACGTGCAAATACACTGCAGTAATGCCAAGGACCAGGGATTACAGTAGAGCACAAGCCAGCTATGATATGATCTAACAAAGTATTTTTGTTGGAAGGGAGGTGGAACCAATTGCTGTATTAACAGAAGCATTGAGTGCAAGTCAAGGGAAGTGATTCTTCTATTCAGCACTGTTGGGGCCTCATTTGGAATATAGTGTCCAGTTTTGGGCACTGCATTTCAGGAAAGATGAGGCTAAATTAAAAAGAGTCAAGCAGGGAACAACAGAAATGACTAGGGGCATTTATACAAGTGCTCCTGGAGCAATAGGAGCGTCTAGTGTATCAGTGTCCCCATGCTGAAAAATGGCGGTGGGGCACTTTCACAAAAGATCATCAAGCGTACTTTAGTGAAAGCACCCTACCACCATTTTTCAGTGTGGGGACCCTAATACACTAGCTGCCGGAGTCTGCTGGAGTGGTAATTATTGTGCTTCAGCAACCTTGATTAATTGAGTCTGCTCCGATGCGCTGTAATTACAGCATGTCAGAGCAGCCTCGCTGCACATGTATAGGCACCCTAGATGTCTGAGAGAAATGACTTATGAGGAAAGGCTGAAAGAACTGGAATTATTTAGTCTGGATAAAAAAAGATTAAGATAATAATCTTCAAATATCTGAAGACTTACTGTAAAGAGGATTAGGACAAACAATTGTCTGTGGTCACAAAGCACAGGGCAATAAGTAAGAGCCTGTAATTTCTTTACCTTGAGCAGGGTGCTCAAAATAATGAAATAACTTTTTAAAGTCCCTTCCAGCCGTACTTTTCAATGATTCTATGACAGTACATATGAAATACATGACATATACTAAAAGTTGGTTCAAATTACACACTATATGTATAATGTGCTTTTTGTAAGAGAGACAACTCAATGGAATGCCATATATTATGGCATATTCCCTTATATTGAGTATTGTGATAACTCAGCCTCAAGTTGCAAAATATCTGCATCCTCTATCACCAGTGTACTCATCTGACCAATGCACATAATAAATAATGCTAGTGGCCACTAGTTCTTCCAAAATATACATAAGGAAAGGATCCTACAAGATGTCTATGTTGTGAACTTGAGTTACAGAAGGCAGATAGGTTGAAGGAATCTGCCATAACTACTACAGTGATACAGAAAGGTATCATCCCTGTATTTGGAAGTACCATATCCAATGTAAAATCATGGCATCTCTCTTCCTGACCTTATATACATGTGGGAACAGAAGGAGAACAAAATAAAGCTGTGGAATAACCACAAAAGAATGCCCTTGGACAGCTAATCAGTTATCCAGTGCCACCCTCTGAGGCCTTTCAAAAAGAAACAGCTCCATGGATCCTGACAGTGGTAAACAGTATCATAAACACCAGCCAAAACACCAGTCATTCAAACATCACTTTTGAGGTTACATAGCAGCCGCCAAAACTTATTCAGAGCTTGAGTTCTGTCATCTAGATTAAATTATATTTATAATCTACATTCTCTGTTTATATTATAGAGGCATCAGTTGCAGCTCCACAGTTAAGGCTGAACTGACTTTGCACTTCAAGGAGGGTTAACATCTAAAGCCAGTGTATTGGGATTCACACAATTAACTTTCTGATTTTTTTGCAGGAAATATGAATTCCAGATACAATTATTGAACAACTGAAATATGGCTTCATAAAGAAAACGTGGTGTTTCAGGCATGTAAACATTACTATGGCATCTTTTTTATTGTGTGTCAGGGAAGTAAAGAAAGAAAACCCCCTTCAAGTTCAGTTTAGTGCTGCTAGAACATTGCAAAATGTCAATAGTTTCTTATATTTTTGACTATGTGGAAAGGAAGCAAGAGGCCTTTACAGGGAAAGCTGAGAGGTTTGCAGATCTTGTGAACTACAGATGCTCAGGAAATGGGGGCACTTATGCGGGTTATTTATAAGGAACTTCTGAACTAAAACTTACATCGCGAGTATGAGGCCCAGTTCAGTCCTAACCATTTACTGGTATGACTGACCACGAGTGTAACCCAGAAGAATTCCACAGCTTATCTAAGGTATGACCAGGCTTCCTTGTACCCTGTGTGATATGTGGCAACCTGGCTCTGTTTAATTGCATAACAAAGCAGTTACATAAGAGGATCTTAAGAAAGGATCAAATAATTAACAGTGAATAACTGCCACTATATGCTTCATCTCAAGCCAGTGAAAGGCACATTTTGAGATGTCTGATCATTGTCAACAGTTATGAGAGGAAAAGAACAAGAGGGAATTCGTTTCCTTAAATGGTGCATGACTGATTTAAATTCCGTGTAACATTTTCACAACCAAAAAAGTAGGGCTTAATTATTCTGGACCAAAATAGACGGAGTTTAGTCATTTATCTATTTTAAGAGTTGTTCATCCTAATTAGTGACTGCCATGCATACGTATATACATACATACAAAGTGTGGTGCTTGCTAGAGACTGATGCTTTATTTAATGACAGATTACCTTTTATGAGCTGAGAAAGTGCACAGATGTTTATGTTGTAAATGTGCATTTTCCTTTATATTTTAATTTGTATAATATTCCTGATGCACTGTATCCTGATGTGATTTTGCAGAATAAAATATCTACTAAGAGTGGAACAACCCTAAGCCAGTTAATTGTGAAAGACTGCTATTACAAGCTGCCCAAGTCCAGCTGTCAACACATGTTTTAGGTGACTAAGTCTGATCTGGAACCAAGTGAAAACAAAGTTAGCCAAGACAACAGGATAATTAAGCCTTCATTTGGAAGAGGACCATTGCATCCTTGACTTTTAAAATAGCTTAGACATGCAAGGACTTTATAGTGTTTATATAGTTTTTGTCTGTCTTTTAGAAATGTTGGGTTCTCTCAAAAATGTTGCGTATGACAGCGGGCAAGGTTTTGAAATTCCATGTATTTCAGTTTTCCTGCTATGAATGAAATGAAATAATGGATCCAAGAGGCCAGTTCAGCATATTTTTTCCAAAAATGAGATATGCAATGTAAATGAAGGACTGCCATAAAAAAACATGGACAGCAGCATCTCAGATCAGTGACTCCTCCATTGATTCAGGAGACACGGTTGCCCAAGTGATTCTCTGGGATTCATCAGATGTAGGAGAAGGATCATGGGAGAATGGCAAGGATGCCTTCTGTGGAAGGAGCATGCACTATAGGCTTTTCATTTTGGCCCACATAAAACATAGTCCCTCTACCACATACACATTAAGCCTTGCCAAGTAAAATAAGTTGGGAGACACAACCTATATATGTACAATTGTATTATATTTATCCTTGCCTGATTAATAGGTTTTCAGTTTTCCTGGCCACTCGTACCGTTGAGGGCCTCCATGGCCAGCCTATGAGAAGAGGCTGAGGGACCTGAACCTCTTCAGTCTCTGCAAGAGGAGACTGAGGGGGGATCTTGTGGCTGCCTACAACCTTATCGGGCCACCAGCAGGGACTCGGGGAAAGTCTGTTCACCAGGGCCCCCCTTGGAGTCACCAGGAACAATGGCCACAAGCTGAGGGAGGATAGGTTTTGCTTAGATATTAGAAAGAACTACTTCACTGTAAGGGTGGCCAGAGCCTGGAATAGGCTGCCCAGAGAGGTAGTGCTCTCACCTTCCCTGGAAATCTTCAAGAGGAGACTGGATAGGCACCTGGCTGAGGTCTTATGACCCCTGCCACCCCCAGTGCTCCTTCCTGCCTTAGCCGCATGGCGAGCCTGAGCCCGCAGTGGTCAGCTCACACCTGCCCCACAGTGGGCTCTGCTCTGGCCATGCTGCCCACAGGGGAGGGGAGCCAGGCTCTGCACTCTGCTCTGCAGCAGCAGCCACTACCTCCCATGGGTGGCAGCTGTGGCCCAGGCATTGCTGTGGGAGGCAGGGAGCTGCAGACCCAGGTCCCTGGCCCCATAGCCCTGGCAGCTGGGGATCCCTCCAGCAGGGCTGTGGGGGGCAGGGGGCTGTGGGTGGGGATTAAGGGGTACCAGCAGGGCTGTGGGGCTGTGGGTGGGGAATGAAGGGCCTTGACTTGCATCTTGGTGAGCAAAGGGGACAGGGGGAGCTCTGATTTTCCATGATAAAAAACCCCCAAATCAAATGCCAAAATGTATAGGTATTTAGAATTTATTTTGGTATAGTAATTGAGGCTCTGGTAGGCTTCCAAATTGCTTTAAAATGGAAAGTATATCAGTAAAACATTGTATTCAATTGATACCTATAAATATACTGGTGTTTCATTTTAATAATGGATTTTGGGGGTTTGAATCATAGAATTTGCTATTTGTAAACAGAGAAAACCAGGATCCATGCTGACTACCCAACCTATCCATTCTTATTGGATTATTTCTTATAACCAGCACTTCAACAATATGTCTAGAGAAGGTATTTGAGGCAGAAGAAGTTTAAAGATTCCATGCGATACGGTCTGAGTGACAGGACAGAAAGTGAATTCTCATGGCTGTTTCAAACAGATTGGAAGGGGCAATGTTGCTTTTGGAGGGTGTTTATAGACATGCTCTATAAAGGGGAGGGGGGCTTTAATTAGCGAGCCGTGCTAATTAAACGCACCCAAGCATCACATGCATCAGTGTCCCTGCACTGAAAAATGGCAGCAGAGCATTTTCAACTAAAACTCATCAAACGAGCTCTACTTTAAAGTGCTCCACTGCCATTTTTCAGTACAGAGACGCAGATCCACATGACGCTTTAATTCCCGTGCTCCAGCAGGCTCGGTTAATGGAGTCTGCTCTGATGCACTGGATTTATAGCATGTGAGAGAAGCCTTGCTGCATATCTATAAAAGCCCAGGAAGACTAAAGGGGAGACAGTTGCAATAATTAAAAAGGGAAACGATGAGGGCCCAGGCAAAGTTTTAGGAATTCTCTATAGAGGTGAGTGCTGAATGAGAATAATGTTAAGCCAGTAACCTTACACCTTGAATTCTAGGAATTTTTGGCACTTTTGTGTTCCACATTTGTTTCTGATTATCAACTTCCTTCCTTTTTAATAGCAACCCAATACCTGGGTATTTTCAGGTACATGATATTAAAACTTTGAATTCTAATTTTAAAAAACCCAGTTAGTGAAGCCTATAGAAATCTCTTCAATATCCTTGATACTTGGCTGATGAATTCCTTGGAAACATCTTCACAAGAGTAGGCAAGTGGCTGAAGCTGAGTGCTCCCTTTTAATCCCATCACAATCCAAGGAATCTCATTTAATTCAGTGGCTGCAAAGGCATTACAATGATTGAATAAAAATACACTCCAAATAACATTTTTTCAGCAAATCCCACTGGTTTTCAGTACCATTCTGGATCCGATAAAGGAATTATTCTTTGCAGCTCCACAAGAAGTGAATATTAGAGGCATTAAAATAGTTAGAATTGCCACGGAAACAAACATTTTCCTGGATTTGTACATGAAAATTTCCTGCCTAATTTCTGGAGTTTTGGTTGTTTAACGTTGCCTACACTAAAAGCCTGTATTTTCAATATTGGCTAGAGCGTGCTTTCTATTTAAAGAAATGATCACAAGGCAGTAATAACAGACTGTTTAGCAAGCTAGTTATCAATGAAGCAAACCACTACATATAAAAGTACTAAATATCCTTTCCTCTGCCATTCTCCTAACAGTGACATGCTGGACAATTAGTTATGGCTTATCAAATCCATACAATTTAATGAAAAAAAATCACTTCCATTATTGATTAAAAAAATTAAACTGAGGGAATTTTAAAGACTAGTAAATACTGTAGGACATATAGTATAAGTCATCACAGCAAAGGCAGTTTGTCAGTTTATGCCAGCTGACTCTGCGTGTGTGCATTTACTTTAATTCTGAATATCATAAAATTTAGGGCATCAGCCTTCTTACATTTTTAAGGACAATGGCAAGTCAGTGGTACAGAATTAGTCCCAATAAAAATGTGTGCCGATTTTTCCAGATCCAATGAGGCAAATGGATGGGAAAACAATGGAAACATTTGGTCAGATCCTCAGCTATTTTAAACTCTCATAGATCTGGTCCACATTTTTAAATATTTTAAAACTATGAGAACTGATTTATCACTGTATATTTTCCCTCCCCAAATTGTTATTTATTAAGGACTACATTTTTAAAGCCTTCTGCAGTATGCAATGCAGCATGCACTCCCCCGTTACGAGGCATTATTATTGCAACAGACACACAGACATTTGGAGCACAGTTTTGATTTCTCTGGCCATGTCTACACAAGACGCTTACTGCTCAATAGCTTGTTACTACTGCACAGTAGCATTGTGGAGCACAAACCATGATGCAACTCTACTGCACAGTAGTAATGAGCTACTGCGCAGTCAGCATTACCAGAAAACTGTGCAGGGGTGCTACTGCACACTAATGCCAGTTACTGCACAGTCATTTAGTACTTGGGTATGCAAGTACTAAATGACTGTGCAGTAACAACTGTGCAGTCAGTTTCTCATGTTAGACGCAGTCTCTGTGCCCTTGAGTGCTGCATGTGCTTCAGTGGGTGTTCCACTGGCACTAGCAGTACTTGAACCTCCCTGATCCTTGTGTTCAGGGAATGCAATGACTAGGATCATGCCTATTGTTGTCAGCAGTCTCTTGATATAAGGATGACCATCTTCCAATAAACAGGGAAGTCATTGATGAATCTATAGAAGATTGAGGAAGCCAATTTGAGAGCCAGATGTTCAACTGCAGTTATGGCAAATAGTTCCAAGAGGAAAGAGTAGATCCTGGTGATTTCAGGTCACAGCTTATTTCCTTTGTCTTTCTTGTGCTAGTGATTCCTATAACTTATTTACAACTGGAAAAGGAAAGCTAACTTGAGCCCCTTGCCCTATGCACTAACCCGTGTACAACCAGATGAAATCTGGCTGCAAATGCCATGTCTATCACACATCATATTATGGGTATTCCCTTCCACTTGTGTAATAACGCTAATAATAGAAATCTAGGTGCGGTGGGGCTTAGTGGAGTCACAGACAGATCACAGACTGTACATACTAACTAGCTGAAACCCACAAAACATTTGCGATTAATTTTTTATTGCAAAACTATTTCTTTAAATGCAGGATTTTTAGTTATCCTTTCACCAAATACCGTAACAGAATCAAAACTTCTCACCCTTGAAAAATCTACATAAAGCTGTCCATGTTTAAACACAGGGTTAGAAATATAAATTCATATTTTGTCAAAAGTCTGACCCTGTGACTTGTTTATAGTCAATGGTGCACAGGGCTCTGGAAGCCTGGGTGTGCTCAGGGAAGCTCGGGCTTGGCAGTACCCCATGCACCATCCCTGCCACCTTCTCTGGCTGCCAGCACACCCAGCCACTCACCTGCCACCTTCCTAGGGCAACCAGCCCATTCCTGGGTGATCCCCGGCAGCAGGAAGGCAGAGGGTGCATGGGGCACTAGAAGCCCACCAAGCCCGAGCTTCCCTGAGCATGCCCAGGCTTCCGGTGCCCCATGCACCATTGGATATAGCAGGTGTTGCCTGTGCCTGTGAGCTGGGGCTGAACCCACACAGATAGCACCCAGCCTGGGCAGCCCTGGGGGCACCACTACCACAGAAGAAAGCATCCCCCTCCTGAAGGTTTAGGGGCCGTGCAACCCAAGATCAGCTCGCTTGGGCAGGCTCCGCCAAGGGGGAAAAAAAAGGGGGCGAGGACACTGAACTTTTTCTGCCTGTGTTTCCTGCAGCTGGGGAGCAACCTGCTGGCAGATCGCACAGCCCCTGAGCTGCAGGGGACCCCCCGGTGCTTCCCTCTGTGGCAGTGGCACCCCCTGGGTAGCACCCATCTGTTGGCATCCCACCAGGGTGGTCCCAGGGAGCGCTGCCACTGCAGAGGAAAGCACCAGGGCCCCCCGCAGCCAGGGGCCCACTGGCAGCTTGCCCCCTGGCCACAGGAGAAGTGGGCAAGCTCTGGGGGGAGGAAAAAAGTCTCAGGCCCCTCACTGCTTTGTTGGGTTTTTTTCCTTTGGTGGAGCCTGCCTACTTCACAGTGTGGGGCTCCAGTGCTTCATTCTAGCTTTGATTTGCCTGCATATCTGTTTAAAATGCCTCAGGATCTAGAATAATAACATGCTTATTCTGTCTTTATGAAGCACTCTGATTGGTTGTTTCAGTAAGCATTGTGATTGGCTGCCAAGACAACCAATCAGAGTGCTCTGGAAAGGAAGACGAAGTCTATTATTATTATAGATACTTGGATGAAGTCAGATTCATATAGGAAGGGTCAAATCACTTAAACCTATTTGCAGGATTGGGGCTTAGATGTGTGGACCATGTATAACACACCACCACCAGACCCTGAGAGATCCTTAAGGGATTCCACACACAGAACGGAGAAGAACATTGCTCATGTGCTCTGTCCGAGTTCGCAGAGCACTGGCTGACAGGATAACAGATCGCAAAAGGGCAGCTGGTTATACACAACTATGACAAGCTCTTGATGCATTTTTGCCTGGTAGGTCCTTTGAATTTGGACTGTTTATTACTCTTAGTTTTGTAGGATGAGCTCACCTGCCAAGTGTACAAAATGGGTATCTATCAGGCTTTGTCATAAACTAGGTTGTTTAAAAAAATAGATGCCCAGTAATGCATGACTAGAGGGACATGTAATTCAACCAAAATGGAGTTTTTATGGAGTTTTCTCAGATATTTGTGCTTTCTATGATCAATTTGCAATTTTTATCCTCCAGATGGCTGGTTCCTTGTTTTCTCACAAGGTTCTTGGCAGTGCTGGAATTGCCACTGTTCTGCAGGTTGCACAAAAATTCAGATTGAGTATCTTATATTATATTGTTCTAATGTTTGTTCTGGAATCAGGTAATATTACTGCTGTCCCTTTGAACTTCAAGATCTGAGAAAACCATTGGATCACAGCTGCTGGGAATCTCTGCAGAACACACAGAAAACACATAGCTGGCGCCATACTGCCTTATTATGACAAGCAGAGGCACTTGCTGCCATCTGGCTGTTCTCAGCTGGCAAATAAGTACTTCATGTATAGTGTCTTGCAAAGATATGGGAGTAGGCACTCAGCCTAGAGTAAAGAAAGAACAAGAGATCTGTTTCATAGCTTCACAGATGTTAGGGTCGGAAGGGACCTATTAGATCATTGAGTCGGACCCCCTGCCCTGGGCAGGAATGAGTGCTGGGGTCAGATGACCCCAGGCAGGTGTCTGTCCAATCTCCTTTTAAACACCTCCAAGGAAGGGGACAGCACCATCTCCCTTGGAAGCTTATTGCACATTTTGGCAACCCTCACTGTAAAGCATTCTTTTCCTGATGTCCACTCTGAATTTGCCTTCTTTCAGTTTGTGGCCATTATTTCTAGTTACCTCAACAGGCACCCTGGTAAACATTGTATCCCCTGTTTCTTGCTGCGCCCTCCCCACCCCTGATGAGTTTGTAGGCAGGCATGAGGTCATGTGTGGAGGCTGAAGAGGTTCAGGTCTCCCAATCAGTCCACATAGGGTTTTTTCTGTAGGCATTTAACCAGACGAGTGACCCTCCTCTGAACCCTCTCCAGGCCATCCACATCCCTCCCGAAGTGCAGCGCCCAAAACTGGATGCAGTACTCCAGCTGCAGCCTGACCAATGCCACATGGAGGGGAAGTATCACCTCCCTAGACCTGTTTGTGATTCACCTACTTATGCAAGAAAGGGTGCGGTTAGCTTTCCTTATTACCTCATCACACTGGTGACTCATGTTCATTCTGGAGGCAAGTATGGCTCCAAGATCCTTTCCGCAGTTGTGCTACTTAGAGTGGTACCTCCCAGGCTATAGGAGTGTTGATGATTCTTCCTCCCCAGGTGCAACACATGACATTTATCCTTGTTAAACTGCACCCTATTCTGTTCCACCCATGTCCCCAGCCTGTCCAAATTACCCTGGATTTGCTGTCTGCCTCCGCCATAGTTTGGTGTCATCAGCAAACTTGGACAGGGTGCTTTCTACTCCCTTGTCCTAGTTACTAATGAAGATATTGAATAGTACCAGTCCCAGGACAGAGCACTGGGGGACTCTGCTGCCCACATTTCTCCAGGTAGAAACCGACCCGTCCACTACCACTTTCTGGGTGCATCCCATAAGCCAATTTTCTACCCACTGGACTGTGTAATAATCTACATTGCAACTGTTTAGTTTATTTATAAGAATTGGATGTGACACTATGTTAAAGGCCTTTTTAAAATCTAAGTAAATAACATCTACCTCTATTTCTTCATCCAAGCATTTTGAGACCTGGTTGTAAAATGAAACCAGGTTAGTCAGGCAGGATCTGCCTGCTATGAACCCATGCTAATTGCCCCTTAGTATCATTTTACCTGCTGGTCCCCCACAAATGTGATCCTTAACAATTTTCTTAAAGGTCTTCCCAAGGATAGATTCTATTCTGTTAGATAGGATACATTCAGATTAGCAGTTTATCCTAGAGTGCTCAGATAATTGGCGGAAGAAATTACAGAGCCCTAAAATTTGTGAGAACTCATGGAAGTGAGACACAGGCCTAGAAGACTGGCAAAGTCTCAGTTGAACTCTAATATTTCCAATAATACTAGGGCACCTCATTCAGTAAATCAAACAGGGTAAGGTTCTAGAGGTTAACAAGGTGATAGATAATACCTGACATGGAATTATCAGGAGCTAATTAAACTTAACTATTTGATTTCCTAACGATTTGATAAGATGACTGATTTTGTGGATGCAGCAAGGAGCAGTGGATGTAATATACCTTGCCTTTAATAAGACTTTCCGTATAATGATCAATGGACTGTAGCTTGCTTGCCAGGCAGTTTAATCTGGCACAAGATGAACATGAGCCTCCAGTGCGATGCTGCAGCTAGTAAAGCGACCAAAATGCTGGCGTGCATCCATAGATGCTTCTCGAGCAAATCCCG
>NW_017728948.1:53950999-53955606 GCF_001723895.1 Crocodylus porosus
CAGCCAGACTGTTTTGCTCTATGGGATTTCTATGATATTGCTCTATCTTGTACCCTATTTTCACCCTACCCCTGTAATCAATAAAGTTCTCCTTTGTGACCGGTGTAGGAGAGTTATTGAGGGGTGGGTCTAAATTATGCCTAAGAGACCCCTTAGGTCTGTGAACTAAGAGGGACTTTCCTTTTTGGCCCCCAACTTGGGGAAGTGCCCCAAGTGCCTGTACTGGGTCAAGTACCTATAGGACTATTAGGCCTGTGTTTCCTCGAGGACACAGGGCCAAGACAGTCCCTTCTTGGGGTGGTGGCAGCTTACGTTACCCCCAGGCTAGTGAGTGTGCTCCAGGAAAGGGGTCAGCCGGACACAAGTCACCCCTAGGGAGGCACTCGGAGCCTGGAAGGTTTTCAGGCGCAGTGAGGTGGGTGGTTCAATGCAGGAGCACCCCCTACTGTCCCACCACAAGCACATACACTTTTAAGAACAGATTTAGGATTCAAACTGACCTTGGCAAATTGGAAAAATAGCTGAAAGCATAGAAACATAGAAAATTAGGGTTGGAAGGGACCTCAGGAGGTCATCTAGACCAACCCCCTGCTCAAAGCAGGATCATCCACAACTAGATCACCCCAGCCAAATAAATAACATGAATTTCAGTAAGAATCATCATAAAGCAGTGCACTGAGGAAGGAACAATAAAATGCACAAATACAATTTGGGGATTTGTTATAAAGTACAGTGAGGGCTATAGTGGATCACAAACTGCATATAAGCCAATAATGTGATATTGTTACAACAAAGTATAAAATGAATGAATGGATGACAATAATAGGGCTGTGTGAGGCTTCGGACAGAGCTTCAGATCTGGAGAAGCTTCGGACACTTTGGGGTCTAAAGCAGTATGTCCGGGTTGAAGTGCTGGCCTTGTTAGGCTTCCCGAAGCAGTTCGGAGCTTCCGAAGCCATAGGGTAGAATGGGGAAATAATAAAATACCTATCAAATTTGGATGGAATTTTCAGGACTGGTAGACACTGTAGAGAGCATGAAGTCTTCCAAATTTCAAGAAGATCGATGCAGGGGTTTGGGGGGAACTGCACCCCAAATTCTTGAAAGCAAAACTCATGTCACATCTAGGCCCTGCACCGATCTTCTTAAAACTTGACAGGCTTTGTGGCCTCAGTAAGAGCTACTGCTCCTGAAGTTTTGACCCCGCCCTCCCCCGCGGTGTAATACATAGACGTGAAAGGAGTTTTTCCTTCAAGAATTTGGGGTACAGTTCCCCCAAAACCCCTGCACTGATCTTCTTGAAACTTGGCAGGCTCTGTGGCCTTACCAGGGGCCACCATCCCTGCAGTTTTTACCCCTCTGTGATGTAACACACAGCTGTAACATGAGTTTGGCTTTCAAGAATTTGGGGTACAGTTTCCCCCAAACCCCCAAACTGATCTTTTTGAGACTTAGCAGATTTTGTGCTCTCAGCAGGGGCTACCATTCCTGTGTCTTTCATCCAAATTGGACAAAAACCAACGAAGTTATAGATATTTGATTGATTCCCCCTTATACCCTATGGCCAGATCTCCAAGGTGGCTCTGAAGCTTTGGAGCTGCTTTGGCCAGATCAAAGCGGAAACCCAGTCCAGAGCTCTGGATCAGATCCCTGCCATCTGAAGTGGCTGGATCTGAAGCTGGATCTGATCACTGCCGACTCGCACAGGTCTACTAATAGTATGCTGGACTGTATTAAAAGAAGCATCCAATGCAAGACTTTAACTTGAATTCATATTGATAAGGTCTCACCTAAAGTACTATGTCCAGTTTTCAGCATTGCACTTCAAGAAAGATGTGGAAAAATTTAAAAGCGTCCGGGGGACAGAAATGATTAGAGGGCTAGACATCAGGGCACATGAGGTAAGGTTGAATAACTGGATTATTTAGGCCACAAAAGAAAAGAGTGAAATGTGGTTTACTAACAGTCTCCAAACTGTTAGTAAGTTAAGCAGATAAGTATGGCTGCTTAACATTCTCTGTGTCTACAGGGGACAAGAAAAGTAGTAATGGGCTTAAATTACAGTGAGGGGGATTTAGGTTAGGAAGAAGTTTCTAAGTCTCTGCAAAAAGTACTGGAACAGATGCTCTTGGAAAATTGTGAACTTTCCCCATGGAGAGTTATTATTGCCTGTTAGATCCAAAGTTGTCTAGGGTGGCTTAGACTAGTGAGGGCCAATCTTTCTGACAGGCATGCCACAAATTAGATCCTCACCCTCACCAAGAACCACTCTGATCACCTTCCCCTGCCTGATCTGCTGCTCTGCTTTCTGTTCCCAGCCCTGGGCTCCGTGTTTGATCTGCTGTTTTACCTTCTGCTTCCTGCCCTATCTGCAGGTCCCCTCCACGATCTGATGTGTGCCACACACAGGCCACTTGTGGCACTCATGCTGCAGGTTGGCCACCCCAGCTTAGAGATGGTGTTGCCTGGAGCAGAGGATTGCAATAAAGGAGCTCTTGAGGTCCCTCTGAGACTTATTTTTTATGATTCTACAAGGTAGTATTCTGTTCTAAAAGGGGAATGTTCAATTCTCATTTGCTCCCTACAAACATGACATTAAGTCAGATCTTACTATTAACTCCTTAGAGTCTCAAAACCATTTTCTAAGGCATGTTGCATGCTAATGCAAAAAACATTAAATTTTTATGGCAGGCTCTTGGGTTCCACCAACTGTACCAAAAGGCTAATTAAATGATGGTTAAGAAAATAAAGGGTTTTTAAAAATGAATTATTCAGGATATCATTAAAAATCAAGCAGACATGAAAAGCTCGATACTTAAGTAAACTTACAGTCCTGGCTTCATATAGCATTAAAAAGAAAATAAAAAGTTTTTTGAATTGCTATCAGGTACTGTTAAACAGTATTTTTTTGGAGCTGAGAATTAGAAAAGCTTCCAGCACAAGTTCTCAGCACCAAAATCAAGAACTCTTCTAATCGTCACATAATTGGAATTCCCTCCTCCTTAGGAGCCTAGTTCTTCTTTCTTTACATAGCTGAAATTCACATTGATGCTAATGGGAGTTTGGGATGCACAAAAAAATGATGGAGGATTTAGCCCTCATTCAGGACCTCAAGTTAAATCCACAAAGGGACATAGTTATTGCAATGCCTATTTCTCATATTTGCCCGGTACAAATCTCAGCCCTGAATTAGGTGTTCTGATTCCTGGTACAGGGCATGAGGGAAATTAAGCACTTGAAATAGCATTCTTGGAAGCCAGAAGACAAAGAAGGTGCCTAAGCTGTCTAAGGTGCTAGTGGCTGCAGTACCACTACCTTCAAGACAATGAAACACCTGAGTCTGGGCTTATCTGCAGTAGGGCTGTGCAAAGCTTTGATATGGTGGAGATCTGGCCTGATTCGGTGGCTGAATCTCCAAATCAAAATCAAATCAAAGGACTCTTTAATCTCTGTCAATTGAATCAGAACCCTCTGAATCAATTTGGAAAGATTTGGAGATTCAGACATAGACACAGCTTTAAATATTTTTTCTACATACCTCTAGGTAGCATGGGTTTGTGAGTGCTGTTATGCTAAGACACATAGAATGTCCCAAAGAAGTGCAGGGGTGGCTCCCCAGCATGCTCGGCAGCAGACCTGGACGTGGACCAGAAGCGCTGCTGCTGAGAATGCTCCTGTGGGAAACTCCATCCACCCCAGTACTGCAGCATTCACAAGCTGCACTGGTACCGTGAGGTATGTAGAAAAAACATTCAAAGCTGTGTCTATGTCCAAATCGCTGATTCTCCGAATCAGCATCAGATCTTTAGACTCAGATTTGGCCAAATTGAATAAGGGACAGTGATCCAAATCAATTAATCGAATTACTGTCCCTGATTTGGGCTGAATCTGAATTGAATAGGGCCTGCTTCGCACACCCCTAATCTGCATACATCATTTCCAGAGAAAAGAAGTTCCTACACCACCTCAGGACTTCCTTACAAGAAACCTGAGCAACACTCCTCCCCATTATATCCAATGACAAGGCACTCAGCTCAGCTGAGTGGCATATGCCTAAATACCCACTTGGCCTAATTTGGCCTTGAACTCACATCTTCCATATCTTAAGATCATGAGGCACTACAGGGATTTGGGAATGGGGGTAAAGCATCTGGGGGCACAGGTGGTGTTCTCTTCGATCCTTCCAGTCTCGGGGAATGGGCTGGGGAGGCAGAGGAGGATCCAGGTAGTCAACCAAAGACTGCGGTATTGGTGTCATTGGAAAGGCTTTAGACCACAGCCTGCTCTTTGGCAAGAGAGGCAGTGAGCTGCTGGGAAGAGATGGCCTCTACCTCTCTCTGCTGGGGAGGAGGCTCTTCTCAGCCAGACTGGATGACCTACTCCACCAGGCTTTAAACAAAGCCTGCTGGGGGACAGGGGAATACCACCACTGCTGGTCCACTGAGCAACCCTTGCACAGCCAGCAGGCCAAGACACCTAAGGGAGCCCACCCCTGCCCCAACCCTGGTACAATCTGTGGGCAAGGCAAAAGCCCCCAAGGGGACACTTGCCTGCCTGTACACTAATGCCAGGAGCCTGGGCAACAAGCAGGAGGAGCTCATCCTCCT
>NW_017728948.1:53955617-53969770 GCF_001723895.1 Crocodylus porosus
AAAAAAATTGCAAATTCTCTGACAAACCTCCCCAAATCCAGTATTAAAATTAAAACCCTGCTGCAGCACCCCCCAACCCTGCTGGTGCCCCTCACCCCCCACAACCTCCTCCCCTGAACTACTTGTGCCTCTTACCCCCCACCATAGCCCCGACCCCCAGGCCTGCCAGAGGTGGCCCCTAGCTGCCAGGGCTGTGGGGCCAGGGACTCAAGTCTGCAGCTTTTTGCCCTCAACAGCAGGCACCTGCAGCAGAAGCAGCATGGAACCAGCTCCCCCATTGCTGCTGCCTGCTTGGGCAGGGTCAGGGCTCTTGGCTCCCCCCAAGCCCTGCCAGTACCCTCATCCATGACCCTCAGCCCTGCCAGAGGGGCCCCCATCCCTCTGCAAGCCCCGCTTACCTCACAGGCTCCAGGAGAAGAGTGAGACTGAGCTGAGCGGAGCTGTGGCGAAGTGAGTCTCAGGCTCCAACCTTCCGCTCTCCCTCCCCTTCCAGGCAGGGCTGGAGTTTCACACCCTGTTTGCAAAGAGCTCTTGCTGGCTGGAGCTCAACCAGCCTGCAGAGCTGTTTGCAAAAACAGGGAATCCATGGTTTTCTCTGCTAAAAGGAGAAATTCACGTTTTCTCTGGCAACAAGGGGAAACCCATGGTTTTCTCCATTTGTCCATGGGAAATGGAAAACCTGGATCCCTGGTCATAATATATCCTGTCTTAATTCTTCCACTTTGTGTTAATAAAAAAGTAAATATTTACTGGGATACAGAGAAAATACAAAGGTACAGCCTGATGGTTAAGGTAGTCAGCTTGAATATGGCAGAATCAGGTTCAAATTCCTATTCTAAACCAGACAGAGCAGAGCTTCAAACCTGCATTCTCCACATTCTAAGACAGAGATTTAACCTCTGTGTCCTTGTTGTAACATGCAAAGTATTTTCCAGGCTTCTTTTTGAATGTGGCCTGATAAGGCCGGTATGTTCTGAACAACAGATGGATCAGGCCCATCAGATCTAATTGCAGTACCCTCACTGAAGAACTTTCAGGATTCATAGAAACATTTTTAAATCACTTGTCACTCAAAGAGCAAGTTTTCTTCTGGAAACAACAGATTTTCTCAACAAGATCCAGTGTACCTACCACTTCTCCAAGAAAGCCATACTCACAACCATGGACATTACCAGCATATATCTCAGTAATATCCCACATCATGAAGGCACAGCTGTCTGGCTGAAATGCCTTAAAAACATGGACTATGTTCAGATTAACAACTACAATATATTGAACAAACCATCCACTTCACCCTTACCTATGAACACCTGACTTTCAACAACTGTCACTTTCTCCAAACCATAGGGCCACAGATATGGACACAATGTACTATTCATAAACCTCCTGGAAGAATTTTTCAAAAACTGCATCATCAACTGTGCTCTTTACTGTATTACATAGATGGTACTGTATTTTTATTATCTGGGCTAAAAACCTGGACTTGCTTATTGACTTTGACCACAGGTTCAATAACTACTACCTTTCTATCAATTTATCTCTGGAATATTCCTGTAGCAACATCAACTTCTTGTATGCCATGATGCACATCTGGGATGGCACCCTACAAACCATTATAAAGAAAAACACATGGACCACCATACTTACAACCACAGAACAGCAACAATCCTAGGCACACAAAGAAACCTATAGCCAGGCCTTGAGATACCACAACATCTCTGAAAATATTTGTGACCCTCGCCTCTCACCCAGCAAGGACACTCCAACAGAGAACTAGATCATACCTTTTGAACAAGCCCCACAAATGCCCAATAATAATGTACTATAATATAAAAATAAACTCCCCCACTGACTGCAAATGCCTGGTTGTCACCTATCATCCCCCACTAGAACCTATAGGAAAATGATCAAACAGTTACAGCCTATGCTCAAAAAGATCAGACCTTGAGAGAAATATTCCCAACTCCCCCATTCTTGGTCTTCAAACTATCTCCAAATATGGCCCAATTCCTCATCAGAAGCAAACTCCCCTCTGATCAACAGACACTAAATGGGACACAACCCTGCTTTAACAGTAAATGTAAAACCTGTCCATATATCACCACCACCATTATGATCAACACCCCCAAAAAGAAATCATCATTACCCATGGATCCTAGACACATCTGTCACAGAATGTGGTATATCTCAGCCAATGCACCAAATGAGTGCATGGAAAATATGTGGTAGAAACTAGATAAAAACTACATACCAGAATGAACTCTCATAGCAAAAATATATCAAAGGCAGAGACACACTAACATAGGCAGGGAAACACTCTTCACAGAACCAGCAGCACCCCTTTCAGACCCCCTAATCCTTGTGGTCAAAGCAATCATACAAAACACCTACTGAAGGTGGGCCTGGGAAGAGAAATTTATAACTTTACTGGACACTAATTAATATGGACTAAACACAGTAATGGTTTTTAGAGCTCATTACAATTTACAGCTACTTCTGCCCCTGCACTCCACAGATGATAACGATCCTGGACTTTAGGCAGAACTTTCTCACTGTGAGGATGGTTAAGCATTGAAACAGGCTATATAGAGAGAATGTGAAATCTCTATCAGTGGAAAATGTTATGGTTAGACAGACACTAGACTGGGATGTTTTAATCAGGAGTGATCCTGCTTTGAGCACAGACTGGACAAAATGATCTCATGAGGTTCCTTCCAGTTCTACTTGCTTATAATTCTTATGACCTTCCTGCTTGGTCTTTTTAATCTACTAATTAGTTTACCTATTCTGCTCTACTTTTGTCTTGTAGACATTCCTAATAATGCTTCTTTGTTCCAATGACTGGTTTAATTTACATATTGAATAATATATATGTTTTTTGTTTCATTTAACTCAAGCTGTGCCTGCTTCTCGCTGAGATCTGAGGAAGGGCAAAGCATGACCAATATTTTGGCAAAGCTGCCTCCCAAGTATGCAGATGGTCCAATAAAAGATATCACAATAAAACCTTTGCCTCTCATGTATTTCTTGGATCGTTACAGCTACAACAACACTCCAGCTGTATTATGTATGGAATTAGGCAGCAGCTTACTGGTCTTGAGGGTTGCTGTACTTAGGGTATGGGAATACCAGCAAGTTACCACAAGGCAAGCTAAGATGCAAACTTAGTCTCTATCTGCTCCTCCATGGTAATTGCCTGTGTAAATGCTCTTACCCTGTGCCAAATGTGAGAGGTTATCCCCCAGTGGAGGTAAAATGAACTACCTTGCATTTACCACTGTGCAAGAACATGAACATTGGCAGTTACTGCAAAGTAACTGATACTCTATAAATTGACACGATAACTTACCTCACAGTAACTTGTTTCTGTGCCCATACCTTAGACACCTATGCTGGCAGTTGGATTCCCTATATACTTACAGCCTGTCTTTCACTGCTTTGTGTCATTTGTAATCACATAAGTATGTGTACCAGGTAATGGAGACTCAGGCTGCTGACACCTATTACTAATAGCTTTGTGCAGGCAACAGTTCATTTTCGTCTTATCCTTAGTTTGGTTTTTCAAGAGGTTCCTGTAAGGTTTCAACTAATATATTTTGTTAGTATGATTTCAGAGTTAATTCTATTTAATAAAGAAATACAGAAAACATGATTATTGTAACATATAAGAAGCTGCAACCGAAAGTGGCGCAAGAGCAAGTTTTGTGATGAGCAAAAAGTCTAGTTTGTTTCCATTGAGTACAAAGCACTGTTCTGGTGCCTGCGGTATACAGCACATAAAAGAAGAGCATGTACAAAAGTGCTTTAGAAAACTGCAGGGGCAATTGAATGAAGACCTTATCTCCTCATGAAGTTCCCTTGCTCCAGTCTTGTGCTATTAACGTCAGAGTCCACAACATGAAAGCACGTCTCAGCTGTCAAAGCATGAAGAAAGGCTGGGGGTTTTTTTGTTTTTTGGCAGAGGGGGAGGGTAGAGGGGGAGGAGTTTTTAAATTTTTTGCATCCTTGAAAGACAAAATGTCTAACAACTCTATCTATGATGGTATTTATATACCCCTACATTATCACAATTGTACAGGAACATCAAAAATGTTTTTCTCTGCAAAAACCTTTCTGGATGGGTTTTCAGGCATTCAGGAATTTCTGGTTGGGTTGGTCTTTGTTAAACTTTCTGCATACTAAAGGCTTGACTCACTGCCCCCCGTATAAACTCTTCCTATTCTAACTTTCAGCTGCTAAACTATTATTTCGTACTTCTAGATTTACAAATACTTTGGAACAAACTCTCAAATCAACCTCTATTTTCTGGGCCTGATTCGCACATATGCTAAGCCTCCTTTATATTCCCTTAGTAATGTAAAGGAACCCTCAGATGGTTGAAGACTATGTTTATACCTATTTAATGGCCCTTTTACACAGTGATGCCAAGAGATCTGTTTTTGACAGTTCAGGATGGATACAATTGCTATTCTCCAGTGGAAGAAACTAACATATAAATTAATAATGCCTAATCTACCCTATCATATTATACTGGCAAAACTCTAGCTTGTTGGCAAAACGCTAAGTCCCTCGATCACGGGAGAACTCTCCACTCTGCAGACAAAGGGCGCAGACAGAAGTGACACTTTTCAAGCAATCTGTCCCTTGAAAGCACTCTATAGCCATGACTTAACCATAGCTGATGTGTAGGGGGGGCACAGGGAGGCACAGGGAGCCCCCCCCCCCCAGATTGGCTGCTGCTGAAGCTTTGTGGTAGCTGCTCCCCGCTGCTGACTGGCCAGAGCTGAGGGGGAGGTGGGAGGAATAAAGCTCTCTCATCTTGGGAGCCCGACCCAGCTCCCCCCAGTACTGGAACTGGGGTAGCTGGCAGTGGGCCATGAGGCAAAGGGGCCCATTCCCCACCCCATCCCCCCTCAGCTCTGGCCATTCAGCATCTGGAAGCTCCCTCGCCACATACTGCACGTGCCTCATGGCTGTGCTCATCTGGACATGGCCTCTGATTCGCAGTTTGGTATTGGGCATGAACCTCACCTAGGGTTTGCATTTGGGATCTGTAGGTCTGAAATCTTGTGAGTTGCTGTCCCAAGACAGTAGCTCAAAATGGCTCATCTAAATCAGTTACTTTGGTCATATTTCTGTCCTGATGGATTACAAGATCAGCTGTTGTCACAAGATGTTGCCCACTTCAACTCCATTCAGAACAGATTCAGAAAATAGGAGACTTCTAATTTGGGATTCAGACTGATTAAAGAATCAGAAGGATGGGTTTGGATAAAAGGATTTTCCTCAGTACTGGAGAGTGTGAGTCTATCATTTTTGAGTTTTCAATTTTAATCAGTTCTACCTTATAATAAAGAATGATATAGGATGCTACTCCACAATCACAATATACTAGCCTAGCAGTAATTCTTTGCCACTGGGGAAACGTTGCTAGGTCACTCAAAAGAATATTTCAGCCTGCCATATGTCTCCCTCGATATTCTAATGTAGAAACTGTTTCCTTCTGATCAACTTTTCTGTTTTATTTATAATTTGCAGGCATGAACTTTGTGCTTGTCACCAATTAAACATATTTACTGCTACTGTGCTGCCCCTACAGCAAATTTTTGGTACAAATTCATTTTGAGGAAGTTTTGTTTGTGCCAAAGCTAAGATTTCATGGCATTCCAGTTAAGTGAAAGGGATGTCACAGGTTGGCTTCTGTCGCATCCCAAGGTGGCATTCCACGGCCAAGTGTCCCTGTCACTAAACGGACGAGCAAGCCACAAGCCACAAATTTCTGCAACTTGCTTTTACCATTTTGTACAATCAATTTTCTTTTCTACTTCCTTCTTTGAAACAGGGTTTTAAGAAACAAATTATCCATTCATTATTTGTGTTTATGTTTATTACTACAAAGCCTTGGAGCTCCAGTCAGGATCAGAATTGTGCTAATACAGAACAAAGATGATCCTTACCCCTAAGATCTTAGTCCAAGTACAAAACAGGAAGATACCGACAAACAGATAGATAGAGATTGCCAGGGAACAATGGGAATATATTGGCCATCTTGACGGATTGTCTTAGCACCCCCAGCAGCCTAAACATTCTCAAACATTCTGCAGGCTTCACAGAACTGGAGAGCTTGAAGGAGGGTTTGAAGGAATATAACCAGTAGTGTTGTGGATGTTTACAGGCAACCCCTTTAAGCATGAAGGGCAGCAAAGAAGAAAGCACAAAGATGCATATTTGAAAATTTAGCATGTGGGCAAAGAAGTGGGATCAGGTAACTGAGGGAAACATAGTTATTGTTTACTATTAGCCATTCAGTAAAGCTTTTATTTTCTGTACTGAGCCACGGAAAAGCTGTGGTGCATGTACTTCAGATGAGATCAGCCAAAAGACTCCCATGCAAAGCCTTAATTTCAGACTCTGGGTACCAGATAGAGTATTTTCATTGTGACACTTGGCCCTGACATTAACTTCCCTCACTGGTATAGGGGAACACAAGCTAGCTCAACACTTCAGAGAATGTAAAAATCCCTCTCTGTTCATGCAGGGATTTTAGTGGTTTGTATGGAAACTGCTTCCATAGGCACACTCACTTCAGGTACGCAAGAAAAAGCCATGTCTAGACTCAAAACTTTGTGAGCTCAGCAGTAGTGCCGTCAAACATATGGTGCTGCTCCACGTGTGGTAGCTCCCTTAAGCAGGGTAGTCAAGTTCATGCCACAGTGTGGCTAGACTAATAAGTACTGCTGAGTAACAGTGCCAGTTAGCCAACCTTAACATAGCACAGGCTCGGCTACACTGCTTGCAGTCAGAGAGCCAGTATGTGCTAGGGTGGCCATTCATCTGGTTTTACAGAGGACAGCCCGGTTTTCTGCTACTCTGTCTTCTGTCCTATCGATACAAAACTGGATGCCTTGTAGATTTTCTTGTAGACCTTTCTGGACAGCTGTTTGCTGCATGCTTCCCTGCCACTACAGGGAATTTCCCTTGATGACCAGGAAGGTGCTTTCCAGTCCTACATTTCAAAATACCACTATGGTTTGCCTTCTCAGGAATCTACTTACCCCCAACATTTTTGCAGTTTGTATATATGCCTGCCCCTTTCCAAAGAATTCATTGCAATGCTCATTCATAGAGAACAACTCACAAAACATTTTGCAGATGTATCATATGAAAATTATTTTATTTTTGCTTCTTGACAGCCCTGGTACTGTTTCTTTAAAGTTAGACTTCTGGCAAGTGAACAAAATCCTTTCCCCTTTCAGTCTGAAATAAAAAAGTTACAATGACTTTAATTCTAAGCGGGCACCAGGGGGAGGATTTCATGCTGGCACAGGTCATTACCACTGTCAGTTTAAATAATGGCAGAAATTATTAGTATAAAATGAGAAAAGAGGAGGCCCCCTGCAGCATAGACCTTCATTCTGAGGCTGAGGGACCTGGGACTTTTCAGCCTAAAAAAGAGAAGGCTGAGAGGGGACTTGGTAGTAGCTTACCACTACATCGGGGGCATACATCAAGGGCTCAGTGAACAACTGCTCACCAGGGCACCCTTGGGGAAAACCAGGAGTAATGGCCACAAACTCCTTGAAGACTGTTTCAGGCTCAACATAAAGAAAAACTTTCACAGACTGTGGAATAGGCTCCCTCCAGAGGTGATGCCTACCCTGGAAATCTTCAAGAGGAGACTGGACCTGGGCTTACCTGACCTCAGTAGTCTTTCCTGCTTGGTGCAGGGAGGGGACTGGACCCAGTGATCTTCCAAGGTCCATTCCAGCATATTACAATCTATGACTCTATGAATTCTCAGTAGCTCCAGAGACAAGGCAGGGACATATTCCACCCTCTGCCCATCAGTCAGGTAAGCACTTCACTGGCTCCCTGGCTTCAACTTTTTGGTTGAATCATTGGTGAACGCTTAAAATAGCATATCGGATACTAGAACTACTTATTTCAGCGTCTAACTGTTTTAACAACAAGGCTACCAAGAATATGTCTCGTGCTCTCACCTTTACTAGCAATGAATGTAGACACAGTAGCATCTGGTTACGTGAAAGGAGAGATGGTCACAATTTAGTCTGTGAAAACCATGTTAAGTCCTTTTCTTATTTTTGCCCATCAGTTGGCAAGCAAATAAAACAGATTCACGGGGATCTACAGTCAAGGGATTCCATCAGAGGCACAGAAAAACAGCTTCACATTGGAGCAGCTGCGATGCATGAGGCAGTGCTATCTACCATACTTTATACCAGGCCTCCTTTCACACCCTGTGTCAGAGAAACTCCACAGAGCATGTCTTACCGGGCAAAAAGAGAATGTTTTTCAATTGTGTTGGTTCAGTCAGGAAAGCTTAGCAGGGTTGAAAAGCAGTCTAGCATATCTTCAACTGTATAAGCTGGCCTGGCCTAGCCTAGGCTGTGACAGAGCCAGCAAACATAGCTTCATTCTAGCCATGTATCTATAAACACAGGTGTGCTGAAAGCTACCAGTATCTACCTATCTGTGTTTACCGCAAAAGCTGTAGCAAATATTTCTACAGTGCCAATCTATCCATCACTTGCCCCGTGATGTGGAACTTGCTCTGTGCTCCAAACAAGGTCACCATGGTTTGATAGTCCTGAATTGATTCTCTGGGACAACAGAGCACAGCCCAGACACAGTTTGGCCACACTTAGTGATTGTGTGAGATGGGAATAAGTGTGGAGAGGAATGTTGTCTGGAACTGAATTTGTGAAATTTAACAGATCTGGTTCCAAATCTAATGAATAATCAGAACTTTTCACATAGCATCATCCTAGACTGCACAAATATTTCTGCTACCAGGCTTCAATAAGTAGTATTGCACTAAGCCAAGCATGGACATTCTCTCCAAAGAGAGACCATTAATTACTAAAAATTGGGGTGCACACGTGCGCGCACGTGCACATACACACACACACACACACACACACACACACACACACACAGAGTGACAGAAGATGCAGAAACTCAGAGATGAGTCCTGGAAAGGTAACATGTCACCAATTACTGCAATTTATTCTGCAAATATTTCGTTTCATGCCCGCATCACACTGTTAGGCCAGGATGTCTCCAGCATTGCATAGACATCATTTGCAGTAGTATTTGTTCTGGAGCAACTTTTAAAAACCAACAGTAACTACTCATCACTAAATACTTAATTCATTAGGCAAGGATTCAGTGCCTGCCTTGAATCTGATCTTCCTCAGGCCAACCCACTGGATGACCTCTTTTGTAAAGAAAAACAAAAACCTTGGATGTAACACTAAAAAGGCAAGAAGACAGCCATCCGTCAAAATATGAATAATTCAGTAGAAACCACTTAAATGAATATCTACCTCATAGATACCTTGGGAGCAATTCTCCATTCTGTCCTGGCCCCTTTATGGTGTTCCATGTGCATGAAGGGGCTATAAAAGCAGTAGAAATTGCTCCCAGTAGTAACATCAGCATTAAGAAGTACACTGGCCAGGCTAGAGCTGTCAAAACTGTGCTAGGCCTGACCCGCCTTTTGCCCCCAGAGTAAGGAGTGTGTTGAGCGTGGAGAGAGGGTGTCTGCCAGAGGTTCTTGTGTTCTGCCTATTCTCAGGCTGAGGGAGGCTGTTGGAGACAGGTAGTTCACTACAGCCCTGAGGCTATGCAGATGCCTCAGAGGAACTTCTTGTTAGGGGATTTACACATGTATAAATCAAGAATTAATCTGAAGTCAATGGAATTAAACTTGTATAAACCTGCAATAAGTCAGAGGAGAATCAAGTTTTCAGAACACAGATATACCATGGTTTGCTTTTTGATATTAAAGAATGAGAGCTAGAACTTCAGTGTGGCTAGATAATGGCATGTGGACTTTCAGGATCAGCACAGATATATGATAGTACCTGTAATCTGTTTGTAGTGATAATTAAGGAGCAACTATTAGTTCATTACCAAAATTCATCAGATGACACCCTACCTCCTATTTTCTGAAATGTACAACTAGATCAAAACTTTTTGTCCCTAGCTGAAAGTTAACACTCTAAACCAAGACAGGAAAAATAATATGGTATCATATATTTAAAAATTTCATGGTAATACATATACCCACATGAAAACCTACTTCCAAGTGCTTGAGTGGGTGTTTTTTGTGGGCCTGGCTTTTTTTTTAAAGAAAGCAAAAAAAGTCCATCATGCAACATCATATTGACATCCACATGATCTACCACCAGGGTTGGAAACATTCAAATCTTTGTAACTTAAGTTAATGGAGGTACAATGGCAATATTGGTTTGTCATCCACTACCAACCATAGAACGAAAAAAATCATGGCTTTTCACAGGTATTTGCTGACAGCAGAGGACTTGAGAGAAACAGAAATGTTTGGATTCCGTGCCAGGCTATATAGGGGAATATGCTCTAGGCATCATAGACTCTTCTGCTCACCTCCTGCAAAAAACTTGACCTCTTTCTGCTCTGCCTCTTCTAGTCTATCCCTGTCATATTCTTCCTTTCTCCTTTTATCCAGTCCGCAGCTCCACACCCTGGCTCTTTTGTCAGCTATTTCTACTCCCCTACTGACTTTTTCTCCACCCACCTGGTTTCCAGTTGTAATAATTTCACAGCCTTATCACTTCTGCTCCCACCTAGTTTCTATTCTCAATCTCAGTAGGGTTCAGTACTCAGACCAGTGCTTTTTAACATGTTCATCAATTATTTCAATTTGGATTTGGGTGTTAAAAGTGTATTGGCAAAGTTCATGAACGACACCAAATTATGGGGGAGTGTGGTCACAGTTGAGGACAGGGTGGGGATACAGGCTGACCTGGACAGGCTTGCAAGGTGGGCAGATCAAAACATGGTGATGTTTGACATGGAGAAATGTAAAGTACTCCATCTGGAGAGAAATAATCCACAACACATTTACAGGCTCAGCAGTGCTACACTTGCCAACACCACAACCGAAAGTGACCTGGGGGTCGTGATAGACCACAGAATGAATGTGAGCCACCAGTGCAATGCCGTAGCTGGCAGAGTGAATAAAACACTGGCATGTATCTACCGATGCATCTCAAGCAAGACTAGGGATGTCATCCTCCCACTCTACTTGGTCTTGGTGAGACCACAGCTACAGTACTGCGTCCAGTTCTGGATGCCACACTTCAGGAAGGATGTGGAGAAATTTGAGAGTCCAAAGGAGGGCCATGCACATGATTACAGGTCTAGAGAGCAGGTCATCTGAGAGGCTGAAAGACATGGGACTGTTCAGCTTGGAGAAAAGAAGACTTAGAGGGGACTTGGTGGCAATCTATAAGTACATAAGGAACATACATCAGCATCTGGGGGAGCATCTGTTCACCAAGGCACCCAATGGGAAGACAAAAAACAATGGACACAAGCTGGTTGAAGATTGCTTCAGAAACTTCTTTATGATTTGAGTGCCTAGGGTCTGGAATAGACTCCCTCCAGAGGTGATACAGTTACCTAGCCTGGAGATCTTTAAAAAATGACTCAGTGTGCACCTTGCTGGGGTCACCTGACCCCAGCAGTTTTTCCTGCCCAAGTGCAGGGAGGCTGGACTCGATGATCTTGTGAGGCCCCTTCCAGCCCCTAACATATATGAATCTCGGTGCCTAGTCATCCCTAGTCTTCCTAGTACAACTCCCAGTCCCAGTTTTCTTTCTTTCTGCTCCTGCCCCCAATCTTCCTCATCACAAGTCAACCTGAGGAAGATACTTGTCTAGGAAATCCTAGTTTAAAATGTAGCAGAGGTAAAACAACTACAAGTAGGGTCTTATAAAAGGAATTGTTGAGCAATCTTAATTTAAAAACAAACAAACAACAAACCATTCTAGCAGCCTTGTCTATGATATACAACAAAAGCTTTGTTATTCAGCATGGGTGGGGTAAGGGTGGTGCTGCTTACCTAAAAACTCTGGTTATCTAGGCTCTCACGTGGCAGCGGAAGCAGTGCAGGGTGGTGGATGGCAGCAGCAATGGCCACCACTGCATGCAAACTCCTCTCCCCCATGTCCGGCCTGCTGGGTGGTGCCTGTGCACCCCACAGAGGGGAGCCGCTGCTCTCCCCTCTGGCACTGCTCAAGAAATACTTGATATGTACACTGGAAATTCCAGTTAATGGAGTATTCTGGTTAGTAAAATGCTGGTTAACAAAGTTTTACTGTAGTGATTAATTAATTAATTTCTCCAATTTGACAATTCACCTTCTAGTTCATGTACAATAAGCTAATGCTAATAATACTATACTGTAGCATGTGTTTGCAAATTCCAAAAATTCAGAAATCATGAATCAAGCATCCAAAAATTATAAAAATAGTTTAAAATTAGGAATTAAACTGATATAGTTGCATGCTTTTTACCCCCCTAGAATTGAGCGCAGTTAGGTTACTTTTTCAGTAACCTAAGGCCATAAGATTCTCCAGTTGCTTTTAGAAAAAGCATCAAATATCACAACACCCACAATAAGATTGAAAAACCTGACTATTTGAATATTTATAATTTCAAGGGTCAGGAAAACTGTAGCCAAGAATTTAAGGTAATGTATTTTGCTTTGTAGAACACAGAAAGAGTTGCATTTATAATAATTAAATTACTGTACATGATTAACCTCACCAAGAAACATATGCAATATGGCTAGGAATGTTATGGTAATGTACAATATACAATTCTTCCATTCTTTCTGCACTTCAACTTCATTTGCTGAAGTACAGTCTAGAGTTTTGTTTTTATAACTCTTTTCAGAAATCATTAGCCAGAGTTAAGCTTCAGAACTATTGTTCATGAATCCTTGAATATATATATGATAACAGATCACAGTTTGTTAATAAAACCAAATAATGCACTCAACTGTTGTAACTCACATAAAATATTTTTAATAATGTTTTGCTAAATTCTTATACACAAACTATTGGCAGTAAATACAATGATCTTTTTCATACACACATTCTTCTCCCATCCCCTTGTTGCTGTTAAAGACAAGATTCCACAATAATATTAGCAGCCCTGCATTTTCATATATACACACAAATACATTCCTGGAAGAAGGTTGCTGACTCTTTTAAGAAGAATAGGTCCAGCTCCCAGGTGATAGCAAGAGTGTACCACCTGGACCTTATCAGAAAGGTGGGTGGCATCTGATACCAATAATTAGAGAAAGGAAGCAGGTGGGGCCTGGTTAGAGTAGGTTGATGTCTACAGGGAGAAAGTTGCCTGGAGCCTGGTGGAGAGCTTGAGGAAGCTGTTAATAAAGAGGAGGGAGGAGGGAGGTCTGGTATAGGGTATCCAGGAAGTGCTGAAGGTGTTTCATGGAGATAATAGAGTTGGAGAGGGGTTTCAGGGTATGCCAGGTGAAATTTAAATCAGTAGGCTATATTCAAAGTAATACAGGTATTTGCAACAGCCTATATAAAATGCCTGTCCCTGCTCCCTAAATTTATAAGGCTATAAGTGATCAGAGCTTCTTGTAATGTCTTACCTGGGCATACAAGGAAAACAAAATCTCATTTCTTTCAGCTCATTCCTCTCTTCTAATTAACAGCTTAAATGCTAAAGTGACAAGCTAATAGCAACATATTAGTTCTATAGCTGGGGTAGCCTGTAGGGATGACAATTGGTCCCCCCCCAGTTCTCCTGATAGGTACATAGAACTACTGTAACACTACCGTTTATCTTAATGGGGGCTTCCCTAGTAAGTAAAGCTGGAATAACAGCAATATATTTGGTCCAATAAGATATCACTCTAAGGAATCTGTGCCATACTCCTTTACTCTCAGACATTGCTAAATGGCAGTTTTAATAGGGTGATAAATGATAATAAAGACAAAGAATCAAAAGGCACTTCAGGTCAGGTTAAACCGTAAAGCTGTGACCTTGTAATTGGGGCCGGGGGCTAGCCACAACAAGGGTCAATAGTATTCTGCAGGCCTAAAGAAACCTAAAACCTTTCCTGCTCTTTTTTTGCCCAAGCAAGTGCTTTACGTGGGCTATATTTAAAGACCCCAGATTTAAAAATAACTGGGTTCCTTCCTCACTGAGTGACATTAACCATATTTATTGGCTCTTTTGCATGTACACATTCAAGTTAGCCTCAGGCTCCGGAGCGGTGAGAGACGCGCGGGTGAAGCCCACTGTGCCCCCGCTCCCCCGAAGCC
>NW_017728948.1:53969781-53997024 GCF_001723895.1 Crocodylus porosus
GGAGGTGGTTCAAGCACCTACATTGAACACCTTCAAGAGTAAATTGGATGCTTATCTTGCTGGGATCCTATGAGCCCAGCTGACTTCCTGCCCTTTGGGCAGGGGGCTGGACTCGATGATCTCCCGAGGTCCCTTCCAGCTCTGATGTCTATGAAAGCTATGAAATCTATGAAAGTTTCTCTTGTCATACTTCTGTCAAGGAAGTACCTATGAGCATAGGTTGGCCAGGTGATTGCTTCCAGAAAGAAAACTTTTATTTATCTGTGAATACATTTGTTCATAAGTCAATACAGTCTATCATGTGTGAATAATACTCATACATAAGCACTTCTTAAACACTCATACAAACAATAACATGAGGACCCAGGAGAAAGCAAATGAAATTGATGCAAACATAGTCTAACTGAATCATAAATCATCTTCAGTGAGCATGTTGAGAGAACACATTTTTTCATCAGTCTCTCTGCTCAATGGTAAAAAATCAATACCTATGGCAGTATTATACAACATATCCCTCTGTCATGTATTATACTAACAGAAACATGTTTGGCCAGTACTTTTATATTAAAGGTTCTTATATTAAAGGGACAGTAGTAGTAGTAACTGGTTATAAGCCATAATTTCTATGGTGCTAAATGCTGACTGACTTTTGGAAACAAAAGATTCTCAGAAATTGTTTCCTGTGCATGATGAGATAGAGGGCTCCTGATATTGTGATCCTGACTTACATGTCTGATCCAACTGTGTTTAATTAAGAATCTAGATTGAATGAGTATGTAGCAAAGTGCCTTCCTGAATCTCCACAATTTCCAGAAGTACTTGGGACCCTGGTATAAGAAAGTCTCAGGACAACTTGAAATTATGCTAACAGATGCCCTTCAGACAGCCCAGGATCAGCTGAGTGCAGAAATGCTTAAGATTTGTTCTTTTTACTCAGCCATCGTTGCTGGGTGAAGGCCGAGTGGAGCCCAGAGAACAGGTGCATGCAGCTCTGGGCCTCATGGGGTTTCCCACACACTAGATGAGTCCATTGCCCACTGAGGCTGTTTTGTGGCTGGTATTCTACTTTTGCTGGTAGAGCAGCTCAAAGAAACTGAAGCTGGGGTCAGGATCGGAGCCCATGTAAATGCAGATTCTGATTTCACTTACACTACTATAAATCAAGAGTAACTATTTAACCCACTGGACCTGATTCTCTACAACCTTGGCCATTTTGCAGTCCTTTAAACCAGAGCAAAGTGAGTGTAAATTGCTTGTGGTCTGATCTGGCACTATTCAATAAAAAACTTTGATCTTCTATTTGTGTTATGACAGTAATGTAGTCAGGAAAGAGTCTCCCTGGAGTGACACCAGCATAAAACTGGTGCAAGTGCAATGAGAATTCATCTCGAGTATGCTGCCAAGATATGTCACACAGAGCCAAAACCTGGTGTCCTCCCTCAGAGGACTTGTAGCCATTGGAGTCTTGCCTGACTAGGAATTTTAACATTTGGTCCAGACTTTGAGGGGAGAGGTAACAGGCTGAGATATTTCTTAAACTTGTTAATGTGTAAAGCTATTGTTTTAAACTAAAGATTTACACCTGCTCAGGGGTATGATAAATGGTGTAGCTTAGTTTTCAGGAGAGCAATGCTAGTTTACACCGACCATGGATCAGACCCTGAATATCGTATTGAAAATTTGACAAATGTCAGGGTTTATAAGGAAGACTGATTCCAAAATAAATAGTGTTTACTTGTTCCTGGTGTTCTAGGAGCAAAAACAATTTCTATGGTTTCAGTGTGATTTGGATTGAAAATGAGATTAAATTTGACAGCCCCTTCAGACTGATAGACTGATGGCTATAAAAGTGCTATGAGATTAAATAATAGCTTCTACCCTGGTTCAGCTTGCTTGCTTAAGCCAAATGGATTGTTAAAGCTAACCCAAATGGAATCCAATGAGAGAATGGCTTTGAAATAGATGAGCTGTCAAGTTAATTTCTATGTATGAGTGCTGTCTTCATTGTCTTTGTTGGCTAGGGGTTAACACACTACAGGAAAACGTGCAACAAAATACATCACTTTAATCCCTTTCTTCTGCAAAGATGAAGCAGTAGGAAAGGAAAAGTAACAACTGGGAAAATGTAAGATCCGGAATTTTTAAAATAAACTTGTCAGCCGTTCTTGACGTCTGTAGTGATAAACACTTTATAATAAACAGTGTGGGCTTTTCTTAAGCCTCTGTAACGTAACAGCTTTGAGGGAAAAAAATCACTCAAAAGATTTTTCTCAATGTTTGCATTTCCAGTCTTTGTTATGTTTTCTACATAAAATGAAATAGTCATTCATGAGGCAGTTGGCTGTTTAACCCTTCAGCAGCTTAATCCTTCCAGTTGACATTACTGGAGGGAATATAGCCCTCCATTTCTGAGGACTTCAAATGTTGTAATGCTGTCAGAAGACTCTATCCTGACCATTGAGGTGTCCAAAAGTGAAATCCTGACCCCTTGAAGTCCATGGCAGATTATTGGAATCAGGATTCCATGCCCATATCTCCTAATCTATATATTTCCAATACTCTAGTCTCCAACTATTTCCAGATATCTCCAGTATTGATTACCCTCAACACTGAGGTCTTCGATGCTCTGATTATCCTCAGGTTTCAGAATTCTAAATATACCAAAGACTTTTGGTATTCCTAGTATTTTTTGATATCTCAAATTCCCACAAGAGTACACACTCCAATGATCCTCAGTGTTGAATATTTCTATACTTTATATATCCTCAAAAAGCAAATAGGTCCAGTAACCTGAATGCACATTCCACCAAGTAAAATGTGAAGGACCATTAAACTAACATTTCTTATTTCTATTAATAATTGAAAAAAATGGAGGGTTATGGTAGGCGTAACAATAAATAAATAAATAAATAAATGGAATGAATGAACAAAACTCTCAGAGGCCAGATGTTTTCAGAATAAGATGGGGAGCTCAGTTCACACAATTGTTCTGCCTTTTTGTTTTCCTGCATAGTTCTTTCCTGTGCAGTGTAGGATATATTCATTTGCAGCCACAGATTGCTTAGACGCATCTACTGGATCAGCATAGCACATCGGTGAAAGATGGCTAACAGTCTTCCTTTTCCTGTGCAGCTGTTGTTTGCAAAGAGGGATAATTTTTAAGTTGATTTATTTACCCAAGTCTTTTTTCTTAATCAGTGAACATCAGCATGCTAATTGTTACTAGCAACTTTGAAACAATGAATAAACCTCATTGACACAATTATAATTTTAATAGAAAAACATCCTTGACTTGCAGGTGGAAAGCTTGTACTCTTGTACTCAGGAATGTTGGTAGCACAAAGTTCCCAGTAAAAAAAAAAAAGTCAGGGACCCTTATGTCCAACCATTAAAGGAATAAATTTTTACATTGTTCTTATAGTCTTAGAAAGAAAAGAAAAATATAGTTTCCAGGTTTATAAGAACCCCCCTACCAAGGGGAAAAACCTGCTGTAAGTTCTTGTCCATTTTCTCCTTAGGCTGCCTAGTGGGTTTAATTTAAATTAAAATATTCTGTTGCATAAGTGCCTCTGGGCTAAATAGTACATAGTCAGGATTCCTCTGCAGAGTGCTTGGTGAATATAGCATAAAATGTCATCAGGTACTGTTGCATCTGTTTTTAGGAGGAGCCCCTTGAAATCTTCACAGCCATATGGCAAATGTCAGTGTTTTTCACCTGATAAGAAAACTCTATTGTCTTAGTGGACTAGGGAAATTTATCCTCGCTATGGTATATGAGCATCCTGATTACGAGTTGGCAGCAGCAGCAAAGTATGTGTAGACGAAACTGCTCAAGCAACTCAGGTGCAGTTACCCAGAGATATTACACTGACTCAGTTTTTCCATTTGCTGGTATTTCCGATGAATCTGGTATTTCCCATTGACTCAAGTGTTTTTTTCTTTCTCACTGGTGGAGACTGCCTCTTTGTGGCAACATCTCAAATAAAGAATGCAATGTACATAAATTTTCGTTCTGATATAATCCTGATGTCCTTCTGTACATAAATGAATAAATGGGTTAGGGAAACAAATGACTTCATGAGTTGTTTCCATGCACTGCAAGATGGAAGAACATTTTATAAACTGAAAGACTCCCATCGCAGTTATTATGTCTTCAAGGGTCACAGGGTTGTACCCTGTATGGTGATCAGGGGAAGGGAATTCTCTATCATGGTTTTAAATCTGTACAGGAAGTCCCCGATTTACGTTTCAAGTTACAACATTTCGCACTTAAAATATTTATAAATTGACACCCTGTTTCAACTTTATGACGTCAGTTTTGACTTTACAACTCTTGATCCAATGCAATGCCACTTCAGCAAACAAGTTTGCTGCGTCATTCATCTCCCTGGAAAACATCTGTCTAAACTTCCTTGGACGCTTTCTTTAAGAAAGCAGACAAGACTCCAGAAAAACCTGCAGCCAAGACTCCTGGGAAGACTCCCACTAAGAACCCCTCAAAACATCCAACCAAGAGCCCTTCAAAATGTCCAGCAAAGTCTCCTCAAAGAAATCCACCCAAATCAATATGATTGCTATTTACAACAGAAATACATTAATGTAGCTATATTACTCATCTATACTTGATTGAATACAAAATTCTGGGTTATTTTTGGCAAGAATAGGGTATCAGGCCTTGGTTCAGGAACCAATCCTCCATTTCTAACATTGTTTCCTGTGGAAAAATTGTTTCCAAGTTACAATATTTCGACTTAAGATGCAGTTTTCAGGAACCAATTCTGTCATAAGTCCGAGGACTGCCTGTATTCAAATTCACCATGAGCACTTTTTCACAAGGATTAGTTCCATAGTCATGCTATACTAATGGTGATAGATCCACAAGGGAACAAAGATATACATGCATAATTAAAAAGTTATTTCCTATAGTGAACTGTGCAGCTTTAATTCTAGTTTGGATTGTAGTTGCCTTATAGTCACTTTGGATAAGTCATTTAACTTCTTTTGGCCTGTAAACTGGGGAGTATAATATCGCTGGCAGCACTGGAAAAGTAACATTTTTGGTAGTGAGGAAATAACAGGGACACACTTTCTAAAACCATTGGAACACATTTGATCAGGAGAAGATTTTAAAAGGATAGAGCAGAAAATGAATATTTTGCTAATAAACAAAGGACAATCACTGCTAACAGAAACAGCTGGCATAGATATGAAATACTGTTCACATGCCTCACAGAAGAAACTGTATTTGCAAACCCGATTTAATCAATGTACAGTTGGGTTGGGAATCTTTCAGTGACATATTTGCCAGAAGATTCCAGCTTGTCAAACATTCATGAAAACACGTTGGTTTCCACAAGCTTGTCTTAATCGCCTTCCCTGGTTTCCTTCCAGGCAGCATGAAGGACTCTTGAGAATTCCAGGCTTCCCCGTTCCAGATTAACCTGGCTCTGTAGACTGCTCCAGGTCTGAGGGGCTTCCCAGAGTCCCTAGCTCTCAGACAAGCTGCTTGTATGTCTGTGTGTACATACTGTAGCTTTAAGGATTCTGGCCTAGTTTGAAAAAAAATGCATTATTTCTCTATAGGTTTGTAATGATGCTGGGTTGTCATCATTATAATGTCGATTTAATTGGCAGGGTGATTTTTATGGTTTAAACTGGAAGAAATAATAAAGAGCATTATATCTGTTTAATAATAAATGGTCATCATTTTGCAGTTCTGTGAAAGTAAAACCTATCTGCAGCCCAGTGAATGTGATGTTTTGGCAATAATTTCCATGAGTCTTTGTGTCCCACTGCTCGAGATGAGGCAAGTTTTCCTGTTTCTTTGCTCCAAGACTTTTGTTACTTCTTCTGAGATTTACATTCTGACCTATATGAATCTTTGAACTGATCTCTCTAGCCCTCTCACTCAGGGAATATTAATGCTAAAAAATTATTCTTTAGGAGCAAGAGAGGGCATTAGTTATTCACCTGACATCACTAACCTACACGGAAGTGTTAATCAGAGAAAAGTCTAGGTGTATGATCATCTAGTGCTACCAGCAATCCTGGCTAATTTTTCTTAATTAGGCCTCCTGATATTGTCTCAGAAAATGGCTAAACTATGCAAATTGTCATCCTGCCTGATTCTGCTTGTTTCTTTAAAACTCATCATTGTAGAATTGAATATTGTTTTATATGTAGCATTTAATGTAGGTCCTATACAGACACACTTTATGTGTATATTATGACTGCACAGTACATATTGTACTTCAAGCAGTCTTACAATTCAGACAAAACTTATTTTACATGGCTGATTTTTTTTTTCATTGCTAGAAAATGTGAAAAAATGCAATGGGTTGAATAAGAGGAATATCTATGGATTCAATATATACAAATTACAAGGTAAAAAAAAATCTAGTGCACTATTGCCATATAGCTTGGTTATATATTTTAAGCAGGGCTTAAATACTTAACAAAGGGATTTCATTTCCTTTCTGTTCTTTCTATAAGCAACAGGATGGGAGTTAATGCTTTGTTCAGCATTGGCAGGCCAGGCCTTCAATACAGGTGCAAAAGATCTGAGTAATGAGGTAGGATTCCTGACAGGGCAATCAGGATCCAAGGGCTTACACCTGGGAGCCTAGCAAAATGGTTCACTGATAAGCAGAAGGTGGATGAGTTCTATTTACTAGGGAGCAGGTCAATTATACAGCTGAAAGGAGAAGCCACCATAGTGGTAAGTGCTCAGGGCTGGATTAATGCATAGGCAAATTAGGCACATGCCTAGGGGTCCTAAGTGAAAAATGGGCCCAGCTGTGCTTATTCTACATATTATAATTGAAATGAGTGAAAAAAGAAGTATAAATATACAGTATTAAGGAGGGGAGCATTAGTTTGTTTGCCTAGGGCCCACTAAAGGGTTAAGCCAGCCCTGTAAGTGCTAGGTTTATGTCTTCAGTTGACAGACAGGCTTGGTGCTTATCTGGATTCTAGTGCAATCCCTTCAGCCATCTATGCAAAAAAAACCACTTTAACAGTTTAGCCTGGGCTTGGAAGTGTGTTAAGCCTGGGCTGGTAGGTAAAGAGCCTTCACATTTTGCCTGGAGGATACAACCAAGATCATTTAAGTGCTAGTCTCTAACATCTTTTCCATAACTTGCCTTGAGGAGAGAACAATTCTCTCACAATTGACAGCATTTACTGTGGTGCATATCAAAACAAAGAGCCATGTTACATACCCCCAGCCACAAATGGGCAGGTGCAGAAATAATGAGGGCTCAGTAATACAGGTTAGGCTTTGGAAGACACTTACACCCTGTCTGGGGTAAACCAAATACTAACCTAACCTAAGTCTGCAGTAAAGAGGTATCCTAAATGCTGCTGGATAGATATGCCGTCTGAGTGGGCTATAAATGACTTGGTTCTGACGTTCAAGTACATCCTTTAGTTTCCTTTTTGTTTAAATCCTGTGGGGATTTTGTTGTATCTGCCAGCCTATTTAATTTGCATTCCTGAAAGGAAACACTCAGGAACACTGCTCTTTCTGAAATAAACTTTTTCTTTGGCACAAAGTCGGATAACTGGTAGAATAGACATTATGCTATATCAGTAACACTCACGGGTTGGGGCATTGGGCTGCTAGACACTGTACAGGCAAATAACAAAAACACGACCCCTGCCCCAGAGAAATAACAATTTGAAGCTCATATCAACTAGTTTTTTTCCTATATTCCAAGAGATGATTCATACATCCTCACTAGCTTTAAGCTTCTGTCATAAGACAGTCCCAAATGATAATTTTCCTATTATTTTTGAAGTGCAGCCATGCCACAGAATCTCACTGGACAGTATTACTCAATTCTACAACATTGAAAATATATCACAGCATTAGAAAGTAGTGAAAGAATTGAAGGTTTATTCGCATCTGTTTGAGGCAAAATAGCAGCATAACTGCTTCGTCAGGAGAATGGCAGTGTTTAGCTCAGCTGATGAAAGTTCTTTATTAATTCAGAAAGATTCCAAGCTCTGATTACATGTGTTTATTTAGGAACAATCATAGCACTTCAGTTTAATGTAGCACAAGAAATGAGTCCCCATTAAATATGACTCAGTCATTATTACATTAATTCATATGTATTAGCTGCTGACATTGTTTGAAAGACAAAAGACAGTTTTCAATACTCTGAGCTTTTTACTAAAACAAAGCAGAGATCTGCCATCATATCCTCTCTGCTGCTGTCTACTCCATGCTCTGCAAAGAACTAAGGTAAATTAAAAAAAACTCCTACGTGGTCCAGACATTGTTCCTTTTTATGAGAAACAAAACTTTTTCTTGTCAGTTAGCCAAACAGTGTTGATCACATCATATGACCTAATCAGACTTCCTAACTTCATGTGGCTTTGATCCAGTCTTCAGGTGCAGGTGGTAGAAGGGGACTGTTCAGTAAGTAAGGAATAGAAGCCCAACATAAAAGTGAATTACTGAGCTATACAGTCTCATTCCTGACAGCAAAAGGAGAGCAGGCTGTGAAAGGTGCTCCCATGAGAGAAGGCTCCTTGAAAACTGACTTGAAGGACCAGTGAGCAGTCAGCCATTAGGGTCATCAACCTCCAATGGCCCTTTACAAACTTAACTTGATTCCTTGGTTAGCTTTGCCATTGTTATAGTCAGATCAGAATTCCAATATTGGATAAGGGAACAGATGGAAAACATTTCCCAGATATTACCAACTTGTAGAGGTAGAAAACTGGTGTCAAGATGTTACCAAACATGCTCTTGTTCATATGTGTTCTTAAATGTGATTCATGAATACTGTAAGACTTTTATTCTTCATAATGAATTTGACCAGCTGTGGCTGCACCCGCTGGGCCTCGATTACTCGGTCTCTTGCTGCCCTGCCCAGAGGCCTGGTGGTAACCTTCCACTCCGTCTCTTAAGGGAGTAGTCCTCGGTCTTCCGCTTCAGGTGTACTCCCCCTCCGTACCCCGCCTGCCACGACTTCAATGAAATTTCAGTGGTGGAGGGGATGGCCACCTGACACTGGCTACCTCCCCAAGGTCGAAGCAT
This sequence comes from Crocodylus porosus, assembly GCF_001723895.1. Lineage (NCBI taxonomy): Eukaryota > Metazoa > Chordata > Crocodylia > Crocodylidae > Crocodylus > Crocodylus porosus. The sequence continues at coordinate 53,978,831 of NW_017728948.1, forward strand.
GATGTTCTTCGCGAGGCTCCACCTCCCCTGCACCTCGCCTTAGACCCCGCCTCAGCAGTGTGCTATAGGTTTTGCTGCCAGCTGGCCCTCCGCTCGATGAGGGACCCTACTGGGTGCCAGCTAGGCTCACGCAGGGGCCCAGGAAGTCCTGGTTCCTTCTCGGCCAATCTAACCTGTGGGATCCGAGATTCCCCTTAACTCAATAGCCCTGAACACTAATACAGAGATCCTGGCCAACACAAAGAAACCATACTAGTAGTGAAAGGAAAAAAATTGTTAATTTAATCACAAGGCTCAAGGGATCACCTTCCCCACAAAATAAGCTACGCTCCCTATCAAGGGATTATTTGGCTCACGAATTTTGGTCGAGGTCCTATATCCCCACCGTCGTGTCTCAGTCCCTCTCTCCTTTGAGGATTCCTTCTTAACTTCAATGTCCGTCGTCCTCTGGGCTAATGAAGCCTTCAACTTCGGCTCTCCTCGAGCCCCAAGGTTATATGCAGTCGAGTCACCTGGGTCTTGTCAAGCCCGACAACAGCGTCTTCCCCTGGGCAGGATTCAGATTCTCCCCGTGAGGCTGCAGCACCATTCTCTGGCTCCTCCACCTTCCTGGTGGACTCTGGAGATCTTCTCCCTACGCTTTCTGGCGCCTCTCCTCCCCTCCTGCCCACTCACTCTCCCTTCTTATTCTGTCCTGCTGGTTCTCCTCCCCCGCTTCCCCAGCTGTTGCCCCTTTAAGTAAACCGCGGCTAATAAGCCGCGCAGGACCCGCCACCGCTTTTCGCTCCGCTGCGATCCCCGCCGCACTTCCTGCCGCCGGTAAGTTGTTTTTGTTTAGTTTCTCTTCTCCTTTCGTTTCCCCGTGGTGTGCTGCCCCCCCGGACCCCCTTTGGACCCTTCAGGGTTCATACCTTCGCTGCGCCCCGGGACAGTGGCCTACAAGACTTCTTCATGTAAGGTATTACAGAAGCTTGAGAGAGTCGAGAGAAGAGTCACACACATGATCAGAGGTCAGGAAAACAGAACTTATGACGACAGGCTGAAAGCCATGGGGCTCTTTAGCCTGGAAAAGCGCAGGCTCAGGGGTGACCTGATGGCCACCTATACGTTTATCGGGTGACCACCAGGATCTGGGGGAACGTTTGTTCACCAGAGCGCCCCAAGGGATGACGAGGTCAAACGGTCAAAAACTACTACAAGACCTTTCAGGCTGGACATAAGGAAGAATTTCTTTACTGTCCAAGCCCCCAAGGTCTGGAACAGCCTGCCATCAGAGGTGGTTCAAGCACCTTCATTGAACACCTTCAGAGCAAACTGGATGCTTATCTTGCTGGGATCCTATGACCCCAGCTGACTTCCTGCCCTTTGGGCAGAGGGCTGGACTCGATGATCTTCCAAGGTCCCTTCCAGCCCTAATGTCAATGGAATCTATGAAACAGAACTAGCCTAAGGTGCACACCTGAAATATAGAATGGAAAGTAGACTCCTACTGATTAGTCTGGTTTAATAGAACCCATATCAAAGAAAATGGAAATTTAAAGGCATTTTCTCCCTGCATGAAGGGATCTTTTCCATATTAGGTGGACTTTTCACATACTGGCGGTGGCTTCATCTGGAGAACTTCTCCAAAAAGCCATTATTTAATGAAGGAAAGAATACTCAGAGACATAGAGGTAAATGGGAAATAGGATGATATGGAACAGGGGCATGGCCCCCTATCTAGGATCTCGACAACCAGCAGGAATTTTACTGCTATAGTCCCCTGCTCTGACTTTGGCAGGTTAGGATGTTATGTCTTGTACTGTGTCAGGGTTGATGGTAGTTTTATCAAGAGGCTAGAGTATGGATTTATATAGGATGGTTTGGATAGGTATGAACCTGCTCTGAGCAGGGGATTAGACTAGCTGACCTATGGAGGTCCCTTCCAGCCCTTCTTTTTTGTGATTCTATGATATGCATTTTACCAGTACAAGATATGCTGATTTAAACAGATATATTTCTTTTGATAAGACAACAGACTTTCTAGGCAAAACAAAAGCAATTTAATTAATTTTTCTGGGCTTCTGAAAAGTATTTTTACTGTGCCACAGTTTAACTGGAGAAGATAAAAATTAGTACAAGAACTGTAAATAAATACAGGCAGTCCTCAGACTTACAACACAAGACCTGGTTTTCAAAAACCAGTTAAGTCGAAATGTTGTAACTCAGAACCAATTTTCCCATAAGAAACAATGTCATAAATGAGGGATTGGTTCCTGAACCCAATACCCTATTTTCACCAAAAATACCCCAGCATTTTGTACTCAATTAATTATAGATGAGTAATATAGCTACATTAATGTCTTTATATTGTAAATAACAATCACATTGATTTGGAAGGACTTCTTTGAGGAGACTTTGCTGGACATTTTGAAGGGCTCTTGGTTGGATGTTTTGCGGGGTTCTTAGTGGGAGTCTTCTCAGGAGTCTCAGCTGCAGGTTTTTCTGCAGTCTTGCCTGCTTTCTTAAAGAAAGTCTCCAAGGAAGTTTGGACAGATGGTCTCCAGCGAGATGGGTGATGCAGCCAACTTGTTTGCTGGCGTGGCGTGGCATCACATTGGATCAAGAGTTGTAACGTTGAAACTGACGTCAGAAAGTTGAAACGGGGTCTATTTATAAATGCTGTAAGTGCGAAATGTTGTAACTTGAAATGTAAGTGGAGGACTACCTGTAAGGAACATCCAAAGGGAAGATAACAGTTGTCAGGGACACTAATCAGGCAGACTAGCTTGAGCCAAGTACTGTGAGGGACTCTGAGCAAGCAGACCAGCCTGAGTCAAATACCACAGCAGCCACACCTGCAATAAGCCCCAGCTACTAGTATTCAGCTTAATTCTGGACATCAGTGTTGGATTTTTCCTGCAGTTCTGTTTCTTGGCTCCTGACCCCGGTTTGTCTGTTTTTAGACTTCACCCTGTGGATTGCCCCTCAGACTGGTACTCAGCATCTGATCCCCCCAGATCGTGCCTGGTCTCTGTTGTGGATGCTGCTTCCAGATTTCCCTCTAGTTTTGGTCTGTGGCTTCTGCCCTTTGACTCAGCCCCAGACCCTGCTTGGTGGCCTAACTGCTAGGCTAGACTGCCTATGCCCCGGTCCCTTACAACAGGTTATATTGAAAGAGGAGATAACTAGCAGAATTCCTCAAGAATCAATCTTGACCACCTTCATCTACTATTTCATTAATGACCTTGGCAGAAAATGGAGGAGTGTTTTGAAGAAGTTTCTAATGACGCAAAATTGGGAGCTAATGTCCAAAGACCTGAATGTCCATGAGCAATAGAAATAGGAAGAACAGGCTTCAAGCTCATGTATGGATTTAGGATTAGCAAGAATTTCTGCCATAATCTATGACAGTGGGGCCAGCTTTTTTGGCAGGCATTCCTCAAATTAGCTCTTCACCCTCCCTGAGTGTCACTCCAGTCCCCTTCCTCTGCCCAATCTGCTGTTCTCCTTTCTGTTTCCTGCCTTATTTGCTGCTGTGTTGCCAGTCCCCTCCCCAGTATGCCACATACAGAGGCTGCCCATCCAGCAGTCAGAATTTTTTTTTGTGGGGGGTGGTGAGGGAGGGGAACAGCTTAAGTTGGAAGTGGGAGGGCACTACAACCTGTTTGCCTCTGTTGCTTCTCCCTGCCTCCTAGCTGTGACATGGCACAGGGAGAGCTCCACCTCCATCTCTATCAGAGGCCGTGCCCTCAGCTGCAGCACACCATGGACAGAACTTCCTTCTACCAGGACCCCAGGCACCCAAATGTGGTGCAGTGCAGAGAAAGCCCCCTTGCTGGAGCTCCCTGCATCTAACTGCAGCATAGTTCAGGAAGAGTATTCCTCCCCATCCATGCCTCAAATGCCACTGAAATCACAGCTCCATGGAACTTGGCCCATGGGCTGTAAGCTGAAAACCCCTGTATTAGTCAATCAGAGGAGAAATATGGGCAGTCAATGTGATGCATCCATGAAAAGCCAAAAGTGATCCAAAGAGGTATTTGAGGTATGTCCAGTAGCAAGAAGGAAAACATTGTGCCATTGTCTAAGGCATGTTATGACTTCATCCAGAATACTGTATAGTTATAGTCACATATGTTCAAGAAAGATGAATTCAAACTGGAAAAGATACAACAAAAGGCTAGGAAGACAGGAAAATGTGGACCTTATCTTAGAGGGACTAAAAAAGAGACTGGCTTGCCTTAACCCACCAAAATAGAGGTTGACAGGGCATAGGAGTATTGTCTATAAATATACCAGGGAGTAAACACTAAAAAGGGAAAAGAACTGTTTAAGCTAAAGGACAATGTTGGCACAAGAACAAATAGATATAAACTAACCACAAAAACATTACAAGAAATTAAAAGTAGTTTCCTAAGCATCTTAGATGGGTGAGATCCCAGAACAGCATTTTCAGAGGAGTACTAGGGGCAGGTAAAAATCCGACAAAGTTTTTAAGATGGGACCTGATCAGTCTGTGAAAAACATTTTATATGACGTGGGCTGGGAAAATAACAGAAGAGAGTACTTGATGAAACAAGGGGCCCTTCTATAGCTCTGTTACACACTACTCCCTATTGTTCTAAGCAATGACATCAGGACTGGGAGGGGGGCTAGGGATCCTGCCAGTCTACCTGGCAACCAATGATGCATTTCAAAATGGTTGGCTGGCAGCCAACAACTGCTGGCCTTCATTTGATCAGGTAAATGAGGTCATAAGTTCTATATAAGTTAAAGATTGCCCAGGGGAGGAGTGGCCACCGTGATGAAGACACAGAGAGTAGCTGAACCTCAGCAGCTCTCCATCTCTCTCTCTTGAAACACATGGACACCCTTTGAACTGCCTGCCTCCAGAGGAAAGCTCTATCAGCCTCTGGATGATACTTGTGAGTAAGCTACTCGAAATCTAACTAGATATATAGCCTGCAGTAACTCAGATGTGTGATCAAAGGCTACAATGCCATTGCTTGCTCTAAAGTACTTTTCTGATATAGCTCTACCCTGTACCCTATTCCAAACCTACTCCCTGTAACCAATAAAGTTCTTCTCTGTACCTAGCATGGGAGACTAATTGAGAGAGGGTCTAGATCATGCCTTGGGGTCCCTGGGTCCAGCTTACTCAGGAAGACCACTATTTGTACTTCAGAATAAGGGGAGCACCCCAAGTTCTTGTAGTGGGTTGAGTACCCCCTTCAGGTCTATAAAGCCTGTGTACCTCATGAGGCACAGAGCCACTAGCAGACTGAGACTCATGAGCAGTGGCAGCGTTACCCCCAGGCTTGTGGGTATGCTCCAAGAAGGGGGTCAGCCAGATGTGAGGCACCTCCAGGGAGGCACTCAGATCCTGGAAGGTGGTCAGGTGCAGGGAGGTGGGTGGCTCAATGCAGGAGCACCCCCTACTGGCTCTCCACGCACATCCAGAAAAGTTCAGGTTCCATACGCAGAATCAGCTTGGAAGTGAATCTATTTCCTCTTTTGCAATGGAACTGAGGAAAATGTCTGAGTATTGCAATTTTAAGGATGGCTCTCAGTTACAAATTTGTGAAGAAGCCATACAAAGGAACCTCTTAACAGAGGAAGACCTCACCTTTAAATGTGCTATTGAGATTGGATTAACTATGGAAGCTGCAGCAAAGGATGCCCTAGAATTTCATGGAGGAGTGCCTCTTGAAATAGGAATGAATGAATTATTAAATATCTAATGGAAGAGCCAGGGCACACAACAGCCTGATGTGTGATATCAGTATGGAAAAGGGTCTTGCACTCCAACATATTGCTGGTTTAAGGAACACTGCTGTTGAAGTTCTAATAAAAAAGGACATATTCAGGCAGCATACCATGCTAAAAGAAATTAGAAGTGAGGTGTAAGGTAAAGGAAAGAAAATAAAGATGTATATGTAATATATAGGGACAGTAGTGACACATATAGTGAGAACTAAGTACATAGCCTGAACTTACATCGTATGAACAGGGTGACAAAACAGCTATCTGACTGACACCCCAGGTTGCTGGGAAAACCCTTAAAATAAAATTAGTTACACACTCTGCAGTGTCTGTCTCATGAATATAGAAAATCGTATAGAATATAGAAAAGCTTTGTCTGGATATAAAAAAGCTTTATTTTTTTTTCATTTAAAGGAGACCCTGGTGTTATTAAAAACTTCCACAGGAGAGAAGATTGTGCCAAAGGGAGTGAGGTCAGTGTCCATAGAAGATTTACCTCCAACACAAGCTTCAAGTCTTGTGTGGGAAGTAACCCGGTACCTATATGAGAGAAAGTTTACATTAGTCACAAGATCACCAACCCTTAGTCTTAATTCTCCGTTCTAAGAAAGGAGTGTCTGGGACAAGTGCAGCACATATGCAATGGTAGGTTCTCTTTTTAGCCAGTTACACTTACGACATTGAATGTAAAAGAACATAGGCACAGGAAATGCTGATGGACTTTATTTACCTGTGGAAGAGTCTTATGTAGAAACACAATTTGCTGAAACTGTTAAATTATTTCAGCTGAAGTAAAACTTAGTGTCTTGTAGTATGATTGAGCAAGAAACCAAGATCCCACGCTGACACAGGTGTGTGAAGCCACCCTGAAAGGTTGGAAATATGCAGACAATCATAATTTAGAACCTTCCTATACACAAAGATGAACTTACTCTACATCAAGGATGTCTGATGGTGGATTCAAGTTGTTATACCCAGTAAACTGTGCACAAGACTTTTAGAAGAACTTCATGTAGAGCACCTAGAAGCTGTAAAAATGAAGGCATTAGCCAGAAGTTTTGTATGGTGACCAGGATCAACAAATAGAACACCTCATTAAAGAATGTATGGGATGCCAACAGGTACAGAAGATTTCCAAACCAGTGGGGCTGTGCGAAACTTTGGGTGGTGATTTGATTCGGCCTGATCTGGTGGCTGAATCTCCAAATACAGATCGAATCAGGGGACCAATTTAAAGGTCTGAATCGATTCAAAGGTCTCTGAATCTTTGGCAAAGATTCAGAGAGCTCTGATGTTTCAGGCAGTCCTTGGTAGCTGCAGCAGGGAGCTGCATCCACTCCAAGCTGGTAAGTACTAGGGGCAGGGGAGGGGACCATGGGGGGGGCCCCTGCCAGCCCCCCAGCCCCCACATGGCTGCCCCTGCCCACCCCAGCTCAGTACTTTAAAAAAAAGCCCAGGGCTCACCAGGTGCTTCCAGGTGGGGGGCGATCTGCACTGCCCCCCACTGCCCCATGCTGCATGGGGGGCTCTACAAGGGTCCCCCCATGGCTGCCCCACCTGCCATGGCTCTGGCCCTTTAAGGAAAAAAAAACAGAGAAAAGCCCTGGGACTCGCTGCTCCTGGTGCAGCGTCAGGGTTTTGGGGGCTGTGGGGATTGCCCTCCGCAGGCAGGAGTGGTGAGTCCCGGGATTTCTTCAGGTCTTTTTTTTTTTCTTAAAGGGCCAGAGCTGGCCCATGCAGGGCATCCATGATGGGGGCAGGGGGCTCATGCAGAGCACCCCATGCAGCGTTGGACATTGGGGGGCAGCGGGGATCGCTTCCCACCTGGCAGCACCTGCTGAGCTGGGGCTTTTTTTCTGCCAAGTGCTGGGAGCTAGGGCAGGTGGGGCAGCCATTGCTGGGCTGGGAGAGGGGTGGGGGATGGGCCTGGCCTGGCTGATTCAGCTGAATCGAATCAGGACAGTGATTCAAATCACTGAATCAGATCACTGTCCCCCGAATCGGCTGAATCTGAAGTGAATACTAGCCACTTCGCACATGCCTGCAAACCAGTACCATTACACTCCTGGGAATGGCCGTCCACTCCCTAGCAATGGCTTTATATTGATTTTGCAGGAACATTTTTAGGGATGATATACCTAGTAGTGATGGACACCCACTCCAGATGTCCAGAAGTTTTCTGTATGAAAACTGGAAAAATTACAAATTCTGTTTATAAGGGCAGGATTGTCAGAACAAGTTGTAACTGAAAATGGTCTACGGTTCAGTTAAGGTGAGCTTCAAGTGATCATGAAGACAAATGGAATCAAGCTTCTCCACCATACCATGCATACAAATGAGCTGGCTGAATGATCTGTACAGTCTTTCAAAAATGCCTCACATCCCATGAAAGAAGAGGCAGGGTCAGTATAGCAGAACATGGCCTAATTATTGGTTTTGCATTCCTGTGCACTAACAGACTTGAAGCAACAGGAAGGCAGGCCATGACAAGAGGAACAGGCACCCTTCTGCAGCTACATGTAGTCTAAAAGGCATTGGCCCATGTTTATAGGGGATCTAAGAAATGGCAGTCTGCGGTTGTGAATGCACAAAGAGGTCCTATACCCTACACAGTGCAAGCAGTGCCTAACATTGTGTGGTGCCACCACACCAACCAATTGCCAAGTATAGGAGTGACTGCCAAGCAGAACGCAGCAGCAACAGTTGGAGCCACACCTGCTATTGGGCCATCAGCTCTGTAGCAAGAGAAAAAAGGCACTTTCCCTTTTCTTTATGGCAGCCCTTCAAGTATTTCAAGCCTGTTATCATGTGGAAAAGGTGCTTAGGAGGGGACAAGTTGAATATGCCTAGCTCCTTCAGCCTCTCCTCATATAATTTAATTTCCAAGCCCTTGTTGCCCACATCAGGACTCTCTAATTTCTCCACATCCTTTTTAAAATGTGGAACCCAAAACTGCACACAGTACTCCAGATGAGGCCTAACTAGTGCTGAGTAGAGAGACACTATCACTTCCCATGTCTTTCAACTAATGCTTCTATTGATGGATTCCAAAACCACACCAGCCTTTTGTGCAGCTGCATCACACTGCAGACTCATATTGAGTCTGTGATCTACCTATTGAAAGTTTAACTAATCAGAGTCTAACCTTCTAAGCTTTTGCCCTTATTTGTTGTTCTGCAACTTCCCAAAGCACCAGGAGCAACTGATGCCTCAAATTATTTGGGGGGGAGGGGCTCCCCCAGTGGCTGATTGCCACCACCGGCATAAGTGCTGGCACCAAACCCAGAAGTGCTGCCAGCGCTTCTCTCAATGGGGGGCACAGCCGATCACAACCCCCTACACATCACTAACACGCAGCACCACATTACCACATACTACTGAGAGAGAAAAGCATAAGATAATGAGAAGAGGTGAACGTTAAAGAGAAGTGACCCTGAGGGAGCAGAAGCACCAAACAGAGGGAGAATCACAAGCGAAAGAACAAACTCAATCAGATTAGGCCATGTCAACACTTCAAATGTTTGCAGATGCAGTTATTGCGGTAGAGTTATGTTGGAAGCTCCCCAATGGAAATACCAGCTATATTGATAAAACTATGTGAAGAATGGTCACTATGGGCATGTCCACGCATGCAGGTACATGCACTTGCATCAGCTCCAATAGGAGCGGTGCAAATTTGAGCCAAGGATTTTTCCGCCAGTTCACGTGCCCAGACATGAACTTTGGTGTGGGGCAAGTTGTGCCACTTGGGGCAAAATAACCTTGACCAGCTCTTCCCAGATCTGCAGCCAGGGGGAGCTAGAGCCTGGGGCTAGCACCTCTGCTGGCCTCAGCAGTGTAAAAACCTGCCCTATGCTGGCCCCAGGAATATAAAAATTTGCCCTGGTGAGCAGCTCAGGGCTACTTGCCCTCAGGAGCTTTTGAGGCTTAACCAGTTGGTATCTGGGGACACTATCCCTTCTGCCAGCTGGACTGCTGAAGCAGCCCTAACCTGAATTGGCCCCTGCCCCCTCTACCCACTACAGCAGTCTGGCAGTGGGGGCTGCTGCCTAGCTGTGACCTGCTGCCACCTGCAACAGTATCCGCCCCCTTGGACCTGTGGCCCCCTGGCTGCGTATCTGCCAGACCTGGATGGGGTGCCCCTGCTCTGCCATCTGGGCAGCTATGACCCAAAAGTTGTGTTTCTTGTGGTGGCTCACTTTGAACTGTCCAAGTGTGTCCTCTTGGCCCTGGACAGGCTCCTCTGCCCAGGTCTTGCCACTTGTCTCACCAGCAGAAAGCCTGGTGTTCCCTGTTTAAAAATTTCAAATTCTCTGATAAAAAACTCAGCTTCTCTCATTAAAATACCCCAAATAGTGTTCTTTCACTATTAAAATGAAATGTAATTATATATAGAGAGAGATCTGTTGGGCATAGGCCTGTGCAAGTCAGCAGTGATCCAATCCAGCTTTGGATTCGGCCACTTCGGATGGCAATGATTCAATCCGGAGCTCCAGACAGGGTTTCCGCCTCGATCCAGCCAATGCAACTCCAAAGCTTCAGAGCTGCCTCAGAGATCTGGCTATAGGGTATAATGGGGAATCAATGAAATATCTATAAGTTTGTTGGTTTTTGTTCAATTTGGATGAAACATGCAGGGATGGTAGCCTCTGCTCAGAGCATGAAACCTGCTAAGTTTCAAGAAGATCGGTTCAGGGGTTTGGGGGCAACTGTACCCCAAATTCTTGAAAGCCAAACTTATGTCACAGCTGTGAGTTATACCACAGGGGGGTGAAAACTTCAGGGGCCACTATCCCTGCAGCTGTCACCCCGCTGCGCCTTAACACACACAGTGTCACCCATGGCACAAGCTTTGCTTGTCCACAGCTTGAGGGGCAGTTCCTCCCAAACCCCTGCACCAATCTTGAAACTTGGCAGGCTTTGTGGCCTCAGCAAGAGCTACCACCCCTGCAGTTTTGACCCCCCCTGTGTTGCAACACGTAGACATGACAGTTTTGCTTTCAAGAATTTGGGGTGCACTTTCCCCCAAACCCCTGCACTGATCTTCTTGAAACTTGGCAGGCTTCATGCTCTCTGAAGAGTCTACCTTCCCCAAAAATTTCATCCAAATCAGACAAAAAACAACAAAGTTATAGATATTTTATTGTTTCCCCATTCTACCCTATGCCTGGATCTCCAAGGCAGCTCCGAACCACTTCGGGAAGCCAAACGAGGCCAGCTCTTTGACTTGGACATGCTGCTTCAGACCCCAAAGCATCCAAAGTTTCTCTGGATCTGAAGCTCTGTCCAAAGTCTTGCACAGCCCTATTAGGCAATGTTTTATTGATACATTTACAAGTTTAAAGCAAATTGGAAGCCTACCAGTGCCTCTATTATCACAATAAAATATATTGTAAATATCTATACACTTTGGCATTTATTTTTGGCTTTTTTGTCATAGAAAAATCAGAATTGCCTCTACCCCCTTCACTCACCAAAATATGCAGCGCTGATATGCCAGTGCCCTGCCCCTGCCCTTGCCCTCACTCTCAACCCATGGCCTGCCCCTGCCTCAGTTCCCTCCCTCCTGACTCACAGTGCCAGGCATGTGGGTGAGGGGTTTGTGGGGGTGGCTTGAGGTTGTGGGGTTTGTGGCTGAATTGAGGGGGGACTGTGGCTGTGGGGGGGCCATGTGGAGGGGCTGCTCAGGAGGGGTGGGTCCCCTGTCCCCCGCAGGTCACAGCCCCTCTGCAGGGCACAGGCCCCCCACACAGCTTACAGACTACTCCCCCCACAGGGGGCACAGTTCCCTCCTACAGTGCCCACATGCCCCCCACAAGGGCTATAGCCCCCCCACAGGGCCCACAGCTCACCCCCACAGCAGCAGTGGCTGTCAGGGCCTTCAGGGCCCTCCTGGCACAGCCCCTCCACATGGCACAGGGCAGTGAAGTTCAGCTCTGGCTGCCTGGCACCCAGCAGTAACTTTACTACATCTTGCAGGCCTGGCCTGGCTCAGTACAGCGCCATGCACCTTCAGACAGCTCTGGGCTGCTTGGACTGTCACCTGATGGGCCAGCACCACTCATGGGGACTCCTGTTGCACTGGGCTGGGTCCTGCGTGCATAGAACTGGCCCAACACAACAGGCAGTCCCATGAGTGGTGCCCATCCCCAGGTGACAGCCTGAGCAACCTGGAGCTGCCCTAAGGCGCATGGCCCTACGCCAAGGCAGTCCAGGCCCACGCGATATGCCACAGGCTGGGTGCCAGGTGGCAGGGTCCAAGCTGTGCTCCCTGCACCACATAGGGGGCTGTGCCAGGAGGGCCCCAAGTGCCACGTTGGCTGCTGCTGCTGCAGGGGGTGGCTGTGGGCCTTGTGGGGGGCAATCATGGGACCATCCCTCCCAAGTAGCCCCCAACCCCTCAGTGTCCCTTTCCCCCAATCTCTCACACTCAAACAGCCCCATCTCCAGTCCCCTCCACCCCCAGTCGCTACTTACCTGGAGACAGAGCCTAGGTCCAGGTTGCTGCAGCCTGCACTGCTCCTTGCCCCGCACGTTCTGCAGTGTGCTGCAACACTGGGGCAACGGGCAGCCATAGAGACACTCTGGACGGCTACCAGTGCATTTCTTTGGAGGACCTGAACCTCCAGTTGCCTCAGGGCATGGTCCTGGACTGTGCTCTGCCCCACTTTTTTCTGTGGGGTTTTTTGGGTTATTTTTTGAGACCTGGATATCCAGGTATCAAATTTCGAGCCCATGTTGCAAATATGCAGCATGGTGAATGCTTTTTTGTTCCCAGCATGCTTCTTGCCATGTCTCAAACTGCTTTGAGATGCAGCAAGTGGCATATGCAGGCTTGTCTGGATGTGCCCTATGAAGAGTTCTTGGGCTGATATAATTTATTCTAGTTTCCCAAATGACATAAGCTATATTGGCAAAACCATTTTTTATGCCACTATAATAGCATCTATGACAGGGTTTCACTGCATAGGTCATACCCTTAATTGACCTGGCTTTTTCATACTCTTCATTAGTATAGTTAAGTTGGTAAACTTTCTAATGTAGAACAGGCCTTATAGTGGAGAGGCAAAACAAGAAGAGTAGAGAAGAGTCCATAGCTGGAAGAGCATGTGTGAGGAATGTCCAGTACAAAGCCAAGCAAAGATTTTTGAAGGAGAATTTTGAAATGGATTATTAGATCAATTGATTTAATTGGAATCAACACCTATTTCAATGTTAAATTCAACATCACTGAATTGTCCCTGAAATGACAATTATTATTCAAAGAACATACAGCCAAGTATCAATGGCCTTGTCATTACCACACCATTGAAATCAATGTACCTGTGGATCTCTGTGAGCTTTTGGATTAGGACCCTAAAGCTTCCCTGTGATATGCAGTGTATGTGTGTGTGTGTGTGTGTGTGTGTGTGTGTGTGTGTATACACATACACACACACACACACACAAAGTAAACATAACTCTTGGGAGATTATATCTTTTATTACAACAAATAGATAATTGCAAAAAAAGTCTTTATTTGCAAACTTTGGGACACACGTGCCTTCCGCAGGCATAGGAGAGTACAAATATTGTAAAATTTCTCCCAGGTGGAAATGAAAATTCATATTTCACAGGAGATCTGAAAGATGGTATAAGATATCCTGCTTGGAAAAATCCAGTTTATGCAAAATAGACTCAAATAAAAGTTAGAGCAGTCTATTTACCTCAGAGTTGTCTTCTGATGGCAAGTCAGATGTTGAATTATGCTTCTTTCTTGTTATGATGTTTCATATTTCACAGGAGGAGGATGATGAAAGGCTCTCCCAGACAAGGAATTTCTCTTGCCTTGAGATTGCTTTGTGACCATGCAAACTTTGGCTGGAAACAAAACGCTGAAGCAAGGGTGTCACCTTTCAGGTCTCTAGGTGTTGAATTTTGTTTTCTTGTAAAATTATGACGTTTTCTTTTCAAAATGACCAATTTTGATATCTTACATGTCCCAGGGGTACAGGTTGTAGCCATGTTGGTCTGCAGGCAAAAATAATCAGAACTCTTGAGGAGGTGATATCTTATATTAGACCAACTAGATAGCTGCAAAAAAATTTTCCTGTGAAATATGAATTTTCATGGGAGAAATTTTACAATCTTTGCATTTTCCTATGCCTGAGAAGGGCACATGTGCCCAAAAGCTTGCAAATAAAGATTTATTTTTTTTGCAACTATCTAGTTGGTCTAATAAAAAATGTCACCTCCCTAAGAGTTCTGATTACTTTTGCCTGCAGACCAACATGGCTATAACCTGTATCCCTGGTCTTATAAAAGGGGTTACCTGCTCCTATTGCTAAATTACAGAGAATTCTGTTTAATTGCGGTTTTCAGATTAGAAGCTTTTCAAATCTAGCCTAAAGCCTCTCAGCTGTACTTCATTTCAAGAGACATCACTAATTTGAAAACTCCCTCCTTCCAGTTCCATCTAAACTACAGTCAAAACAAGGGAACACCAGAAAGTTACTTAGATCAGGAATAAAAACTCCTGAAACTGTGGTTCTAGGAAGAATTGCTTGTATTAAAAGAAGTAATCCCACAACAAGCTTTCAGTTTTCCTAAACTGATTATTCATTATGCCCTTCGGTTTAGATTTCTGTCACATATTTTATGCCATTGTTGGTCTCTGGTAGGTTCAGAAGTGTGCTCTAAAGGGAATGCAGCTCAAGATGGTCCTATTTGGCTGGCAAAGGGCTCCCTCCAGTGGATAAATCTATAAATCACAACTCTATTTCTTTATAACATTATTTTGTCATATTCCTGCCTATCTTAAGCAGCACTTATTATCTTGATATTTAAGCACCTTAACAGTTACTATGTACATTTTTAAAAAGAATCTTGTATTTCAAAGCAATTTTTAAGGCTCCACTCATGCAGTGGAGATGTCCATCAAACATCTACACCTAATTCTCTTTTTGAAAACTAAGACAAACCAAGGAGACGTAAAGCGAAACGATCAACATTTGTGGTATGTCTATGGTTAACAAAAGTGATAGCAACCATTACATAATTTATATGTGATTTAAAAGAAAGTTCAGAAGCCATAATTCCAAAGCCATAAATGTTTGTAAAGGACATGATCGTTGATGTGCTCTGTACACATATCTTTACCTTAAATGAACATTAGCAATAATAAGATATGTTTTATATCATTCATAGAAAGCTTTGCAAAGACTCTTTTTCAAAGTCCTTACTGACACCATGAAAAGGAGTACAGGTGAGAGACAGTAAGATAATCACTAGGGAAGAAAAGGATGAAAGAGAGATTAGAATCCTTCATAATCCTTCCTACCTCTTCAACTAAAGGAAAAAAGGAGCATTTGGAGAGCAATTCCATTCCAGATTTAGGGAGCAGCTTGACAGAGGGAACAAATAAAAAAGGAGCATTAAGGTACATCCTTAAATTAATTGGTACACACTTTTGAGAATCCTTTTGTGAACTTACCAGTATCCCTAGACACCTGAACAGTGGCAACAGTATTGAGAAATGCCTCTCTCTCTCTGACAGCAATGTCTAGCTGTCTAGGTGCTCTTGCAGTCCCTGTCACTGGAATTCCTGAGGACATTCTTAATAATTATGTGTGCCTTTTCTTCCTGGTTGATAACCTGCCTACAGTCATTCAGGTCTCTCTCTCCTCTACACTGGGCTACTGAAACTTTGTCTACCCAGAGCTGGTTAGCATACAACTATCTATCTTCTGAATGTAATGAAGAGGAGCACATATACTTTCAAAGGTAAAAATCCATGGTTTCACTGTTATAATGTGATGCAGTGTAGTCCACTGTATTTAGCTGCATAAGAGAAGACTTCTAAGACCAAACCTAGTGCTCTTTTTGGTGATTATTAACTCTCTCCTTTTATAGACAATGGTGGCACATCAAAAGTGGCACATAGCCCTGGTCTACTCTGCAGCAGAGCTGAGAGTACATTTGCAGTACCCCAGTGCCCACAGAGCAACACCACCTCCACAACCAAAAGAAGGTTTCTGAGCCATGCAGCAGCCATTAGAAAGCTCATGTAGGTGCATCTGCACCTTCTGCTCAGCACTGAGCTCTCAGGGAGCTGCCCCACAAGTGGGACAGTTCCCTTCCACCCCCTGCTGTCTGGGCTGACCAGGAGCAATTTGCTTCCAGTCAGCTGTCTACACACGCGCTACTGCAGAGTGGCTGCATTTACACAAGATGCTAACTGCACAGTAGCTCAATACTACTGCACAGTAGCATCACATGGCAACAACTGTGACACAATGCTGCTGTGCAGTAGCGTCACAAAAAAACCGCATTCATTGCCACTACTGTGGAGTAACTCCTGATTTTTCTAACTCCCTGAGTTACTGCACAGTCACTTAGTACATGTTCTTACAAGTACTAAATGACTGTGCAGTAATGTCTGCACAGTCAGTGTCTTGTGTAGACATGGCCAGTAGATACTGTGCAGTTAATCTAGTAGCTATATTTCTTGGTATTAGAAAACTGTGCATTAGCCTAATTTATTGTGCAGTAAATGCTGCACACATGTAGATGCTGACAAACAAGCTTTAGTTCAAGTGCCCTCACTGCCATTTTTAAGCACAGGGACTCTGATACATGAGACGCTGCAGTGCTTTAATTAAAGGAGCTCTTGGAGCCCCTCTAATTAAAGTGCCATATCCCCCCCGGTCCCAGAGCACGTGTAAAAGTGCCCAAAATTAACACTTTTGTTGTCTGAAACAGATTTAGTTTTCTAAATAAAGATTTCAGTGACTACATTGTTTGTGTGGTGGGTGTATGTGTGCTCTGAGAAGCCGGGGGTGAGTGTTGATTGCTGATTGTTTAATTACTGTGGGATAGCTGCCTGGGCCTGTGTCAGCCCAACCTAGGAGGGTATAAAAGGAGACTCCCCAGGTGACCAGGGAGCCTGTCACTAGGGACTGCCAACAGGAGCAGTTCACAGGGCCGTTCATGGGCAGGAGTACACTCCCTCTGTGAGGGTGCACCAGGGTTCATGCAAGGCAGGCAGAAGGAGCCAGGTCAGAGACTTCACCAGGGGAGAAAGCAGAACACTTCGCTCTACAATAATGGTGAGTGCACAGAAGACTGCCCATCTGTGGGGGCTGCCTGGCGGGGCCTTGGCACCCTGAGGGGGAGGCGCTGGCGGGAGATCCCTTGCCTGTCCCACATGTGCCCACCTTCAGGCCTTGGAGGAGCAAATGAGGGAGCAGGATTAGGGTGACCGAGGATGAAACTGATAGGTACTTTCATTCTCTGCAGGGTCAGGAACCTAGAGAAGCCACCCAGGAGGGACCCACCGTAGAGGTATGGCAGACAGTCACCTCCAGAGCCAGGGCTATTTGTGCTACCTCAGTGTCAGCTCCCCAGGCACAGTTGGGGAACAAGGACCTGGCAGCCATGGAGGAGGAAGCAGGAGAGGATGCCTCCAAGGGAACTGATGCCACTCCAAGCACGGCACAGGCCATTCGCCAGCAGAACACCAAGAAGAAGAGATGCCGGGTCCTCGTCATTGGCAACTCCATCATGAGGTTTGTTGCCTGCCTGGAGCTCATCTGACCCTCTGATCATTACCACATGGTCCTCATCCATGTGGGAATGAATGACACAGCTGGGCGCAACCCTGACCACATCATGAGAGATTACAAGGCTCTAGAGGCCAAGCTAAAGGAAATGGGTAAGCAGGTGGTTTTCTCTTCTATCCTTCCAGTGAGCAGATGTGGATGGCACCATGAAACATGCATCAGCGAGGTCAACCGATGGCTTCAGAGTTGGTATTACCAGGTGGGCCTTGGGTTCTTGGACCATGACCCACATTTCTGCACAAAGGACATGCTCGGGTGGGACGGGCTTAGTCTCTCCCCAAAAGGTAAGTGTGTTTTTTCTTCCAGGCTGGCTGATCTCATACGGCAAGCTTTAAACTAGGTTTGCTGATGGACGGGGATGCAGAGGAACATGAGGACACTTCACCGTCAAGCCAGGTGATGCGCACAGGTAGTACCCGGGTAAGTGACAGAGACCAGGCCAGACTTAGGAACAAGGGGACGGCACAGGCACCTACAGGAGGCCTCAAATGCCTCTACACAAATGCTTGAAGCATGGGGAATAAGCAGAAGGAACTCACCCTCCTGCTACCTAGCAAAAACCCAGACATAGTGGGCCTCACAGAAATCTGGTGGGATTCTATCCATGACAGGGCAATAAACATTGAGGGGTACAGGCGAGACAGAGGGAAAGGATTTCATAGATTTCATAGACATTAGGGCTGGAAGGGACCTCGGAGGATCTTTGAGTCCAGTCCCCACCCAAAGGGCAGGAAGTCAGCTGGGGTCATAGGATCCCAGCAAATAAGCATCCAATTTACTCCTAAAGGTGTTCAATGTAGGTGCTTGAACCACCTCTGATGGCAGGCTGTTCCAGACCTTGGGGGCTTG
>NW_017728948.1:53997309-54001136 GCF_001723895.1 Crocodylus porosus
TTTGGTCACTTTACTAGCCGCAGCATTGCATTGCAGGCTCATGTTCATCTTGTGGTCAATGATGACCCCCAAGTCTCTTTCTTCCGTAGTGCTAGCCAGTGTAGCACTGCTGAGCCTATAAGGATGCTGAAGGTTTTTCTTCCCAAGGTGGAAAACCTTGCATTTTTTGGTGTCAAACACCATCAGGGTCTCATCCATCCATTCGCTGAGCCTGTTCAGGTCAGCCTGGATCACTCACCTGTCCTCAGGTGTGGATGCTTTGCCCCAAAGTTTGGTGTCATTGGCAAACTTGGCCAGTCTGCTCCTGACTCCAATGTCCACATCATTAATGAAGATGTTGAACAATATGGGTCCAAGAACAGAGCCTTGGGGGACTCTACATATCACAGGACACCATGATGATTGACTTCCATCAATTACTACCCTCTGGGTCCGACCACGGAGACAATTTCCCAGCCAGCAGATCATGGAGTACCCAAGGCCACAATTGGCCAGTTTCGCCAAGAGGTGGTCATGGGATACCAGATCGAAGGCTTTTTTGAAGTCAACATATATGACATCAATCTCTTCTTCCTTGTCCAGGTGATAGGTCACCTGGTTGTAGAAGGAAATGAGATGGGTCAAGCAAGACCTAACTGCAACAAACCCGTGCTACCTATCCCTTAGGATTTTGGTGTCAGCCTGTCCATTAAGGATGGCCTCTTTAATAAACTTTTCTAAGATCTTCCCCAGGATAGAATTCAGGCTAATGGGCCTATAGTTAGCCTGATCCACTTTCCTCCCTTTCTTGAAGATAGGCACCACATTGGCCTTCTTCTAGTCTTCGGGCTCTACACCAGAGTGCCAGGAGTTTTTCAAGCTCTGTGCCAGAGGCTGGGCTGTGATGCTCGCCAGCTCCTTGAGTACCCTGGGGTGTAGATTGTCAGGGCTGGCTGACTTGAAAATATCCAGCCTCTCAAGATGTTCCTTCACGAGGTCAGCATTAATGGAGGGCAGGGGATCTCCCTCACCAGGACCTCCCTGTCCCGTAGTGGGCATGGGCATCCTATGGGACTGATGAAAGACCGTCACAAAGTACCCATTTAATAGGTTGGCTTTTTCCTGGGCGTCAGTTGTCAGTTGTCCCATCTGGTTTAGCAGGGGTCCAGTGTTGCCCTTGCTTTTCCTCCGGTTCCCTACATATATGAAAAAGGACTTTTTATTGTCCTTGATGCTCAAAGCTCGTTGGAGTTCAGTTGCAGCCTTGGCTTTCCTGGTTTGCTCCCTGCAGGACCGGACTAGTGCAGAATAACCCTCCTTGGAGGTGAATCCCATCCTCCATCCTTTGTAGGCCTTTCTTTTTAGCCTTAGGAGGTCTGCTAGGTCCCTGGAGAGCCAGGAGGGCTGCTGTGCCCTCTTGCTGCCTTTCCTCCGAGATGGAATAGACTTAGCTTGTGCCTTGAGGATTGCTCCCTTCAGGAGCAACCACTCTTCTTGAACTCCCCTCCCCTTGGGGTCATGGTCCCTTAGGGCCTGACTGACAAGCCTCCTGAGCTTGTCAAAGTTGGCTTTCCTGAAGTCAAGGACTTCTGTGTTGCTGACTGACTTGCCAGCTTTATGGCAGATAGTGAAAGTGATCAGCTCGTGGTCGCTGTCACCCAGCTTCCCTTCGATCATTAGGTCACTGATTAGGTCATCCCCAGTAGCCAGTACCAGGCCGAGAAGCGCTTTGCCTCTTGTTGGCCCATAGACTTCTTGAGTCAGGTAGAGGTCATCCACGCACAAGAGGAAGAAATGTGACTGCTCAGCTTTTGCTGAATGATCCTCCCACGAGATGTCCGGGTAATTGAAGTCACCCATGACAACCATGGTCCTGGAGCATGCAGCCTCAGCCAGTTCCCAGGCGAACTCCTGGTCAAGCTCAGAACTTTGGGTGGGAGGTCTGTAGTAGACTCCCATCGCTGTGTCCCTTGTGCTGTGTTCCCCACAGATTTTAAACCAGAGGGTCTCCCGTCGTCCACCTTGGTCACCAATATCAGCTTGCAGGGACGTGTAGCTTTCCTTAACATAGAGAGCTACACCCCCACCCCTTTTATCTACACAATCCCTCCTGTACAGGGTATACCCATCTATACCTGAGGTCCAGTCATGGGTGAAGTCCCACCAGGTCTCCGTTATCCCTATGACGTCATAATTTTTTGCACTGAGCAGGAGGACGAGCTCTTCCTGCTTATTCCCCAAGCTCCTAGCATTTGTGTACAGGCAGGCAAGTGTCCCCTTGGGGGCTCTTGCCTTGCCCACAGATTGTACTAGGGCTGGGGCAGAGGTGGACTCCCTTAGGTGCCTTGGCCCACTGGCTTTGCAAGGGTTGCTCCGTGGGCCAGCAGTGGCAGTAGTCCCGCTATCCCCTAACGGGCTTAGTTTAAAGCCTGGTGGAGCAGGTCAGCCAGTCTGGCTGAGAAGAGCCTCCTCCCCAGGGGAGAGAGGCGGAGGCCGTTTCTTCCCAGCATCTCACTGCCTCTCTCACCAAAGAGCAGGCTGTGTGCAATTTAGAATTAAGTTGCACGTATATTCATTTTTCCCTTAATTTCTAGGTGGTTAGTCACCATTTGGGATCCATCAGGCTCTTCTGTTAGGAGACGTTGATAGACTTAAGTATTTCTTTTCATACCATCCTGTTTAATAATGATTGTTTATTAAAAAACTTCTTCCTTCTAGTTTTTCTCAGGTCAATGAGAGGCTTACCCTTTAATGTACAAGCTGTCACTTGGCTGCAGAGCAGACCTTTTATCAGTTGTGTTAGACAGCAAGTTGGGTAGCCAAGACCACCCTACAAGGTAACGCTTGAAAGGAAGCTGTGTCAGTTGTGTTTTATGCAGATAATGGTCATGTAATATTTATCCTAGTTGCAGAGGGCTGGACTTTCCTCATAACCTGCAGGGTGGTGTTAAGAAGCCATTTGTGGTAGGTGAATTTTTCGGTGCCTATACAGATAACATCATAGCATGAAGGACTCCAGGCACTATGCTGTTCTTTGGGTCTATACAGCACGGCACATAAAATAACGTATAGCAGGCTATGTTGTGTGCCCTTCAAAAAACTAGCCATGGTTTCCTCTTTCACCACAGATTCTCAAGTACGTACAAAAGAACAGCACTTCTACATAAAAAGGTAACTCGTCTTCATGTTCCATTTATTCCATATATTCCATATATTCCATATATATATATATATATTCCATATATTCCAGCTCATAAACCATCATTTTGACTGGTCTGTTGAGAGATCCAAAATAGCTCTTGTGATTCTAGAACCAGTTATGCTCCTCACTGAGAACCAGCTGTCCCACTTCAGGCATGCATGGTCCTCTATTCCCATGAACCAGTAAGTCTTAAGATCTTAGGTACAATTTCAACAATGTGCACCAGGCAGTTCATCTCAGTGCTTACTGCCAACTCCCATCCCCAGTGAAAAGGGTTTTATAGATGTTACTTCCTAATCAGAATAAGAAAGGAGGGTAATGACCCACATTGGATCTAGGGATGTTCATTTTGTTCATCTGCAAGCTGAAGTTCAATATGGTGACACTAGTCAACTATAATTCTCTCTGCTGAATAGAGGAAATGGTTCATATCTTTCAATCTTCAAGGTCACAGCTTCCACAAATCCATTATAACACATCATAGAGGGGTGCATAAGGTCTGTGGTGTGTCAGAATCACTGGCTGCGGCTTCATGAGATTTCATAGATTTCATAGACATTACGGCTGGAAGGGACCTCGGGAGATCATCGAGTCCAGCCCCCTGCCCAAAGGGCAGGAAGTCAGCTGGGGTCATAGGATCCCAGCA
>NW_017728948.1:54001147-54002198 GCF_001723895.1 Crocodylus porosus
TGTCATCCCTTGGGGCGCTCTGGTGAACAGACGTTCCCCCAGATCCTGGTGGTCACCCCTGATAAACTTGTAGGTGGCCATCAGATCACCCCTGATGCTTACTGAAGCTACACAAAGCGTGATGTGATGCTACTGCACACTAGTAATAAGCTCCTGTGCAGTCAGCATCACCAAAAAGCCATTTGGGGATGCTACTGTCCAATAACACCAGTTACTGCTCACTCAGTCATTTAGTATTTGTGTATGCAAGTACTAAATGTGTGTACAGTAACAAATGTGCAGTCAGCAGCTCATGTAAATGCAGCCACTACCAATAAAAAGTCCTACCTCTTATCCTTCAGGTAATGCTGCTGTGGCTCAGTGGTAGAATCTATGGTTACACACGGGAAACCTGGGTTCAATTCCTGGACATGCACATAACCACAGCCATCAAAGCATTGAACATTTGGATTCAGTGTCAATCATTTGAAGGGGCAATGGCAGGTATGGGTAGCCTCCACTCCTCCATACTTCTGCCTAGGCATATGCTCAAGGGTCTGGGTGACCTCACATGCATACACCATGATTCAGAAGGACTGACAGTTGCCTACTAGTGCTCAAAGGAATAGTGGTCTACTCAGCAAAATATCATATGCCCAGACCCTTTCCAGATGACTGTCAGGCTGTGGCCTTGAAACTAGGGCCTTGGTTTGCCTGGCATAACCACTCATCCCAGTCAGTCCCCTCCTCAAGGTGCCAGAACCCTCCAACTGGATCTAGCCACACACCCACTCCCAGGGTCAGCTGACTTCTCACTCCTTCCAGTATAAACCCCTGATCCAGAAGAGGAAGTGTCTGGGCAACAAGGTTCAATCTGATACCTAGACTGCTGAACTCTTGGCTTGTGCTGCTACTGGCTGACAGATTCTTTGGATAGCCAACCTGGCTTGCCCATAGACCCTGAGTTTGGCATGACCCAGACCCAACGGTCACAAGCTGGCGGAGGGTAAGTTTAGATTAGATATTAGGAGGCGCTACTTCACAGTCAGGGCGGCTAGGGCCTGGAACCGGC
>NW_017728948.1:54007104-54018736 GCF_001723895.1 Crocodylus porosus
AAAAGGAAGTTAGATGAGCACCTTGCCGGGGTCATCTGACCCCGGTGCTCTTTCCTGCCAAGGCAGGGGGTTGGACTAGATGATCTACCTAGGTCCCTTCCGACTCTAGCTACTATGAAACTACTATGAAACTATGAAACTCTAGTTTGATCTCCTGGATACCTGACCTGGCTAGCCTTCTAACCTCCCAGTCTGCCTGACCCTCTGGTTCTCTGACTTGGTTCCCCAGACAAATAGCCTGGCTTTTAGCTTCCATGCATTCAGACTCTGCACACTCCTCTCAGATGCTGACTGCCTCTTCTGACCCTGGGTGATCCTCAGACGTGGCTGCCTGGCAATTATATTATAAAAGGAAGATAATCTGTGCAGGGATCCAAAGCCATTCAACACTTCCTCCATCTTTTCTTGGACCTAGGTATGAGAACAAACACCTAAAACAAAAGTGGTGTGGGGAAAAAAAGAATCCACCCTGGTGAGAAGACTGTTTCATTGGACCATCTTAGATTCTATCTCCGCTGGCATACGGCGCTCTGGACAGGTTCCAGAATCTAATGAGTCTGAGCTCATTGCTGGAGGCCAGTCCAGTTAAGAAGGTGAGCACTTTCTTCTCCCTGCTGGATCACATGGCTGTGTGTGCTTCCATGACATGACAACTGACCTGGCATATAAGATATCTGGACTTTAAGGTTTACACTGTTTACACCTTACACATACGCCTAGATATTCTAAATGACAGTCTCAGAAACAAATGAGTAAACTATGATCCAGATGAAATCACCGTGATGTGGTACACAGTTTAATGAAGAAAGACTGTGTGCTGCCAAACTGACAGGACATATGCTGCTGCCCTCCCCACCACTTCCTCCCCCAACTCCTCCAGGCTCCTCTGTTTTCATTAATGACCTGGAGGGAAAAAGACCTGTGGGTTACAGTAGACCACAAACTCATTATGAATCAACAACGTGATGCAGTTACAAATAAGGTAAATGTCAAGTAAGGCAACCATTTACTTAGGAGACTCTGGAATACCCTCCACTGAAGTTTTTGAGGGACAAACTTCTACAAACATCTTCTGGGGATGGTCAAGGTTTGCCTTTGAATAGAGAGATGGTTACAATTAATAAAACTGTTTTAAAAAGGGGATTGAGTATTCTGCAAATTTACTTTTTAGATTACAGAATATAGCTTTAAATGTTAAAATGTCTGAATGAGACAAAGTAGACATGGAAAGATAAGGTATTCACCCAAGAGTAAATTTATATTCAGCAATGAGAAAGAAATAACAAAAAAGACAAGGTATTATCTATTATTTTTAGTTTCAAAGTATAAAGGTATTTTGAGAAGGTAGGTACATATTGAAATATAGAGCTAATAAAAAAATAAAATGAAATAAAGAATATGTGCAAGGAATAAAGGTGATTTCTCTTACAGGCACTAGATGTCTCTGTAACCCCAAAATAAAGTTTGCTTCTCTTAAAACTATAAGTCATCCAATGTTTCACTTCTTATGAAGAAAATGAAGTTAGGGATGAGAACAAATTAATATTATATTCATTATAATTCTTTCATCCTGTCTTTATAAAGAATAACATTGCAACAATAGCCAATGTCCTTAATAAAGATATTTAATTATATTAGCAATACATAGAAAACATTTCAGAAGACTTCTAATAATATTTCATAGCAAGCTATTGCAAAAGTTAAAATTCCTTATATTATAGAATGTGTTTTAACTCATAATTTAGTATCATACCACATATAAAATGCGCCTGATTCTAAAGTGTTGTCAACTTTATTCATTACTGGAAAAACTTTTCACAGTCCCACCCCCTCTAGCCCCCATTAAATACTTTGTATCAGGCTGCCAGCTAGAAGTGCATACCTATTTATAATAAAAACTCAAAGGATAGTGTGGATTTAGAATAATAAAATCATGAGAAAATAGGGCTGGAAGGAACATCTGGAAGTCATCCGCTTCCTAGTCAAGGCATGGTCATCACTGTCTAAACCATCCTAGACAAGTGTTTATGTAACCTGCTCTTAAAAACTTCAGAAACACCACTAACACACAGCTACCTAGTATAATGCTTAAAACATTAAAAAACAACTCTTTACTTTGCCACAGATAAAGCAGGGACATACGGTCAACATCCTGCCAAGGTAAGGACAGAAGGCAATTTGCTAAAATAGACCCAAGAGATACAAGGAAGAGGACCCCCACAGTCCAATCTGATAGTAAGAAAAACTTCTTCCTTATCCCAGATGTGGTCTGACTCTGAGCAGATGAGCAAGACCCTCTAGACAGGAACCTCTGGAAATGTTTGGGTCCCAGCAGAAGCATCAGCACACTCTAGTAAAAAAAAACAAAACTTAGACTTGGTTGTGGCCAACACCTAATGTTTCTGAGGAAAGCAAAAAAAAGATAATAATAGCAAACAGGAAGGAAAATAACATTTCTTCCTGAACCCACTGGTGACCAGCAAAGCCCAGAAGCATGGGATAACCAGACACCCTCCACTCTGCATTGCTACGTGGGGATTGCAAACACAAATCTACAGATCACACAGCCTGACCTGAGCTCCAGAACTCCCTTTTCTGTCATCCTGTCTAATCCATAAATTTAACCCAGCTCACTTAATGTTCTTTCATAAACAAGCTGGTTGTGGAGCTCTCCTCCATTCTCCTGCTGCCAAGCACAGGCCTCTCCTATTTCCACCTGCTCTGGACTGCAAAGTCCTTCCCATGACCTTTCAGCAATTCTCTAGGAGATTTCTGGCATGTGTGTGCTTGGGGATCCCCTGGACTTTCCAATTGTTGCTCTTCACCAAATATTCCAGGCATGGTAATTTTAAATCATCCCTAACCAATGCTTACTTCATCTCTTTGAAAACTTCCAGTGAGGGAGACTCCACAACTTGCATAACTTCTCTAGGCAGATATATTCTCCACAGGAGCCAGCTCACTTCCTACTTGTCAGGTTATGCTGAACAGACAAAAATCCCCTGCAAGTCCACTTTCATGGAGTTCCCCTGGCATGGGTAAGATCCTTGTTTGGGTAATGCCATGGGAGCTGGCTTCTATGTCTCTTCCATCTACAGCTGTTCAGTGCTGAAGCATTGAAAAGGTAAAAAAAAAAGTGAGGGTTTTGACTACACTTTAGTCAATCCTGACGTTCTGCTCATGCAGAGTCTCTTGAAGACAGTATCCTACGGACAAAAGCTAGAACAAGCCCTGAATTGCCTAATATGTCCTAGGATTGAAGCAGAAAACCATGGAACAAAAATTGCTGCTTTACACAGTCCCTGTACTACTACATGAAGCTGGATACAGGAGAGAGGTATATGAGTTGCCATCTGAGAAATTAGTATTAAAAATGGTTCCCAGATAGAGTTTCTCTTAGTTTTAGTTCAGTTATCTCTTCTGGCTTGTTTATTAGCCAACAGTGGAAGTTTAATTAAAAATAGCTTTGATGCTGTGCATCAGAGTGAAACAAAGTCCTAATATAAAATGAAGTAGAAAAATGTAATTAAAGCCAGAATTTGAGACAAGACTGTATTTAGTTGTTACACAGAGGCAGCCAAGGGAATGATGAGGCAGAGGCAGATGCCAAAATGACAACAGTAAGCATGGAAAGATATGAGTAAGACCACTACACTGGAAGCAGAGGCTGTAAAGGGCACATCACCTACTGTAAAGGAGGTGAAGCAACTCACTAAGAGCTAATGAAGCAATGCACTGAAAGTGAATGCTGCCATTTATTAGTATCATGTTATTTGTTCCACATTTTTGTTATATTAGCATGTAGGAACTATGAACAGGATGGGCTAGGCATGGCACAAAAACACTGTGAGCGATCCCCTGCCCCAAAGTGCTTAGCTTACTTTTCTGCTTCCATCAATGGGTGCGGACAAGCATACATCTGTGTCATTTCAAGAGGTGAGCTTGGGGGGCAAGAATGTAACAGTTTTGCTGTTATATTTTAAGCTTTACATGTGCAGGAAACTATCCAAACGTAGGAAAACAGTTTCAACTTCAATACTGCTTCATCCACAGTTAAAGCGGGAAAAGTTTTTCTGCATTTGTATCACTCAGGCTTATGCGCATGTAAGTGTTAAAATGTAATGGCTGCTGCATGCTCCCCATCAAGAGCTCCCCTTTTGAAAGGGCTTCAAATGCATGTTTGTCCACCCAATGGCTCCCAGTCTGGTTTTCTCCAGTTGCCCCCGCTCCTATTGCCTGCCTTTCATCATATACTGAAGACCTGTTGAATAAATAAAACAAACAGAAAGATTCAGGTTCATTTCTATGGTCTCTAAGACTGTGTCCAGAAGAGTGTGGCCATGCAGCTGTACATTCAGCTGTTCTCCACACTATGAGGGAGCAGCGGGGGAGAGGAGGGAGGGAGGGAGGTGGTGACCCCTGGATATCTCACATACACAAAAAACAGTCGTGCACATGGGCACAGTATGTGCCACTCAAAATCGGAGCCTGGCCAGTTGGAGCTGCACTAAGGCTGCCAGCCAGGCTCTGAGCAGCAGGATCACTGCTGCTGCAGTCCCAGGAGACCCCCAGGACCCCAGGTAAGGCTCCTGGAGCCAGCCCGGTGCTGGCTCCAGCTTCTCCTACCCTACTCAGGGTAACCTGCCACACACAAGGTGTGCCACCACTAGTTGTCTCTGGGGAACCAAACGTCCACACTTGGGTGGATGCAGCATAATAGTTCAATTTCTTTGGATGACACTCACCTATTGTAGAGGGTTTTATACACCTCTTAAATCTCTGGAATACTGTTGATACAATTTGTAGAAGATGGAATGGGTCGAAGGATAAATAATAAGGAAAAGGCAGACATACAAAGTGATCTGGATGGATGGTAAGCTGCATCCATTCAAATAAAATGTGTTTTAATGCAACCTAATATACAAACAAATGTAAGATCATAAATCTAGAAACAAAGAATGCAGACTGTAGCTGCATTAAGAGGCTGCACCCTGGAAAGCAATGACTCTAGTAGAGAATTAAGGTTCATCATGACTAGAAATTGAACCTCAGCTCCTAGTGCATTTTAAGGGTAAATGAGATCCTTGGATGTATAAACAGAGGACTAGGAGTAAGAATAGGGAATTCTATATAAAGATTTATTAAAGCTAATATTGTACCAGAATACTGCATGTAGTTCTGGTGGCCATATTTTAATATGTTTAAGAACTGGAGAGTATCAGTGACTAATTTCAGTCAAAACAAAGCCAAATTCTACGTTACATCTGTACTTACTCTGATCCCACAGACCAGAAGCACACTTTAAGGATCTGCAGCAGGGATTCCTACATTTAAAATATAATTGCAAAACCATAGTCACTCAAATCAGAGCCAGACTTGCTAGCACTGGAGTTATGGCCCAGATACCTTGTTTCAGGTGGACTCAAAACCCTCAGACCAACCACAACCTCTTCATTCAATAAGGGAATTTTACTGATACACAGTGATAGCAGATAAAAATAATGCAGACAATTCTATATATCTACCAGTCCTAGAGTTCACAGAGTCAAGGTACATTTGACCAGTACGCGAGCTACCCTCTGAGGTTTTCTTTTGAACGTCAGATGTCAACAGCCTGGAGGTTGGAGGTGGAGTCTCCCCACTCCCCCGTGGGAAACAAGCTGGTCGTATGCCCTCTGTCCTTGGTGGCCTCAGGATCCCCTCTCCGGGACCCTTTGCTGTTCTGAAATGCCTCCTATTATATTCTTTTCCCCTCCCGATGACTCTTCATCTCTGGCTATTGCTGATTGGTCTCTCCGTGGACACCATACTGTCCACATCCTGTCCTGTCAGCATATTCCTTTTTTCACAAGCCCATCACATGCACACATCCTAATTTGGGCATTTCCAGTCTTCTCCTTTAGTCTGTTCCCCCAAAACTGGAAAACCCAAGGGCCCTGCAGTTGGGCACTGTGACCTGGTACCACCTTATCTCATGTTATGGAACACTGTGGTATAGACCTTCAATTTTCCAGCCCGTGTTTCAGCTTCCTGCTTGCCTGTGTCAGACCCAGTGAGACTTGAAGGCACAAACAGGCTTTTAGAAATAAATTATCCCTTGCTGTTGTCCTGAACCATTGTTCTAACATATACCTACTTTACCTACAAGCCAATTCCCAAAAGCAAACCTCTAAATACAATTTACTAGCCATCAGACTCAGACCCTGCTTTGATCTGCTACAATACCAGCCCCTGACAGGGACAACAAAACTCCTCTTGTTGTCATCTGTAGCCCCCAACTTGTATACCTTGGATGCATTGTGAATAACATCTAATCCCTTCTGGAAAATGACAACCATCTCAAGGCAGCCTTGGGGGACAAGCCTGTCCTGTGTTACAGGCAGCTCCCCAACCGTGAATGACATCTGTCCAGCAACAGATTACATCATTCCTATTCTCACCAAGGTACCACATCTTGCTCCAGACTCAGATGCCAGCTGTGTCCCCTTCTCAACACAGACCACAACATTATTGGATCAAATAATTATATTATGGATTGTAACAGCTGGGGTTTATTTACCTACCCCTTTACCAACTTCATATATGCCAACACTGCTTACAGGGTCCCTGTGCTGTCTACATTGACAGATGATATGATCCCTGTGTGACAGAATGAATGGTTTGACATCAGTTCCAGAAAGACACAAGTCTATAGCAGAACAATTTAACCTTTCTGGCCATTCTCTCACTGACCTCAGAATACAAACAAAACTTTAAAAACTAACTTGAATGTGAAGTAGTGGAACTAAAACTCATCCACAGACTGGACCGTGTTAAATATGGTCTCAGCAGAGACTCTATATTCATCCCATTACCTGAGATAGCTTTTTTATAACCGTTATGCCCTCAGTGGGTTAATCTGGTTTGTTTATCCTTTTTGATGTCTTCAACGTACCTTTATCACTCTCAGTGCCTCTCCCCCAATCTTTCCTACCTGTTTCCCTATCCTTTGTATTTAAATTACTTTATTACTTCTATTTAGTACCCTGCTGTCTGTGCATCAGGGGGTACATCTACACATGTGATTAATGTGCACAAATAAACTTAAGAGCTTATTGCTCCAGAGTTTATTCATGCCCAGCATGTTGAGCCTGGCTGGAAAAGTCTGGCCTAGTGAGGGACCAGAGGGGTCCATTTGCCAGCCCAGGGCTCCTCTGATGGGGATCCATGTGCTATGGAGGGGCTGGCTAGCTGTGGCATGAGGGTGCTTCAGTGTGCATCTAGCCAGCAGGCAGCCCCAACACTGAAGCACCCTGTGCCCCGGCTAGCCAGGTTAGCATCTACACATGTACTGCTGTGCACAAAAAAAATCTGCACAAGGTTAGGACTTGTGAAATTTATTAGTTTTCTGCACCCTAATAGGGGTGCATGTGTAGAGACTGAGTCATTTACTGTGCAGTTAATTAGTCAACTGCACAGTAAACACCTCGTGTCAATGAGCTCAGGTAGTAGCATCTGGTGAAGTAGGCTCTCCTCTGTGAAAGCTTATGCCTTTTTGAATAAGGCAGTGATTCTCAGCAAGGGTGCTGTGGCACTCTAGGGTGTCTTGAAAGTCTTTCAAGGATGTTGCAGAATACCACATCATTAGGTGTACAAACATAATTCACAAGATAAACACATAGATTTCAAACAGGAATCCATAGTGTTAAAATCATTCTGACCTGCTGTGGTCTCAGAAAGAGAGTTTCTGAGTTCTTTGCAACAAAAGAATCACTCTATTATTTTTCTGTAGTAAAAAAAAAGTGAAAACAAAGAGCTGGCATTTTCTGAGGGGTATTTCAAATCTATTTAGGGGTGCCTCAGATCTAAGGTTTAGAACAACAGCTCTAAGGTGTCATGCCTTCTGCCTTCTGAAATAGAGAAGAGCCCAGCTCACATTATTGAGGTGGGAACAAAAGCATCATAGACACTAAGGCCATGTCTACCCTTACAAGTTATGCTGCCATAGTATGAAGGTATATGAAAATAGGTTATAACTTCTTACACCACCAGAAGTCCCAATATAGATGCAGTTGGCAAAGTGTTTTGGCTGGCATATATTATTTCACTAGCAAATTGCCCATCAAGAATGATGGGGGACCGGGGGGCAGGGACTGAGCCCTGAGACCAGCTGTGCACACCCCCGACACTGCTCTGGGTCCATCCCTGTTTTCCCCACATCCATCCCCACTCCCTCCCTCCCTCCGAGTGCTCTGGGTCCAGCCCCGCTCTACTCCCTTCCCCCCACCTCTCCAGGTCCAGCCCTGCTCTACCCCCATTCCCCCAGCTCTCCAGGTCTGGTCCTGCTCTACCCACCCCCCGCATTCAGCCCCGATTTCCACCCCCACCCCGCAACTCTGTGCTCAGCCCTACTCTACCCTCCCCACCAGCTGCTTCAGGTCTGGCCCCGCTCTCCCGCCACTCCTCCCCATTGCTCCAGGTCTGGCCCTGCTCTAAGCTCCCCCCACTGCTCTGTGTCCACCCTCCTCCCCAGTGCTCTGGGTGTGGCCCCACTCTACCCACCACCCTGTCCTGCTCTGCTCCTCACCCACATCCATGTCCACCTGGACCACGTTTGCCTGCCTACCCTTTCCTCCCCTCCCTCCCTGCCTGCCACCTCCTCCTCCCTGCCAGCTGTTCTGGGGGGCTGCAGGGCCAGGTGGTAGGGGGGTAGTGCCACTGTTATCCTCCCCCTTCACCCTCAGGCAAGGGGGTGAGGGGGAAGCCCTGCTGCTCAACTGGCCAGGGCATGTTCGCTGCCACCACAAACTTCACCAGCAATGACACAAACTTGGGCCCACACAGCCTGGCCACACCATCTCTCCACACAAGCAATTGCCACCTGCCCTCTTGGCAGCACATGCGTAATTGTCCAAAAAAATTATGGACAGACATACATACAGACAGACACACAGACAGACTAAGCATTTTAGTATATTAGATTCACGAAGCCAGTAAAATATATATGGTAGAAGTGCTCTTTAGCCAAGCTAAGCTGTTTCTTCTCTAGGTTTGCCACAGTTGCAGCTATCCTATAAATCTATCCTGGCAAATATTTTTCAGTGTAGACTAGGGCCAAGTATCTTGCCCTAGGTCACACAAGGAATGCAGGGCAGAGCAGGGCACCGAAACTTGTACAAGTTGTTGGCTAGCACCCAAGCACAACACAATTGTTCCTCCTTCTGCTAATCTCGTGTCTAAAATGAGAAAAAATTAACTTCTTCTAAGATTTTCTTTTAAGTAGGCAATTGCTGACAGCATTGCTAACTTTGTACCAATGCTTTGCTTTTCAACATTGTCCAAAATTGTCTTACAAAGACAGCCAAAGTCAGTGCCTGTGGCATGACTAACTCCATGCAACTCATAGAAAAGAAACATCAGCAAACCCACTATGTCATTGGCTCTGTTCAGAGAAGCTGTGTGAACTTTCACACTGTATTGTTTTACACAATGTTTTCAAAATGAATCACAGATGTTTTACTTTGCTTTTTCCCCTGGTTGAGTCACCAAACCAGATTTCTACAGCTATAGTAGGACTAACAGCAAAGAATTCTCCAAAAGAAGGTCAGTAGTTTATTCTGATTTCAGGTCACCACCTGCACATGCTGAAAGAAATAATGCATCAACACTATCTCCATAAATGTCAGTATGCAAAATATTTGCAAGTAATGGATCAAACTTCCAATGGCTCCAGCTCTTGTTACATCCCATGTATGCTGGAATTAGTTACATCCCATGTATGCCACTTACGACAAAATTTAGCCTACTTTTTGCAATTTATCTACAACTTTTTTCACAAGGTATCCAGTTGGGCATAATATAAAAAGAGCTTGAGATAAAAAGTTATTGAGATAAAAGTCTGACCTCCCTTACTTCTATGCAACCTTATTGCAGGAAGAGTGAGTTCACAAAGTAGGTACA
Organism: Crocodylus porosus; assembly: GCF_001723895.1. Taxonomy (NCBI): domain Eukaryota; kingdom Metazoa; phylum Chordata; order Crocodylia; family Crocodylidae; genus Crocodylus; species Crocodylus porosus. The sequence continues at coordinate 54,017,044 of NW_017728948.1, forward strand.
CACATAAATTGTATCAATATGTGATCTGCACATGTGATGGTAAGTGAACAAAAATGTTCCGGAATATGAAAAGTCCCAAATATTAGATAGATCAGAGTATGGGGAAACACTTTATTTTTCCTCGGGGGTGTGTGGGGAGAATCAGTCAAGTGTTCACAGAATTTATCAGTCAATAACATTGAACTACCACAGGGACAACACTCCTTAGGGTGATATGGACACACAGCAGTAGAGCATTCCTCTTATAAGAAGTCAACTCTCATCCATTTACAATGTTCCTTCTTGGGTGAAAAGATGGAGAAAGAAACTCTGGCCATGTGCTGGTGTTGGAAGTCAATCTACTGGAGAAGTTTTACAGCATGTGCCATATGTTTGTTTTTTTCAGTATAAAATAAACACATTCAAATCCCCAAACTGCTCCTTATAGTTTAAACAGTGCATTGTCTTTGGAACATTTTCAAAGTCTTTCTATATATTTGCTGTATCTGTAGTTAGCACACCCAAAGCAACAGTGATTCATTTCCTGCCCTGAGGCCATTTGTTGTTTTGTTTTTTGTTTTGGGGGGAGGAGGGGTTCTGCACTCTGGTGGGTGTATAGTGGAAAATTCACTGTTTGAAGCTAATGAAAATGGAAGTAATTAGACTTATACACATAACAAGGAATTTCACCCACAAAAACTTCCTAGCAAGTGCTATGTAACTGTAATACCTTACAGTCAGAATATTGTGGTCAGCATTCAGCATGGGAAAAGGTGGTGCTAAAACCTTCAGACTTTCTATGAGCACACACGTCCCTTTAGGCCAGAGGGTTGGTGAGTGACATCCATTGCTGGTATCAAGAAAAAGTTTATGAGTAAATAAAGGGGGAAATCAGGAGTATTAATAACAATCACTTCAGCTTTAAGTAAACTTTCAGCAAGTTTCTAAATTTAACATTTTTTGTTTATCAGACATGAAAGATCTATACAGGCTGTCAGGTGGATGAGGCACAGGACTAAGTCAGATGTAAGAGCTTAGGGGACTGATTGGTGGAAGTATTTGTGTACATGACAGAAACACAGAATCACAGGCTGATGAGAAGGCAGCACAGAAGTACCAAACACAATGCTCAAGACTTGCTCTACACTTCAAAGTTTTGTTGGACGCTCCACTGTCTAGATGCAGCTCTGCCAGCAGAAGAGAGCTGATATTAACTTGGCATCTGTTATTCAGGAACGTAGTATAATAAAGCGAGACAAAAAAACCCGTTCTCTTGCCCTAGTCCAAGTAGGTAGGTGTGGCAGCAACAACCCCATAAGTTAGATAATCCCTAAAGCTCTTATAACATGACTCTGAGAAAAAAGTGGAGGGGGAGCTTTGAGAATGAGTACTAGGCCTGTGCAAAGTGGCTACTATTTGTTTGGATTTGGCTTCAGCTGATTCATGGGGCAGTGATTCAATCTGGTGATTCAAATCACTGTCCCGAATCAACTGGGCCAAATCTGATTCAGAGATTTGGCTGCTGCCAAATCAGCCAAATCTCTGAATTGCACAGGCCCCATCCCCCGCTCATTTTCAATGGCTGCTCCGCCCAGCCCCAGCTTCCGACTCTTTGGGGAAAAAAAGCCCCAACTCACTGGCTCCTGCCTGGTGGGGGGCAATCCCCACTGCTCCCCACTGCCCCATACCATGTGGGGGGCTCTGTCATGAGCCC
>NW_017728948.1:54019172-54028507 GCF_001723895.1 Crocodylus porosus
CCCCTACTTACCGGCGCAGAGTCCAGATTCAGCTCCCTGCTGCAGCCAGCGGGGACTGCCTAAATCGCTGAAGCTCTCTGAATCTTTTCTGAGTTGATTAAGAGAGCTTTGTATTGATTAACTGGTCCCCTGATTCAATCCAGATTCAGAGATTTGGCCACCGAATTAAGCCAAATCTCCTCCAAATCGCACAGCCCTAATGAGTACTGGCTGAAGCACGATTTGCAAGCAAAGAAACTCTTGTTGTTTGATCCTCCAAGAATTGAGAAAGCCAGGATTTTTTGGAGGCTTTGTAAATTAGACTGGAGCACATCACAGAAGGCACCTTACTCTATCACCAATTTCTCTTTCTAATGGAATATGACAAAACTGCTTAAATCAATATAGGGGTATGGCTTGGATCTACTTTACAAGAAGGAGAAATGGGAGCTGAGATTCCTATGAAACCTACACAGCACATGTACACTTTAAAGATGGCTGAGAGATTTTAAGATGAAACCTTGTGACAGGCATGGAGCCACAAGGAAAGACTTACCCTGGCCAGGCAAGGAGCACAGCCAGCGGGATGCCACACTGGAACAGAAGCACAGTGAAAGGGAAAAATGCTGCACTAAAAGAAAAAGGGAAAAAGGAACAGCAGAGCCAGGAATCAGGGCCAGCTCCTGCATTGGCATGGGCGTACTTTATGGCAGAGTGCTGGTGTGATTTGCCAGCCAGCCCTCTGAGACTGGGATAAAAGGCTTAGAAGAAGAGCAGCTCGGAGGACCGGAACTGAGTTCCCCAATGGGCCCGGAGCAGCCCAGAGCAGAAGAGTCTGACTGAAGGGACATGGTGGCTGCTCCAGAAAGGGGCCTTCAAAGATAAACCGAGCCATACAAGGCTCAGTGACTTACCTGAAGGAACACCGTGGACTCCGGATATCTCCAGCCCAAATTGAATCCAGACAAGACCTGAAGGGACAAGGAGAGACGGACATCTGAGCCGCGGCAAGTATAAAGCTGAGAGAGAGAGAGAGACGCCGGGGAACAAGGGGACAGGAAGATGCTTAGGCAGGACCAAGTATGGTCAAGGCAAACTCGAACAAGATAACATCCAAATACGACCGGCATAAATTCAGAAGACTGGAACACCAGAGTCTATACTGTACCAGATCTTGCAAACTGGAAACAACATATTTGGTTGGCGTTAGGTGGGGTGTAGGGGAGGCAGAGCCCCAAGCAGGAAGAACAGTCGAGAAGATTGGAGGCAGGCACAAGGAAGGGTGGGACAAACCATCTTCCTCCCAATTAAAATAATGAATTACAGCAAGATGTGGCAGGTAAGACTCCCTGGGGAACCTTCCAAGATCTGACCCAGTAACAAGCTGTCTCTTCCTCAAGCAATGGTGAAACCAGAAAAGCCCATATGGACAAGACACACAGGTCAACAGCACAGGAGAGTACAGACCCAAAGCAAGAGGTGGAATTAAAGTATGATCTGTAAATTTCCCAAAAATGGACTGAGATGACTTGCAAAAGATGGTTTGTTTGGAAGCAGCAACAAGAAGCCTGGCTGGACTGAGCAGTCCAGCAATAAAATAGTATTCCTAGCTTAGATAGTGAGAGGGATCATGGATGTGACCAGCATGGCTGCCATGAAGCAGGAAGTTTTCCATGAAATTGAGAATATTAGGATTTGGCCAATTTCAAATGGACTAGCAGAGAGGTGCTGTAGTAAGAACTCCTCTTAAAATAGATCACCTTGAGAAGAAAACCAAAGAGTCACAAACTGCAGAATGTGGAGTTGGACCATTTAGACAAGCTGGTTAAGATTAGATATTTACCACTGCTTCCTATCCTGTTTGTAATCAGCTGACTTCCAAAGGGAAGAGGTTGGATTGTCCCAACTCAAACAATGCAAATTTTCAATATCCTTGAACAGAAAATTCCCTGGGGCACTTATCTGGCACAGATCAACATCATACTCAAAATGGGATGTTGGAAAGATGGGCAGAATGGGGACTTTGTAGCTGTCAGCATAAACAGTGCAAATCTGATAATGCTGAAAAACTTACCCTTAAAAAAATTCCAGTAAAAGAGTTATCCAGATCTCAACTCAGCTCTTGATATACCGTTCCTATCCACTCATCAATCTGAGTGGATCAGGACAGCCACTGAGTTAAGAAGAGAGCAAAAGAGAATCCACCTGAACTTGCAAAGCACCTGTGAAGATTTGTGTTCCTGGCAAACAAAGATACTAACCAAGACTTCCAGGATAAATTAGCAATGGGCCAAGAAATAACTGCTCAGCTGGACTTGGACTTGCAGATCAAGATCAGTGAAAGGAAGCCAAATATAGCCCAAAAGTCTGTGTAATCTCCCACGTAAGTCAAATCTTTTATTGTAGCAGTGAACCAGAAGAGGAAGCAGCTGCTGGTGAGGAAGATGGAAGTTGGTTAACATCAGCCCTGTAGCTTCAGGTGTGTCTCTAATATAAATGTTGGAAACTGAAGAACCTAATCTAGGTCATGATATTTTTAAATGCTAATAAAATGAGAAACTCAGCTTGTAAAGTAAGTGAAATCATCAATAAAGCAAACACTAACAGAAGTATTTCAGATGCATGCCAGTACTGTGGAAAAACATGGTCACAAAAATAAATGCTATGTTTGCCACGAGAGAGCATCACAAATGTCTCCGCACAGGGAACAGGGAAAATTGAACTATGTAAGTGGGATCAAATGGAGACAGTAGCTGGTATCCAAAAATTCACCTATCCTAAAATGGAGAACATTGAGACTGAAAATTGAAACCTTCCATTTGAATTTGGGGGAGCTAAAAAAACACCAAAACAAAACAGACAAGCAAACAAAAGCTTGTATCTCATTGGGCTTGTCTCTATCACAGGGCAAAATGGCGGCACTTGCTGGCAGCTGGACTCTATTTCCCAGCAGCCCCTTCCTGCGTGGCTGGGGCCAGTTTCCTTGGAGACTCCAGCAGCAGCTGTGCTGTGATAGTGGAAGGCCAGGATTTCAATGGAGACTGACCCCAACAGCACTGGCAGGCCACACCGCAGGGTGCAGAGCTGCTTCAGAACTGGGCTGGGATCTTGCAGTCATGACAGCATGGTCCAGAGCCAGGGCAGAGCCACAATCTGCAGCCTGCATGCCCTGGGCAGGGATGGGCAGGCAGTGACACCAGCTCCCTGCAGTGGTGACAGCGTGGTCTGGAACCAGGGCAAAGCCATGATTTGCTCCCTGCACACCGCCCAGAGCATGCATTCTGCAGATCATGCGCTGCCTGGCTCAGGAGCATGCTATCACCACTGCAAGATCCCAGCCTGGCTCTGCAGTAGCTCCCTGCTCTGCTCCACACCATACCAGCTGGGGAGGCACTAGGGAGGGGCTTGGGGGGGCTATAGCCACCCCAAAATTCCCCATAGCCCTCCATAGCCATAGTTCCTAGTGGCACTACCACTGCTGCCTGCCTTGCATAGGCAGCAGCAGCTGAGCCCACCCTGCTCCCGCCCACAGCACAGCCCCCATTCAACTCCCCCACCTATCACAGCACAGCTGCTGTTGGGGTCTCCATGGAAACTGGCCCCAGCCTCTCGGGCAGCGGCTGCTGGGAAATGGAGTCCACTGCTAGCTAGATCCGGCTGGAAAGTACACAGGCTGTACTTTGTCCACCCCTGCTCTATCAGGGCAGCAGTGAACCCCAGGAAAGGTAGGACTGCACATGCTCGGTTCATTCCCCCTCCTCCCCTCCTGCAATCCTGAATTCACTGATGCACTCCAGAGCCAGAAGTTTGCCAGTGAGGCTGTTCCAGGCTCACCTCCAGAGCCCTCACTCAGGTCTACTGGACGCTAGCCTGCCAAAGATGTAGGTTGTATGGCATTAGGGCAGCACATGGTTCAAGCCAGTTCATTAAGCAAGCACTTCATTCTTTACCAGTAGGGAAGTGTCCTTACAGGCCATTGAGGAAATGTTAGTACATTTCCTATCATAATTGTAACATGGCTGAGACATTTCCTGGCACAGTTCCTAGCACAGTTGAGAGATCAGATGGTTCTGGGGTGTTACTCATGATTCTGGGGAAAGAAAAAGATGGAAATACCAGATTCTTCATGGACTAGAGAAAACTAAGTGAAGTCCCTTTAAAGGCCCATGTCTATTATTAGAATGGATAATACCATCCTTCCTGGGCAACTCAATAAGGTATTATATACTGAATCTTAAAACCAGAAGTAGATTGTCAACTGGAAATGGGTCAGCAAGTGGCCATAAATCTAAATATTACTTTAAGCAGGGGGACAAGGAAATGGTTACTCAACAAGAGATGGCTGTTACTTATCTTGCCATAATTTCAGAAGCGCAGATATTTCTGGTTCATTCATTGGAACAGAGGATGTAAGGTGGTGAGAATTACCTCAAGAGAAGCCGGCCATCTCCCAAATAGGGGATTCAGCATATTGTGTGATTTTAAAATCATTTGATGAATGTAGACACCTTGTGAAAATACAATCTTCTCATCGTACTGCAGAAAAAGCTTTGTGACCATAGCGGGAGTTTAAAATAAGATAAGAGAAAAGAGTGGCTGATGAACAAATTGATCAAATACTTTTAAAAATGAGCTTCTTAGTAGGATTAACCAGATTCATGGAAAATGTTGATATTTTGCAATATGCTTTTGGAATTAAACTATTTTTAAATTTTTCTTTAAACTAGAATTTTTTTAAATTAATTTTGCAACCACCAAACTGGCAATCACCAAACTGGCAATCACTATTTTGGACTGTTCATCAAAAGAGAATGCAATTCACACAAACCTCAAAAAAGTAGCTGTGGAAAGTAAAGCTGGAAGAGTTATAAGGAGTTTCCCATAAGAATAAAATGGTCAGGGCCATCACAGCCAGCAGGTTCCACAGAAACAGTAGGCATTGTTGAAAGGCAATCACACAAAGAATGAAAAAACTCCACAGAGATTTGGATGGGAATACAATAGTTTGGGATTGGTAATATGAGAGACATTTTTAAATAGTTCAGATTGCATCAGATTAGTCATTTGTTAAAGTATTTATTTCTTTTTGTCTGGAATATATGGCCAAGGGGTCACCATTTTGGACTGCATCAAGATGATGTAGAATTAAGATATCCAACAGTAGATTGGGTTAAATATTGCTGCAGTTAGTGACCAGAAGTGCCATTTTTATCCTTTATGCCATCTTTACCCCTTTACAGAAGATAAATGTAAAGAAGTTACTGAACTTCAGAACTGGGCTGTTATTGAAGATAAATGTAAATAGTTATTGAACTTCTTTACTAAGCCAGCTAAATTAAATGGTGGAGACACAAAGCTTGAGTAAAGGTTGAACCATATGATACAAGGTGTTTCCCTAGGGACTGACAAAGCAAGTGCAGAAGCTGGAACACTGACTGTTGAAACTATTTGTCTAGGTGCCCATGAGGGCACCCACAGAAAGACCAGAGAATTGGAGAGAAAAAGCATCAAGGAAATAACACAAACAGATGCAGTAATAGCACGGCCTTGAGAAAAAATTGAGAGAAGGTGCTCTTTGGGATCAAATATTGGTGGAAGATGATGCAATAATCTCCCATTGGATCTTCCTTTTAATGAAAGAGGATTTCATACATTCTTTGAAACAATATATAACTGAGGGGGAGTGAGTGGGGCAGCAGCCTCAAGTGCTGCCTTTTAGGGGAGCACAAAAATAGCCACTGAAGCTGGTGGCTCACCATGCTGCTGCCACTGGTAATAAATGCACCATATGCCATATGCCACTGCTGTCCAGAGCACAGAACTGTCTTGCTACACTCCTTGCATCAGAAACACCTGACTCCCTCATCAGCAGGGATCCTGGTTTTCGCTGATTAAAAATTCCCAAATGAAACACAGATATATATACACACACATACACATATATATACATAGATAGATAGCTAGATAGATACACATATATATATTAGTGCTATTTCATTTTAATCATGGAAAAAGGTAGATTTTGGGTTACTTTTTTAAAATTGAAAATTGGGGATTTTTTTTTATTCATAGAAAACCAGGAACACTGCTTATCAGTTTGTTGGCCATCTACTCATATCAAAAAAGGGGTACAAGACAGTAGCCATGGGTGTCCGTACACAAGCAAGGAGACTGCTCCAACATGCTACAGTTACAGCACGTTGGAGCAGACCCAATTAATCGAGTCTGCTGCAACATGGTAGTTACCACACATCAGCCAGTCTCTGCATCTTGCTTATCAGTGTCTCTGTGCTTCAAAATGGCGGTGGAGGTGCTTGTTGAACTAAAGCTTTGTTCAAGCACACTCACCACTATTTTAAAGTGCAGAGGCACTCATACATGAGACACTGCTGTGCTTTAATTAAAGGAGCTCTCAGATCTGCTCTAATTAAAGCACCGTCCCTCCCTATACCCAGAGCATATGTAAAAGTGCCCCATGAGTTTTCCTGCTTCTTCCTGTACTACATTCACATTCCCACAATACTCAGCACACTCCCAAAATCAAGTTGTAGCATATAAGAAAAACTGGCATAAAGGTTTTTCTAGACACCAATCTCTTTGCTTCTTGCAAGGTTCTTCCCAAGTATATGAAGAGGATTCTCCCCACTTGTTCAAATTATATATTCAAATGCAGGATATGTTTGTGCCTTTCCTGTATGTTAAAGGTTTATCTGGCACTGATTTCACGTAGAGCCATTTGATGGTTACTTTGTGTGGCGCCTTCACTGTCAATTCTATAAGAACCAAAATTGATCACATGCATAATCTAGTTGTTGATCAGTAGAAGACTTTCTTCCTCGCTAACAGATATATTCCACACATGCTATACACACAGAGCTTTCTCACAGTAGTATCCATTTGTGTAACAAGAACAACATTTGTGAACCCAAAGCTTTAAAGCGTATCTGTGTTGCTCAGGGCAATTAATGAATTGCAGAATCATTCTTAAAATAAATGGCAAGTGTTGATCTCTGTCCAATTGCTACTGTGTCTAAGGGGAAAAAAATATTCATTTAAACCTTTGGAATGCATGTACACTATGAAATCTTGAAGAAAAGAAAACAGGAAAGCATTTGCAATAGTAAAAATAGATTACTTCCTGGAAGTAGCAACCCTGAGGACCTTGTAGCTTTGTTTTTTTATATTGAAACAGTATATCTTTCGAGAGTCACTGCTAAGCACTCCTGGTCTGATGTGGAGTTTCCCTGGAAAACAATCTGCATACAGTATTTTTTGTTATTAGTTTTTATTTTTATATGTTTATTTATATATTGTGTTATATATATTGAGTGTCTGTATGTATGTCCAGTATCCAGGTCGTAGCCATATTGGTCTAGAGGCAAAAGGAATCAAAACTCATGGAAGAGAAGATATCTTTTATTAGAACAACTAAATAGCTGCAAACAAATTATTTTATTTATTTGCAAGCTTTTGGGCACACTCTTCCATCATTAGGCATAGGAGAGAGCAGAGATTGTAAAAGTTCTCCTAGATAGAAATGAAAATTCATATTTCACAAGAGAGCTGAAAGTATGGTAAGATCTCCTGTCTGGAAGAGTTCACTTTGTCCACGCTAGGCACAGAGAAAGGTTAAAAAAGTCTTTTTATATATATGTTCTGTACTCCACCAACAGAGGGCACTGCCTAACCTGCATTATCTTGTGTTGCTGTTCCGCTTAGTGTTAAGGGTAGTTAGTTATTGTTAACAAAGATGGTTCCCCTGTTCTTCTCTATGTGACATCTCCAAGACGAGAACCCCACAGATATACAGTATTAGTAGCAAGGATGGGATCCTGGTGAGTAGGAATGCTTCTAGTACTTCAGTCAACAGGTCAAAAAAACTCAAACTTGCAGTAATCTGTGCTGCAAGTGAGATGGGCTCTTTTCCTCCCATGTGCTGGCCTATGTAGTTGCTCTCTAACATGGCTACTTTGAGCCACATTGAAGAATTTGATGCGTTCAGTCCAGCCACCTGGGACTCTTATACTGACCAGCTAGACTTCTTTCTGGAAGCTAATCAGATTACTGATAAGTGATAACCAGAAACATGCAGTGCTACTGAATGTCATGGGCTCAAAGACCTTTGAGATTACTTGCTTCCTTGTATCCTTGGCTAAGCCCTGTAAAAAGTCCTACCATGAGATCCTCCAATTGCTAAATAACCATTTTACACCAACCCCGTCCAAAACTTGCATTGACTGTTGGAGAATGGTAATTTCGGCACTGGTCTGGTTTCTGTTCCCAGAGATGATCTTTTGTGTGGGGTTTGAGACAAAGCCCTACAATGCAGACTTCTTGCAAGTCATAGCTTAACATGTGTCATGGCTCAAGAAGCCCTTGTATATGAAGCTGCCTTACTCCATTCAAGGGAAATCCCAGCATTGTCAGCACAACTGATCTCAGCTGAGGCATACTAAGTGCATTCAAGGGAGAAATCTCCAAAAAAAGCTACCACCAGTGCACAAGAATACAATTTCTTCTTCCCAAAGAAGTGGTTATAGCTGTGGAAGAAATCATGGTGCCAACTGCCGCTATTCCCAGCATAAGGGTAACATTGAATGTGTGTCATCAGAAGTCCAAGTTATCTGGGAAGAAGGCAACCAAGGGGAGTGGCACCTCTAGTTACCGCTAATACCATTGCTGATTCAAATAAAATTCCAGTAGGCAAGTTGTCTCTTAGGCTAGGGACAGACATTCAAAAAGGTGGAGCCTGAATTGATGCAACCTTTGCAGGTTAGTCTAACCTGCCTAGGTTGAACCACTTTATAACAGAACAGACATGCAGGCACATGCCTGAAGTTGCTCAGGCCAACAGCCAGGGGCGCTAGAGTGTGCCCTTGCCTGCAGGAGAGGTGTGCTGGTGGGGGGCATGGCCAGTCCAGGTTGAACTGGCCAGAGAGGGGTTTAATTCCCCCTCCCTGTCCTACCGGCAGGGACCTGAGCTGGTTCTGCTAGGCACTCCCCCCTTGCTGCTGCACTGGCAGCCCAGTGTGGCCCCTGAGGCAGAGGGGACAGGGAGGGGGAGTTATTCTCCCCCCTACCCCCACTGCCCCTGGGAGACTGCAGCTGCGTCTGTCCACCCTGACCACCACCAAGCAGCAGAATAAGCCCCCTCCTGTATCCTCCTGTCCCTTTCTGGGAGGCTGTTTTGCCCTCCTCACTTCCAGCTGCCCCTGCCACAGCTGTACCATGCCACACAGCTTTGGGTGGTTGGGGCAGGAAACTTCTGCTCCACGTGTGGAGCTCCCAGACACCTTGGAAGGTGGAAGGCAGCTGGATGGAAGGCTTCAGTTCGGGGGCTGCAGCTGGAGCTCCAG
>NW_017728948.1:54028607-54056698 GCF_001723895.1 Crocodylus porosus
CAAGTGGCAGGAATGGGAGGGGGAGTAAGACATAAAGTTCACTAGGCACGTCTACATGTGCCAATTTAAGGCACATTAGCCATTTTTAAGGCACATTAAGGGCATAGGTCTCATGTACACAGTGCCTTTAAAATATTGATTTTAGGCTATTCATGCATAAATTTCATAACTGCAAAAGCAGGTATCAAATAGCTTAAGCTCCTTAACACACATCTATTAAGGTGCATTAACGCTGTGTATTTCAACTGACTTGGCACTAAGTTTAGTCCCAAGTCAGTCCAGTCCATACACCATGTTAATGCACCTTAGCACATGTGTGTGTACATGCACGCCTAAATTGCCTTAATGCACATTACGCAAATGCTCATTAAGTTTAGGCGCACATAAAAACACATGTAGACATGCCCACTATGGCTTACAAATCGTCCACTTACTGTGCCATGCAAAGCCAAATGGTGGTATTCAATTATGTGCTGACTGCAAGTATACCGTTAATAAAGCACTACAAAAGCACCCACACCAGATTCCAGCAGTAAACCACCTCCTTGCTACTCTTGCTGGAGGGAAGGTTTTTGCCAAATTAAACTTGGCTCAAGTGTATCAACGACTCTTTGTTGATCAAATGGTGTTGTACAGACAATTATCGCCTGTAAGGAAGACTTCTGAGACAAGTGCCTACAATTTGGACTTAGCACCCAGAGTTTTCCAAAAGCTTATGGATGACTTGCTTGTAGGCTTTAAGGGTGTTGTGCCATAGTTTGATGATGTCCTCACTGGAGCAGGGTCCATGCCAGAATTAGTTGTCTGACTATGAGAACTGTTATGCCACATCTCTAATGCTGGCTTGAAACTCAAGAAAGATAAATGTGCTTTTGGAGTAACAAGTGGAGAGTTTCTGATGTTGTGAGTTGATGCCACTGGAATTTATCCAACAAATACAAAGGTACAACCTATTCATAATGGCCCAACATCTAGGAATAAGCAGGAACTGTAAGTGTTCCTGGGTCTGCTTAATTTCTACCATTCTTTCCTAAAAGACAAGGCTACACTTGCTGAGCCTTTGCATCATCTATTGGACAAGGATGCCACTTGGAAATGGACTAAGCTGAACAAATAGGCTTTCAATAAAGTGAAGTAATTGTTGTTGTCTAACAACATGTTAGTAAATTGTGACATTGAGAAGCCACTTTTGCTTACTTGTGTTGCTTCACCGTATGGAGTAGGGGCAGTCCTCAGTCACCTTTAAAATGATGGATGTGAAGCTCCTATTGCCTACTCTTCATGAATTACCAATAAGACTGAGGCATTATGGCCAAATCAATAGGGAATCTCTTACAGTCATCGCTGGGGCTAGGACATTTCATGAGACTGTATGTGGCCACAAATTCACAATTGTGACAGATCTTAAACCATTGCTGGGTTTATTCACCAACAAGGGAACAACATCCCAAAAGAGGAGTCCTGGCATTAAAATCAATATTTGTTATAACCAGGGATCTGGGTTTTCTGTTTGCAATGGAAAAACATGGTAAAATGTGGATTTTCTCATTTTAAGGAGGAAAAAAGCTGTATTTTCTTGTTTGAAGAAAAAATGTGGGAAACAGTGAGTTTCCTTTTGCAGGCTAGCAGGCTGCAGCTGGAGCTGGGGTGGGGGGAGGCAGAGGAGGGAAGAATGGAGGCCTGTCACCTCATGGGCTCAGGCCAGCTCCCCCCAAGATCCTAGCAGGGGTATGTTCTCCCACTCCCAACTCTACCCCTCCTCCCCATCACTCTCACCCTTGCTCTCCTACTGCAAGGGAGAAGACCCTCTCCTCTCTGTGACACCCCAAAAAGATGCATGGGATGCAGGTGGAATTGCCCAGACTTAACCCACACAGGGAATCTGAACAGAAGTTCCCTCTGCTCTAAAGCACCTTCAGCTAATAGCTGATTTAGCAAGGGTTAATTTTTCACATTATTGACTATTTTAAAAGAGCTCTGGAGTCATGAATGGGTGTTATGTCGCGGCTGTAGAGTGCTGTCGGGGGCCTTATCATGGAAAAAATGTACCTTGTGTAAACACCCTTTATTTTCAGCTTGGGTTGTGCACAATGGAGCAGATGGTTGTGTTGTGTTTCTCAGCCATGTTTTCAAGAGCACCAGGGAAGCAGTATGGACATACCCTAAGTTACGCAGAAGGAAATGCCTTTTCATCTGAGTGACTACATTAGTTATGTTGCCATGAAACAATGAAAATGATAGGCTCAGGGGTGTGTGTTGGGAGGTGTCTCTCTCAGAAATTGGTCCAGACTGTGAAATTCATTTCTAGATCATGGCAGAAAGAATTTGAAACTTAGCATCTTCAGAAGTCTAAAATCCATTGCTTTGCTCTAACCCAGTGGTGCCCAACATTTTTGCCTGGTGGACCAGATTGGCAATGCTCAGTCCAGCCACAGGCCAGATCTGGCAGTGGTCTTGATCAGCTGCTGGGGCTGGCACGCCCCGGCTACACTGAAGGGGCTTAGCACAGCCCTGCAGTGGAAGAAGGTATGGCAGGGCCCCAACCTGGCCCTACAGGGGAAGGGGGCAGCATGGCCTAGCCCCAGTCCAGCCCCAGGGTGGGAAGTAGTGTGGCCCAGCCCCAACGCTGCCATGTGGAAGGGGGCGTGGCCTGGCCCAATCTATCCATGGAGGAAAGGGGGTGTGGCCAGCTCCAACCCACCGGGTAGGGCCTGGGGTTTGGGAATTTGGCAATGAGGGAGGGTAGCTGTGTTAATTACCACAGCTTCTCTGCCATCAAATTTCCCAGCCCATGAGAGTCCCGTGGGCTAGCTGTCATGGCTCCACAAGCCAGATGTGGCATGCAGGCTGGAGGTTCAACAGCCCTGTTCTAACACAACTGGATCATTTATTTAAAACAAACATATAACGTTAAAACTTGCTACAAATGAGAGTTCAGCACAATAAAAGAACATTAACAAAAGATGTAGACAGATGGTAAAAAAAAGCAGTACATAATTTACTTGCCTTATATCACACACAAAAATAATTGCCTGATGTTGTGTCACGCATAGAGCAAATAGGAAATTGTGCATGAAATGAAATCTGAAAGTTTCTTTCTTACTTACAAAACTTACAAAACAAACAAGAAAAAACCTAGTGGTCTATGGCATTACTTTTTCACTGACTAGATGTTTTCAAAATCTAGAGGTATAATCATATTTTTCAAACTGAGTAAGTCCCTTTCAGATACAACCTAGTCCTACTAGGCATATTTTACCAATAAAAATAAATATGTGTAGATGTTCTTTGCTCTCTTCTGTTTAGTTTTTTAGAAGGCAATGAAACAGTGTTTTTAAAGGTGTTTTTTATTTTTTGTTCTTTTTAATCTCCCAGAACTTGATCTCCCTTTTCAAGCCTTCATGTAAGGTCTTCATAAGGATTTCTATAGTGAGGACACTGTCTCTGGCATTCTTCAACACTTGTGGGCACTCTTGCCCCAAGGTCAGATTCTGAGTGTGAGGTGCCTGTGTGAATACTGAACACATATAAGGGAGGAAACAGGAGGTAATTTTTCATGTTATTTTGTTGCAATATAACCCTTTTGAGTTTTGAAGATAATGATAATTGCTAGCTAAGGTTTTTCAACCTCAGAAATCAAATTTCTACAAAGTATACTTCTACAAGGTATACTTTGCTACCTTCATTTAAAAAAAAAAGTTCTTTTCATTTTTGATTCCAGATTGTAGAAGTCTGTTCAGATCCATTGAGTGCTCTTCCATTGTCTAGCTCAGTGTATTTATTCATCCCAGGAAGCAGTTCTTAATTCAATGTTCATTTAGAGCGTAAACCAGAGCTCCTATTGTAGACTCGTTTTGGTTCAACAAGCAGGGTGGACTGAAGACAGGACTGGGACTCAGATCTGGGGTCTTATCCCATGTCACAAATTAGCTCCATCTATGACCTCAAACAAGTCCCTCTGCTTCACTTTTCCATTTGTAAAATAGGGACAATGATGCTTGCTAACATTCATAATTAATCTCCATTCCTTCACGTGGAAAATTCTCTCAATTTCCCATGTGAAGGCACATTATTTTTACTTGATTTAATTTTACCACATTATTTTTACTTGATTTAATTTTTTTTTACCATTTTTACCTTAACCATTAAACTGGTGTCTTAGTAGGTAACATACAGAATTAGTGATTCTGTTATGGTGAAAATAAGTATACAAAACATAAATATACTGTAGAAATATAAAAAATCATGTCTCACACATGTTCATGTCTCAGTGTCAGTTTGAAGTACACCATACTTACTGCTCTGTTGATTCTATAGACTAATACCCCATTACGTTAAATGTTTATACACACCTAAGTTGGGTCCTAACACTTCGGCTTGGATAAACAGTAGCCAAAGTAGTTTATATATGGAGCTTGTTTTTCTACTGAAAGGAGATCCTTAAAGTAACTTCAGTCAACAGAAGTGCAAAGATGAATGGTGATTTTCTTTTTTAAAAGGTCTTTCAACAAATCAAGTTAAGGAGCCCCTCTTAAAAGCTCATCTTAAATGCTGTAAAAGAATTATCAGACTGATGCTATTAATTACAACTCTTTCATTTTTCAAACATATTTTCTCAACAAAGACATTCAGATTCTGAGATCAGGCCCAAACCTATTCTTTTTCTAAAGGAGATAAAAAAAGTAATAATTTAAATCTGGATGCCTGAGAATAAGGCGATTGGTGGGAAAATCTGCTTGCCTCCATATAAATTTAATGCCCAGAAAAACATCAAAATCATGTAGTGATCATTCTTGTATCTTCCTGACATTAAGGTAGTGCTGAACTGTTTGTCACTCTAAGTGGATTCTTCTCCACATCACCTCATCTTGATATGACATATACTACTCAATCCACAGTTCATGCTGTGTGATACATGACGTAGAAAAGTATGGATAAATGAACACAGGGCTTCTGCCCCCCTATCCCGGCTCCTGGATCCCAGTGCAGAGCTGGCAGCTCCAGAGGGTGAGTGGGGGCTGGATGCAGGAACTGTAAAATAAACCAAGAGGAAAACTATGGTGCCAATAAAAACAAACATAACTAGAAAATTTTTCCAAACACGAATTTATAAAAATCAAAATTTTGAAAGGCATTTCCTGGAAGCAAATGTTTTGTTAATATTGACAAAAAGAGTTTTTATTGTGATATCTTATTGGACCAATGGTATAAGTGGGAGAGAAGTTTGACAAGCTTTCAGGCACAAAGCATCCAAAAGATATCACAAAAATATCTTTGCATTTTATATATTTCCTGCACCATCATGGCTACACCAAAACTCCAACCTTTGTTAATATAGAAATGTTTCAGTCTGATAATGTTGAACTACAAACTAACACATTTTAAGGTATATTTTATCATTTTACTGTACTATAAATATTGCAAGGAACTGAAGCATTCCATTTCATTTTGAGCCATTTAAAAAGTTTATAGTTGAAAATGATACATGCTTGTGTTTTGACCTTAGCGACACAGCATTTTTCTACCGAACATATTCCAGAACCGCTGTATGAGTATCATCTCACGCTTCTATGATATTATAGTCCCCTTGTGTATATGTTTTTGTCCAAATATATCATTGTGTATAGATAAAAAATTATGAAATACATGTCCTTTCAACGTGGAGTATCCAGTGACAGTGGGTATAATTCATCTGTGGATAAGAAACGTATGCCATCATTTCTTGCTAACCAATAGAATGTTACATGAAGTGTATGTTCAATGATGGGAAGAACCTTCTTAGTATTATTACATCTGACTGGGTTTGTCACATTAGACTCTTGAAAGAACAGCAAAATTTCACGCTTGTGAAAGATTGTGCCAGGTTCTGGACTTGTCTGCCAAACCAATCTACCTGCATGGATTACAGGAACAGGGTCTTAAGCAGAAACTCCACTGTCTTTGTCCCTTCCTTCCTCCAATACAAACAAGCATAGGTCAATTTGTGGTGCAGTGGTGACTCGTTTATAAATCTGAGTTTATTTTTCATAAAAAGATTTTTTCTCCTTTGATATTTTTTGTCTTCCAGACGTGTTTCCAGTTCTGTCTGTCTTGATTTTATTTTTTCCCCTCTGTTTTCACCATGCTTTCTCTCACAAACAATTTAGTGCCCCTCCAAAAAAAAAAATTTATTTTTTGTCTGCATGTTAAGTAGCTCTCCCTACATTCAGGAATCTCTTACAACAGGAGAGTGGGCAGTACATATATGTGTGTTTAAAACTGGACTGGGCAAATCTAACAAAAGTATGAAAGACAGCCATTTCAGATTGCCATGGAAATGAACTAAGTGGCCTAACAATATTTTTTTCCCCTTCAAAGACTAAAGAACGTGGATGCGGATCCAAAGAGAGACTTATGTGAGTAAAGCGGGACTGAGGCAGAATTGAGTTACCCAAGTCCAGAACTGTGATTTTTAAAAGCACCAGTCAAAAACTGCATAACCCAGGTATTGCCCAAACTCCATAGGTGTCTCAGTTTTGGACACAGACGTTCTCCAGGTGCCAGAGTTTTGTCAAACAGGTCTCAAATACAAACTTCAATTGTGTCAGAATCCATAAACTAGGGATTTCTCTGTATGTGAGAGGGTCAAACCTATCATTTTCACTTCAAGCAAGAGTATCCTTAAACCACTAGGATCTAAGCTACTTTGTGCAGAGGGGTTGGGAGGGAAAACTACAAAAAACCACTTTTTTGTAGTTGTCCCATTTTACCTGAGGGAATTAAAGATGAATTGGACCAGAGGGAGAGAGATCAAGAGCGAGTATGATTGTCTTGCTTAGTGATGAGTGTACCCAGCTGTTTGAGGAGGGTCACTGGAATTTCAGTGGAAAGGTAACCAATAGCAATAAGGGATGTAATGGTAGCAATCAGAAACCAATAAAACGTGTTTGAAGCTGACCTCAATTAACACTGATATGCACATTCATTTTAGCTGTACTATCAAGTAACTGCTACAACACAATTAAAGCACAGAGGTCTATTTTCGAGGGACATCAGTGACAGTTTTGTTTTCAAAACAAACAACTCGAGGCCACGAATCAGGATACCAAGTTGAAACTGAGTCTCTTGAGGATCTCACGATCCAGAGCTTGAGACCTCAGATAAACACAGTACTCCTGCAAAGAGGTTTTTGCAGCTTTTCTTATTGCAGATGTTAAACAGGTGTAACCAGTAATCTGAAGAATCCTACTTGGAGTTGAACAAATCAGCTAGAATGACACCAGTCCCATTCCAGTTTCCTAAGCAGAGATAATATAAGGTGGTTACTGAACAGCAGGCTTAACCTCAAAGGCTAGAGAGTTCAGAGTAATCTGTTGCAAAAAACTAAGGGTTTATACTAAAACAGGTCAGGAAAGATTCTGAAAAGGAGATGAAGTTGACCAGTTCCATGAAAAGTACTTTAGCCTCTGTGTAATCATGAATGATCTATATTGTGCATTAATACATTGATATTAGTCTACAGCAAAACAAAAACAAAACAAAGAAATTAAACAACAAAAACAAGCTTTGTTAATACAAAATTACTGGGGCTGTCAAACAATTAAAACATTTAATTGCAATTAGTTACACCATTAAAAAAATTAGTCACAATTAATTGTGATTTTAATCACAACGCTAAAAACTCAAAATTATTGCAGAAAAACTTAAAATTATGCCAAATTATGTAGGCACTTTGTATAGTTGGGGGTATGTGCATGTCGGGGGGGATTTTTGAAGGTGTAGGGGGCTGTGGGTGTGTGTGGGGTTTGGAGCCTGGGGAGGGGGAACCCCCATATCTCCTGGAAGGATAAAGGGTACCGTGGGTCAGGAGTGAGGGCAGCAGCAAGGCCAGGGGAGGCAGGGCTGTGGCTTGGGAGTGAGGGGCAGGGCAGGGCATGCACATATCACTGCCCCTTCCATAATCATATTACCCCACCACCAGCGTCCTGTTTATTGAAACTGGAAATATGGTACCCCTACAGGAATGCAGCCCGGTGGCATGTAGAGCAATGCCCAGCAGGTAAGTCTGTGGAAGGGAAGGGGCAGGGGGGTGGGCAGAATAAGGCCCCCATGGAGTGGGGCAGGGGCTGGGACTGGGGCTGGGGCAGGTCATGGGACAGAGCCATCAGATGCTCATTCAGGAGCACAGTGGGCAGCATGCCTCCCATGCCTCCCTCAGGGGTGCATGCAGAGGTGGGGAGCTGCCCCTGGCTCCCATGCCCCTGCATGAGTCTCCCATGGCTCCATCCCACAACCCGCCTCAGCCCCATTCACCCTAGTCTCTGCCCCTGCCCCTTCCCCACTCACTCCCTTCCTCACCATGGGGCCCTCCATCTGCCCCCCGCACCTCTTCCCTTTCCCCCTGCCCTTTCCTTTCCACAGCCCTATTAGCCCTACTCTGCATTAGCCATATGTCCACAATGACAAGAGTTGTGACCACAGAATCCTGTGGTGGTCCATGAGCAGCTGCCCATAAATACTTTCTGGGTTATTTCTGTCTTGTTAAAGGGATTAAGACACTCCATTCATTCTTGCTGGGGATCATAGATATGTCAGCAAACACCTCTTGGTGAAGAGTATCAAAAGCAGCTAGCAGATCTCTAAGATCTGGCATGGGAATGTTGTCTTTGACTTGTTGAGGAGAATAAGATCGTGGAATTGATGGACTGCTAGGTAGGGGAAAGCAAAAGCATGCAGTGATTACTATTTTATCCAAGAAACATAACATGTTTCAGTGAACAAGGTGGACAAATTTTCAAAGATCCCTTGGTTAAAATATTAGTTTTCCATGGGCTACTGATAAGGTTACTCCAGATTTATGCCAATGTCAGAATCAGGCTTGAAATCCAAATTTAGAATTCAATGGTACCCAATTGCTAACTGTTCTTAGCTCTGTTGATGGGGTACAGGACAAGACATGAAGGTTCAGATACAATGATTGAAAATACTTAGGATAGCTAATGCAATAAAGCGGCTTGAACCCACTGTACTATCTAATCTACCAATCGCGTACATTGCCTTCCAGATGTGACTTCTCATCTAGTTCAAGATAAAATGGTTAAATTATATGATTGCCAAGTACAATTTCTGCTGTCTTGAATCTAACATACATATCTTTCAGAAACTAGAAGTAACAGGATGAGATTACCTTTATTCTAGTGCTGGTTCCATGGGAATTAGAATTAAGGATATCCTTGCTTGCTCATTGCAACAATGAAAATCTGGTTATGTGTATTTTTCTAATTGTAGCATCCTTTATTATGCCAGATTCTCACTAATAATCAGATAAATATATATATATTTGCTTTTTAAATCATGCTGTTGCCCCAGTGATGGTGACTGAATATAGTCTATGATATTCCTTGTAAAGTGTTTGTAAAAAAATGGATCAGCATTCTTTGACTTTCATGGCAATGGTTGTTGTAGGCAGTCTCTTCTCTTTTTCATCTTGAATATTTATTGGCCAAATTCTGAAACTGTGATTCATTTTTACTTCAGCCTTGCTCAGGCAAAACTCCAATTCATTTCAACTGACTTTAGAATTTAGACTTTCCATTTTATAGATTTATTATTGTTTCAACATTGAGTGCTAATAAATGGAAATGTAAGGATTTCAACAATACAAATTAAGAAAAGAGATACTACAAAACTAAATGGAATAAATTCATATAGGCAAGTCATTAAGATGCTGTGCATCCTGGAATAGATTTGAGAGGATCAGTGTTGTAATTAAATTTCCGTGTGAACTTCTGATTTTTATAAATACCAGAAACCTTTTCCTTTCAGATTCCAAGTTTACCTTCCTCATCTGGCTGGTTGCTTCCTTTAACTGGATGGGGAGTGCATTGCTCTTTTGTAGGCAGAAGCTTGCATTATTGTTGTCTAATTTGCATTGTTGTTTTTTCCATGAATAGTGTCCCAAGGGCTTCAACTACTGTGAGACTACTGAAAAATATTTTTTCTCTTCAGAATGTGTGGGATTGTGCCGAAAAATTGAAGCAAAGACTGAATATCTGGCTCTATTGAAATTAGTGGTGAAATTCCCACTGATTTTTGTGAGGCCTTAATTGATCTCTTTAGGAGGAAGTTTGTTAGAGTTGAACTGTAGAAGATGCTCTGAATAGAAAATGCAAACATTTCCATTTGTCAGCAAATTCATCAATAAAAGGAATCGGAAGCATGAAATTTTATGGTATGTTGTACATTAAAATGCTAGATTTATTTTTATGTACAATATTATTATGCTGGTCCAAACTTTACCCTCAACATTTTCCATTTGTTTGAGCCTGTCTAAACTTGTTGCCCTGTGTCCTATTTTTAGAACAATGCCAGATGTGTGCCTAAGGATTTCCAAATGACCTTGCAAATTGTTGTGTAAATATGGCTATCAAAACATGTTGATTAATGCTGATGATCATAGAAGCATATCATCAGCTATCCTTGGATATGAGGATGTCTGCCAGTGGGGGATTACTGGTGAGTTTTAAGGTGGCTGAGGAATCCAATCTGTGCTCTGCAAGTTTTTACACAGATATGACAAGTGGTGCCTTGTGGGAGCACAACTGTTGGCCAGGATGTTGTGCACTTTCCTTCCTCCTCTGCTATTTCTCAGCTTCCTGAGCAGAACAGTTCTCTTCGAAGTGGACTGTAGCTTGATAAATAGTGCAGCGCCATTGAAACCTGTTACCAGCCATCACTTCCCATTTTGTAGGGTTAATGCTTCCTTCTTAAGGTATGCTTTCAGGGTATCCTTGTAATGATTCCTCTGTCTTCCATGGGTCCTCTTGCCATGACTAAGTTGAAAGAAGAGGAGTTGCTCCAGGAGACAAGTGTCAGCCATCCACACACAGTGGCCTGCCCAGTGGAGTTGATGTTTCATGATCTTTGTCTCAATGCTGGTTATGTTAGCTGCAGAGAGGATGCTGGCGTTGATGCAGATGTCTTCCCAGCTAATGGCAAGGATCTCCCTGATGCAACACTGATGGAATCATTCTAGGCACTTAAGATGGCTTTGATATGCCACCCATGTCTCAAACCTGTTGAGGAGCATGGAAATAACCACTGCATTATAGGCCAGGATCTTAGTTTCCACCTGCAGATCTTGATCAGCAAAGACATGGCAAAGCAGCTTTCTAAAGGTTATATTGACACAGTGAATCCTAAATTCAATTTCTACATCAAGACTGACTGACTGGGAGAAGCAAGTGCCAATTTATGGGAAACGCTTGACATTTTCCAGGGGTTCTCCACCAATGGTAATTTGTGGGGAAAGGGGACAGCTTGTGCTGGGGCAGGCTGATGGAGTACCTTGTTCTTCCCAATGTTAAGGGAGAATCCCAGGCTGTGATAGGCACTTGAGAAAAGATCAAGGGTGGACTGCAGATCATTCTCAATGTGTGCTACACTAGCATACTCATCAGCATACTGAAGGTTGGTGATGCCAATCTTGGTAACTTTCATTTTGCTGTGAAGGCACCACAGGTTGAAAAACTGATCGTCCATTTGATTCTCAACTCCAATTCTGGGAGGAAGGCAATCATAGATGAAAATCAAAATTACAGCAAGGTAGATGGAAAAAAAGGTTGGGGTGAGAACGTAGCCCTGCTTGACACCAGTACTGATGGTAAATGGGTCTATCTCTGATCCATTGCAAAGGGCTGTGGTGGTCATCCCATCATGGAGTAGCCTGAGAACACTGATGAAATTCAGTGGACAACCAAACCTAGCCAGCACCTTCCATAAGGCTTCACGATTGATGGAGTTGAAGGCCTTGGTTAGGTCAATGAATGCCATAAACAGCTCCTGGTATTGCTCTCTACACTTTTCCTGGATCTGGCATGCAACAAAAATCATGTCGGTGGTACCACATTGGGATTCTGGAAGGACATCTTTGGCAAGGGGGAGGAAGCAATTCAGAAGGATAAGAGTAAGAATCTTCCCAGCAACGGAGAGGATGGAAATGCCTCAGTAGTTCCTACACACTGAGTTAACCCCTTTCCTGAAGATGGTCACAACATTGGAATTCTTTAAGTCAGGTGGAACTTCCTCATTAACCTATATTTTGATGAGAAGTTGGTGAAAATGTTGTGCTACTGCTGTTCTATCAACCTTGAAGACCTCTGCAAGGATGCCATCTGGCCCTGGTGTCTTACTGTTCTTGGTCACACCAGACTTCCTTGAAGGATGGGGGGATCAGAAAGGTTCTATTACTGGGTGTTGAGGGATGGACTCAATGGTGGCAGCTGAGACCTCAGATTCCCAGTTGAGAAGAGTCTTAAAGTGCTCCTTCCAGTGTTGCTTGATGTATATATTGTCCATGAGAAGAGTGGAGCTGTCCTGGGATCGCAAGGAGGTTGGGCCATTGGAACATGACCCATGAATGGCTTTTATTGCTTAAATAAAGCTTCTCATGTCAGGTTGGTCAGTGAAACTCCTTCGCCTTGGACCATAACCTTGTTGTGGTGGAGAGGCTTATAGTTCCAATAATCCTCAGAGCTACATCATCTGGAGTCTTGTACTCCTGGTAGAGCCTCCTGTGGCAAACAGAACTGAAGTGAGGTCCCAGATGAAGCATGGTCCAAACTCCTGGAGACCCCAATGGTGGAACAGGCATACTTGAGGACCTGCTAGTTCTCTGTGGATTTGAAGGCAGATGAGGCTGCAGTGGGATGGAGGTCTCCGGTTGCCACTGGGTTCAGGATTCTCTTCTGTCAAGCTTGTGTGGTTGTAGCTTGTGCACCAGCTTCTCCACATTAAAAGATGTCATGCACAGACCTCTTCCAGGAATTTTAACATCTCCCACAAACCAAGTCTTGTGGCAACAGATAAGTGGCAGTGGGGTCAGGAAAAATGATTTCTGGGAATCCCTAGTCACAAATATGCATGTAGGCAGTGGTCATATGATGGTTGTTTTGTATGTATCAAGACAGAAGTACACTTTGGCAGCTGCAGCCATGAGCGAGCAGTCCTCTTCGGGACTCCCTCTGCTCACCCTGAATGAGGAAGGTGCTAGAAAAGGCTCCCTAAACAGAAGCTGTCTCAAACTCCCCTGCCTGGATTGCCACATCCAGTGGGATCACTCTACTTGCAGCTGAAACCAGCAAAATAATGTAGGAAAGTTCACCACATGGAATGTCTGAACTCTCATGGACTCCCTGAAGAGTGAGCATCCTGAAAGAAGAACCACCATAGTAGCTACAGAACTTGCAAGATATGACATTGATATTGCTGCCCTAAGCATGACCCACTGAGCAGATGAAAGCCAGCTGAAAGAAGGAGGAGGTGGCTACAGGTTTTTTTTGGAAAGAGAAGTGTATTCACAGAGTTGGCTTTTCCATCAAGAACAAGACTGTCAGCCAGCTTTCAGAACTCCCTGTGGGCATTAACAAACACCTCATGACTCTCCACCTCAAGCTTAGTAACAATTAGTATACTATGGTCATCAGTGCATATGCCCCCACACTTGACAATAAAGTAAACAAGAAACAGTTCTACTGTGCTCTTGACACAGTTCTGATCTCCTCTGCCAAGGAAGATAAGCTCATCCTTGACTTCAATGCAAGAGTCAGGTGACACTGAACTCTGGAGTGGCACCATTGGGAAAGAGGGTGGGGAAAGTAAACTCCAATGGATCCTTCTCCTCAGCAAATACGCAGAGCATGACTTGCTTATCACGAATCCCATCTTCAGACAGAGTGAAAAATATAAGACCACTTGAAAACATCCATGCTCCAATCACTGGCACCTTCTTGACTACATTATTATCAGAGCCCATGATTGTACTGATGTCCATATCACCCCAGTCCTGGGAGATGCAGATGACTGCTGGATGAATCACCGTTTAGTCAGAATAATCATGGATATGCAGCTTGCATCACAACACTATAAATGACTGTAAGGAATGCAGAAGAGATTTAACATCAAGGCACTCCCAGACCAAGCTAGATGCAAGGCTCTTCAGAAATGCCTTACTGAGAGGCTCTCTGACCTACCTGATGACATCAAGGACATCCAGGCACCTTAGGAGGAACTCAAGGACATTATTCACAAGGTATGCATTGAATCAATTGGATACCCCACTTACTGTCACCAAGATTGGTTTGATGATATAGATGAGGAAATCCTAGCACTTATCCATCAGAAGAGAGCCACCTTCTGCAGATGGCAAAAAGAACCCCCCAACCAGCAAAAATGAGAGGCTTACCACCAGCTCAAAGTTGTTGTTCAGAGGAGGCTATGGGACATCAACAACCAGTAGTGGCAAGCAAAGACCATGGAGATCCAGAATCATGTAAAAATAGGGCTGGAAGGGATCTCAGTAGGTCATGTTGTCAACCTCCTGCTCAGGACAAGATTATTTCTCCTCTAAACTATCTTAGACAAGTGTCCATCTAGCCTATTCCAAACACAACTGCACCAATAACCCTTTTCAGCAGCTACCAAAAACAATGCCTAAAAACATCAAGAACACCTTGCCATAGATAAAGCAGGGGCAAGGACACCATCAATGTCTTACCACTTCAAGGACAGGAGGTCATTTGTTAAAATACATTGAGAGATCCAAGGAAAAAGAGCATGTTCCTTGCTACACAGAAAGCAAAAACCCCCACAGTCCGTAAAGTAAAATAATTTCCTGATCCCGCGTATAGTGGTCAATCTGCCCCTAAGCAGAGGAGTAATACCCTTTAGCCTGATTATACACAATCAGCATCAGCAGATGACAGAGATGGCTTCAGCCCCCAACTGAAAAGTTTAAATCCGCTTGGAACATTAATTTTGTCTTGCCTCAGTTTTTTTTAATGTTTTTATTTACCACAGGCTCTGGTTCTCATTGAGGGACTTCAGTGCCCCAGGCATTTGCTGGGAGGGCAATACAGCAGTACACAGGCAGTGGAAGTTTTTGAAGAGTGCTGGGGACAACTTCCTGGTGCAAGTGTTGGAGAGGTCAACTAGGGGCCCTGCTCTTTTTGACCTGCTGCCCCCAAAAAGGGAAGAGTTGGTGGGGAATGTAGTAATGGATGTCAACTTGGGCAACAGTGACCAAGAGATGATTGAGTTCAGGATCCTGAAGAAAGGAAGGAAAGAGAGCAGGAGAATAAGGAGCCTGGACTTAAAAAAGCAGACTCCCTCAGGGAACTGATGGGTGGGATCTCCTGGGAAGCCTGTCTGAGGGGGAAAGGAGTCCAGGAGAGCTGGTTGTATTTTAAAGAAACCTTACTGAGGGGTGCAGGAACAAACCATCCTGATAGACAAGAAAATTAGCAAATATGGCAGAAGACCAGCTTGGACTAGCAGGGAACTCTTCAAGGAGCTAAAACACAAAAAGCAAGCTTACAAGAGCAACAACTAGGGAGGAGTACAATAGCATTGCTCAGGCATACAGGGATGAAATCAGGAAGGCAAAAGCACAAGTGAAGTTGCAGCTAACATGGGACTTGAAGGGTAACAAGAAGGGTTTGTACAAGTATGTCAGCGACAAGAGGAAGATCAAGGAAACCTAGTGACAGATGATGGGGAAAAGGCTGGAGTACTCAATGCCTTTTTCACCTCAGTCTTCACAGGCAAGGTCAGCTCCCAGACTACTGCACCTGGGAAGGAGGTAAAGAGGAGGTTTATGGAGGAGGTGAGCAGCCAACAGGTTTGGGACTATTTAGAAAAGCTGAAAGTGGGGCCAGAGGGTGCTGAGAGAGTTGGTTACCATTATCTTTGAAAGCTTGTGGTGATCAGGAGAGGTCCCAGATGATTGGGAAAGGGCAAATATAGTGCCTATATTTAAGAAAGGGAAGAAAGAGGATCTGGGGAACTGCAGACCAGTCAGCCTCACCTCAGTTCCTGGAATCCATTATACTAAACACTTATAGTCTTCAAGAAATTCATTTCTAAGCACTTGGAGAAAGAGAAAGTGATCAGGAACAGTCAGCAATGGATTCACCAAGGGCATGCCTGACCAACTCAATTGCCTTCTATGATGAGATGACTGGCTCTGAGGATTCAGGAAGAGCAGTGAATGCGATCTACCTTTACTTTAGCGAGGCTTTTGACACAGTCATCCACAACATTCTTGCAAGCAAGCTAAGGAAGTATGGATTGGATGAATGGACTCTTAAGTTGAGTAGAAAACTGGTTGGAAATTTGGTTGCAGAGGATAGTAATCTATGGCTCAATGTCTATGGCAGCTGGTATCAAGTGGCATGCCCCAAGGGTTTGTCCTGGTCCCAGTTTTATTCAATAACTTCATCAGCAACCTGGAAAACAGGATGGAGTGCACCCTGTTTGCAGATGATACCAAGCTGTGGGGAGTAGTAGATACACTGGAGGGTAGGTCTAGGATTTAGAGAGACTGCATCAAATTGGAGGATTGGAACAAAAGAAATCTCATGAGGTTCCACAAGGACAAATGTAAAGTCCTGCACTTAGAACATAAGAATCCCACTGCACTGGTACAGGTTAGGGATGACTAGCTAAGCAGCAGCTCTGCAGAAAAGGACCCAGGCGTTACAGTGGGCAATAAGTTGAATATGAGATAAGAGTGTGTTCTTGTTGTGAAGGAGGCTAACGGCATACTGGACTGCATTAGTAGGAGTGTTACCAGCAGAGTAAGGGAAGTGATTATTCACCTATGTTTGGCACTGGTGAGGCCACATCTGGAGTACCGTGTCCATTTTTGGGTCCCCCACTACAGAAAGGATGTGCACAAATTGGAGAGTCCAGCAGAGGGCAACTAAAATGGTTAGGGGGCTGGAGCACATGACTGTGAAGAGAGGCTGAGGGAACCGGGCTTATTTAGTCTGCAGATTAGAAAACTGGGTAGGAATTTAATAGCAGCCTTCAACTACCTGAGAGAGTTGAAGCTAGGATGGGGGATGGAGCTAGACTGTTCTCAGTGGTGGCAGATGACAGAACAAGGAGCAACAATCTCAAGCTGTGGCACAGGAAGTTTCGGTTAGATACTAGGAAAACCTTTCTCTCTAGGAGGGTAGTCAAGCACTGAAACAGAGAGGTTGTGGAAGCTCCATCCTGGGAGCTTTTTAGGACAAAGCCTTGGCTGAGATAACTTAGTTGGGGATGGCCCTGCC
This sequence comes from Crocodylus porosus, assembly GCF_001723895.1. Taxonomy (NCBI): domain Eukaryota; kingdom Metazoa; phylum Chordata; order Crocodylia; family Crocodylidae; genus Crocodylus; species Crocodylus porosus. The sequence goes on from NW_017728948.1 coordinate 54,045,701, forward strand.
CTGAGCAGAGTGTTGGATTAAATGACCTCCTGAGGTCCTTTCCAACCCTAATTTTCTATGATTCTGTGTTGGAGGACTGGTGGGAATGCCATTTCACACAGTAAACAATTTATGAGCACCCAAGCTCTGAGACATTAGAATGGGCTACCTTAAGGCTTTCATTCACTGCATTGAAAATATTCTTTATACATGTTTTAATAACTATAGCAAAAATTATGTGCATTATAGAGGTAATTAAAGATACCATACAGATCCAAAACTCATTGCTCTAAGTACTGTACAATAAAAATTCTTCTGTAAGACAGGCCTACTTCAAAGTAGATTGAAGGGGGACAGGGAAGAGATAGAGGATGAGGTAACACTTAATAAGTTTTAATGTTCAGATAACACTTTTATCATTATCTTTCCATTTGTGTTGTCTATGTTTTGCCAGGTTCTGCTCAGGATCAGAAAAACAGGAAGTCCTGAGGGACTGTTTTTGTAAGAATCCAGCCCAGATATAGATATATAGATATAGAGAGAAATAGACAGAGATAGAGATAGAGATAGAGATTTGAAGTTTAGATAGGCATCCAAGGTTTTGTCTGCTCACTGGACCATATTTGTAAGATGCTTAATGTTTGGTAGAGAAACTAATTTTCACTTGGAAGCCATTAACAATATGTTTCAACATCTTTCACTACAAAACTGAGGTTCATAGATATCTTTCAGCATTGGTTCCAGCATCCCAGGAGTGGAAAGAATGTCCGTGATAAACACAAGAAAGTCAAGAAACAGAACAAGTGGGCTCTGCTTTGAAACAAACAACTGGCCTCCTCTGAGTAGAGTTTTATAAAGGGATCTGGTCATCTCCTTCAACATTGTTAAAAGGCTTAGGGGGGATTAGCTAATGGAAAGCTGCAGCCATACAGCAGTTCAGAAATCTATTATGAAAGTGTACTGCATGTAACTTATAAAATTATTTGTTTGGATTTTGTCCAGTTACACCCGTGCAGCATCAATAATGTTAGTGTATTTTGCACAGATGTAATTAAAAGTAGAATGTAGCTCAGTATATTTAAATAAGCAGTGTCAAGTCCTTACCCAGGATCAGGTTCTGTGCTCTGTTCATTTAAACGGAAGCTGTGGGTGTTTATGATCTCACAGAAGACACTCGACAACTCCCAGAATTGAGTGTTCATTTCTTTTCTATAGACCCGTTTATGGGTCTATCGATATAGACCTATGAGGTTTTCTAGGGTTGTCAAGTCTAAGCACCTCACAAACTTCAGTGTGACTAGAAGATTTTTAAAAGCAAAACAAGTAAATTGGATGCTCAAGTCTCATGGACTAGTGGGTGCTGAAAACCTTCTGGTCCCTTTGAAAATCTGCTTTGCAATGACTTTAAGTGTGTGAAATTCCCAGTGTTGTCAGTGAGCTTTCCCTATTGTGTTTTGTCTGGTCCTGCCTGATTTAGTCTTGACCAATGGGTGCACTTTGGTCAAGACTAAAAAAATTGGAATAATAAGAACAGTTTTCATGAAAGGAAATATATCTTCTTCTTTGTGGTTGCTTAATAAAAATTAATTAGCTGAATTGTTTGCCAAAAGAGTGTCGAAGTTTACAGGATATCTGTCTTTAGCACTCTCTAATTAGCCAGAATATGTAGGAAGTTCATCAGTTCCTGAAGCTGTAGAAGATTTCCTGTACATCACTTGCTGTAGCCTGGTATATTTGATGATAGTCTAAGTGTATGTTTGAAATGTTAGGAATGCATTGTTCATTTCCAGCGAAAAACTGAAAATCAAGGCTGAAGTTCTCCCAGTTGATGTGCTCAATATGGGCACAATCTTAAATGCAGGCAAGTCTCAGTAAACACTATAAACTCTTTGCATATATTTCAGGTCGTCTCACAAAATGTTAGCATTTTCTACAAATCCTCTGAAATCCATCTAATAATGAACTGCTCTGCTTAGTCATGTATCAATAAACTTAATGTTCTGGCTAGATGAACGAAGTCTCTCTCCATGTTTTTCCTCATTAATAGTATGCAGCATCATAAAAAGTCAAATACAAAGAAACGTATTGCTTAGGACTAAAATGTCTGTAGTGTATATCTTGGAGTTTACAAGAAATCCTAACCTCAAGTGAAGAGACAGTACTGGGCTATTGAGTGAAAAGGAGGTGATACCTTTCTGTCCTGCAACTTCTGAAAATGTTCAGGAGAGAATAATGCAGGGGTGGGCAAAATATGGTCCTGTGGGCTGGATCTGGCCCACAGAGGGACTTTGTCTGGCCCTCAGTGGGTCCTTCAGTCCTGCCTGGCCCAGGCACCACCTGGCCTGTGGCACATCCCGCCACGCCCTGGGCATGCAGCAGACTGTGGGTGGACTGCCTTTCTAGGCAGCCCAGGCAGTAGCAGCTCCTTTCAGCTGCCGCAGCCTCTGGCCGCAGCCTCTGGCCCCAGCCCTGTGGTGCTGGCAGGGATCTGCATGCACAGCCCTGACCGCAGCCTGCCCCGCATCTGCTCCTGACTCACCTGCCTACATTGAACAGCTGTGGCAGTGGCTGGGCAGAAACTGCTACTCAGTGCAGAAGAAAACCAGCTCCTTATCTTTGCCGCTCCTGGGCTCCTCTTGCTGCAGCCATCCAGAGCCTGCACTCAGGCTGACCTGTGGCTCCTCTGTGCTGCCACCGCTGACTTCCTGGGCAGCCTGGAGGTGGTAGTGATGGCAGCGGAGAGGAGCCCAGGTGTGGGCTCCGGGTGACTGCAGCAAGAAGGGCCCAGCAGCAGTGAGGAGGAGGGGGCACTTTTCCTCCATGCCAAGCAGCAGCTTCTGCCCAGCCACTCCTGCTGCTCAGCATGGGCAGGCAGTCTTGAGCAAGCATGGAGCGAGCCAGATCAGGGCTGTGCATGTAGGTTCCAGCTGGTCTGCTTTTGCCAAAATAAGATTGGAGCAGGCATGGGGCAAGCTGGGGTCAGGGTTGGGGCTATGCACTGTTGGCAGTGGCAGGGACGAACCTCAGGGTGCATGGACTCCAGGCTGTTGCATGTGGAGGTTGCTAACCAGCCCACGGCATCTCTCCAGAATTGCCTATATGGCCCACAGGCCCAAATAATTACCCTTCCCGGGGATAATGAGTGGCTTACCTTCTCTGCAGCTGTTCTAGCTACTATACAGACTGGTACAGATGTATTATGCATTGTATTGAAGTAACTGAGCTTGTTTAGTCTGCAGAAGAGAAGGCTGAAGGTTGATTTGATAACAGCCTTTAACTACCTGAAGGGTCGTTCCAGAAAGGATTAAACTAAACTGTTCTCAGTGGTGACAGATGACAGAACAAGGAGCAATGATCTCGAGTTGCAGCAAGGGAAGTTTAGGTTGGATATTAGAAAAAAAACTCTCTCACTAGGAGGGTGGTGAAGCACTGTGTAATCTCCCGTGCTGTTCACCAGTGCACTTTGTTCGTATGGGCTTTTCGAGCTTCACCGTAGCTCAGGGAATGGACAGCTTGCAACTGGGTCAGATTTCTTGGAAGGTCCTCAGGGGTTCTCTCCTGCCATGTCTTGCTGGAATAAACTTGTTAAATTGGGAGGACGATAGTGTGGCAGGGCACTGTTGGTGCCTGCCACTTTAAGGGCTGAGACAAGCAGCCAGCAGGTGCTTGTCATAGAATCATAGAATCAATGAGTCGGAAGAGACCTAGACAGATCATCGAGTCCAACCCCGCTGCATAGGCAGGAATGAGCACTGGGGGTGGGAGGGGTCATAAGACTCCAGCCAAGTGCCTATCCAGTCTCCTCTTGAAGATTTCCAGTGGAAGGTGAGAGCACCACCTCTCTGGGCAGCCTATTCCAGGCTCTGGCCACCCTTACAGTGAAGTACTTCTTCCTAATATCTAACCTAAACCTATCCTCCCTCAGCTTGTGGCCGTTGTTCCTGGTGACTCCAAGGGGGGGCCCTGGTGAACAGACTTTCCCCGAGTCCCTGCTGGTGGCCACAAGATTCGCCCCTCAGTCTCCTCTTGCAGAGACTGATGAGATTCCAGTCCCTCAGCTTTTCCTCATATGGCTGGACATGGAGGCCCCCAACCATATGAGTGACCTCCTCTGGACCCTCTCCAGGTTCTCCACATCCCTCTTGAAGTGTGGCGCCCAGAACTGGACACAGAACTCCAGCTGCGGCCTGACCAGCGCTGCATAGACGGGGAGCAAGACCTCTCTGGATCTGTTAGTGATGCCCCTGTTGATGCAGGACAGGGTGCGGTTGGCTCTGCCTATTGCGTCGTCGCATTGGCGACTCTTATTCATCCTGGAGTCAGTCATGACTCCAAGATCCCTCTCTGCTTCTGTGCTGTCGAGAGGATCAGCCCCTAACCTATAACCATAATGCTGGTTCCCTCTCCCCAGGTGCAGCACTCTGCACTTGTCCTTGTGGAATCACATCCTGTTCAGATCCGCCCACTTCTCTAACCTATCCAGGTCTGCCTGGATGCGGTCCCTGCCTGCCGGTGTATACACTTTACCCCACAGCTTGGTGTCATCAGCGAACTTGAACAAGGTGCTCTCCACACCCTTGTCCAGGTCGCTAATGAAGATGTTGAACAGCACCAGCCCAAGGACTGAGCCCTGGGGGACTCCATTGGCCACACCCTTCCAGGTCGACATTGACCCATCCACCACCACCCTCTGGGTGCGCCCCTGGAGCCAGTTTGCCACCCATAAGACTGTGCATTCATCAATGCCACAGTCCCTCAGCTTGCCCACCAGAATTGGGTGGGACACTGTGTCAAAGGCCTTCTGGAAGTCCAAGAAGATGACATCAACTTCCTCCTTCAGATCTAAGCTTTTTGTTACCTGGTCATAGAAAGAGACCAGGTTAGTCTGGCAGGATTGGCCTGGCACAAACCCATGTTGGTTACCCCTCAACATCACTTCCCCTGCAGGGCTCTCACAAATGTGGTCCTTGATAATTTTTTCAAAGACCTTCCCCAGGATAGAAGTGAGGCTGACTGGCCTGTAGTTGCCAGGCTCTTCCTTCCTCCCCTTCTTGAAAATAGGGACCACATTGGCCCTTTTCTGTGCTTGATTGTGGTGGCCATTTTAAATCTCTGGCTGCCTATATAAACAGAACAATTCACTGCTGGCAGGCCAGGAAGAAACATAGCCTAGCTGCAGACTGAATGCTATATCTTGGAGGTAAGAGCAGGAGCTTAAGGGGGTGGTTTGGAGGCTCCTGGTCCTAGGCATGACCTAAAACTGCACCCTGCTGGGAGTGGGTGGCCTGGTGGGGCTCCCAGTGGTGCAGAAGCCCCTAAGAAACCACCCCAGTGAAAGGCAGGTCAGGGCGCCTTAATAACCCCAACTCCCACAACCAGGTAGGTTACCCTCTAGTAGAGCCAAGAAGGTGGACCCAGGTTAGAGAGTGGGCTAGAGGCTCAGAAGCCTGACTTATAACACCCTTGACTGGTAAATGCTGGGGCCAGGATCAGAAGGGTCAAAAGGGCCAAGGGCCCATCACGAGTGACACCCAGAGCTAAGGGCCTGGGGTTACAACTGGCCTTGGAGGTGAGGCCAGGACCTGTATGGCCAAAGGTCCTGGGGGGCTACGCCCAAGAGAGGTAATAGTTCAGGAAGCTAGGCAGCCCAGAATGAGAGCGGAGTAGGCCACCTGATTGGAGGGATCCGATTGGGGTCTGGACTGAAGGATTCTGGGGCCCAGTGTGGGGCCAGTGATGTTAAGAACTGTGGATGCCATCTGCGAGGCTTGAGCTGTGGTGTAGGGGAGGAACAGAGCTGCAGATAGCACCCCCTAGCATCAAGGGAAGAATGGGCAGCCTCCCGCCTAATTAACACCATCATTATGTATCATCAAGGCGTGGCAGACGAGGAGGCGAGCAGTTGGCCCAAAAACAGGTGGGTAGGCCAATGACAGACTGGCCCTGAGAAAGCCCCCTGTTACAGATAGTATGCTCCACCTTGCCAGGCACCCTCCTTCAATCTTCCCACCCATCTTCCCATTTTGGGGCTCCGCCTCCCCTATACTCCACCTAATGCCAACCAAAGATGTTATTTCCCAAATGTTCTAGGTCTGGTCAAGGTATCAGTCGTTTGTCTTGGCCTTTTGAGTTACAACAGTCACATTTGGACGTTGCATGGTCTGGTTTGTTTTAGGCCATATTATGACTGGCCTAGAATTCTTCCTGGCCCCAGGTTAACTTACTCCCCAGCATATTTTCCCCTCTCCCTGGGTGGTGTTTGCCACAATCCAAGCATCCACCTCTACTTCACTCTTCAGGTTCCTGGAGGGTCCAATCCTATCTGGAGATGTCCAGAATCCATGGCACCATGTCAGGTATGGAATTTAGCCCTCTTGGGCTTAGCTGGTTATTGGAGACCCCTTCCTGGGGCTGCCACCACTTTCCTTTAGTGGGGCTCTGCTCCACTTCAGGCCCCTCTGGGCCCACCAGGGAACCCACTTCCAGTTCCTCCCCTTGCTCCCGGTCCATCAGGGTTTTTATTCCCTTTTCAAAGGACCAGCCAGCAAATCAGTGCCAGTACACCACCATAAAGTGAGCCCACAGTGGCATGGGAGCTGATCCCAGCTCCTCTCAGACCTGCTGCTTTTTTGTTTGTTTGTTTTTTCCAGCCTGGCATTTTTCCCCGCCATGACTCCGCTCCCCCCATGCTCCTGGCTCAGTGCGGCATCCTGTTGGCTCCACTCATCTCCTTCATCAGGTAAGTTTTTCTCCATGGCCTTGTGCCTGCCACACATCCCCCCACTTAAGTTCCCTTGTGGCAGAGGAGCTTTTCAATTCTACTTGTCAATAACTCTGATAGTGTTCCTGAATGGATCTGTCACCATTGCCTCAGTCCCATCACACCTTGACAAAAAGTCTGCAACCTTGTTGGTTACTCCAGGCCTGTAAGTAACAGAGAATTTAAAGGGCTGTAAGGAGAAAGCCCATCGCATTATTCATGCGTTATTGTTTTTGGCCTTATTTAGCCATTGTAATGGAGCATGGTCAGTCACTAATTTAAATTCTCTCCCCATTAAATAATACCGAAAATAATTTACTGCCCAGTTTATTGATAAACATTTCCTTTCAATAGTGGAATACCTTGTCTCGGCTGCATTTAACTTTTTGCTGGCATAGGTAATTGATCACTCTACACCCTCATGGTATTGACATAACACAGCTCCTATGGCCATTTCCGACGCATCCGTCTACAGGATAAAAATTTTGGAAAAGTCAAGTGTTATTATTAGTACATCATTGCACAGAGCCCTTTTGATGTCCTTGAAAGCCCTTTCTGTTTATGGTGTCCACCATATTGGACCACGAGCCTTTCCTCTTATTGCATCCATCGGAGCAGCTGCTTTTTTGGCAAAATGTGGGATAAATCTTCTGTAGTAGTTAGCTAGACCCAGGAACGACCTCACTGCCTCTTAGTATGAGGGGGTAGGTATTGTGTCTACCTTACTGGCCAAAGGTCATATAATCCCCTGTCTGACCCTAAACCCCAGATAATTGGTTTCTTACATCCCCAATGAGCACTTTTGGGAGTTGTCAGTCATCCCTACCTAGCAAAGCTCTTGTAGTACTGCCTTCAGATGGGGCACATGTTGAAACCAAGATTGAGAGTAGATAACAATATCATCAATGTAGGCAGCAGCGTACATTGTGTACGAGGTGAGTATGCGATCTATGAGGTGCTGAAAGGTAGCAGCAGCCCCATGGAGGCCAACAGCATTCTTGTAAATTCAAATAAACCCCATGGCGTACCAAAGGCAGTTTTCTGTTGGTCTTTGGCGGCCATGGGTATGTGCCAATACCCCTTTGACAGATCAATTGTAGATATGTAGCGAGTCTGGCCTATTCTCTCTAGAAGTTCTTCTACATGGGACATAGGGAATGTGTCAAATATGGCAATTTTATTCATCCTCTTGAAGTTTATGCATATTCTCAAAGACCCATCAGCTTTAGGTACCACTACCATCAGGCTGTGCCATGGACGGTAGGAGGGTATAATGACCCCTTGGGCTACCATCTTCCATATTTCCTGTTGTATGGTGGCTTGTAAATGGTGAGGAATGGACTTCATTTTTCTTGTATGATGGTTCCCTCTGGGGTCTTAATCTTGTGCCTCGCACCTTTGTCCTTTACAGGACTTTCATTAAATACGTTGCTAAGTCCTTCTGTAAGTCCTTGTAACTGCTTATGTTGTTCCCTACTAAGTTCCAGCCCCTGTTCTACCTTTCCATGCTATGCTATCCCTCTTGGCTGGTAGCCTTCTTTAGGCCCCAGCTCCTCAGGAGGGTCCTCTGGGCTCAGCATTCAGCCCTCTGGCTCCTGCCAGGCCTTCAGCAGGTAAACATGATAAATTTGCTGCTGTTTCCAATGCCCTGGATAGTAGACTTCATAATCTACAGGGCCAGCCTGCCTTAAAATTTCAAATGGCCTCTACCATCATGTCAATAATTTATCTACCAGCAAGCAGTGTAATACGAGGACTTTGTCCCCTATGTGGAACTCCCTGACATGTTCTCATTTGTCATAGTCCTGTTTTTGCTTTTGTTGCACCTCTGCCAGGTTTTCTTGGGCCAACTGCCTGGCTTTTTTAAGCTTGTCTACCATTTCCTGCCTATGTCATTGAATTCTGACTTCCTGTCTGCCCATGCTTTCCTATTCTTCCCTTATTTCTTGCAACAAGTCCCTGGGTTTATGACTAAATATCAAATTGAACAGGGACAATTTTGTGGATGTCTGGGGCATGCCTCATAATGCGAAAAGCAAGGATATCAAAACTAGGGCCCACCTCCGTGGTTCTTCTTGGGCACAGCATCATAGTAAACATTTGATCGTATCATTTAAATGTTCCACTAGACCATTGGTCTGTGGGTGATAAACTGATGTATGTAACTGCTATATTCCTACCACTTGACACATCACCTTAATAAACCCAGCCATCAAGTTCATGTCTTGGTCAGTAATTATTTCTCTAGGGACCCCCACCCTGGAGATCCACTTTAGCAGCTCTTCAGCAATTTGAGGTGTTGTTGCCACTCATAAGGGTACTGCCTCTGGATAGCGGGTTGCGTAGTCTACTATAACCAGTATGTGCTCGTACCCAGATCTGCTCTTTGTTAAAGGGCCCACAATATCTAGTGCTATTCTATCAAAGGGTGTTTCGATATGGGGCATCACTTGTAAGGGTGCTCTCAGCGGCCATCTTTCTTGCACCCTTTGGCATTCAGGGCAGGCCTGACACAGCTGTGCAATCTCCTCCCTCATCCCTGGCCAGAAAAAATATTGCTTGATCTTGGAAAGAGTCTTGTCTCTCCCAAAATAGCCTCCCATAGGAGTGGTGTGTGCTAATTTCCATACTCATCTACAGAAAGGACATGGCACCATCAATTGTTGTGTCCAATCACCTCTGACTGGGTACTTCTTTACTCTATATAATAAGCCATTATGTATTTAAAAATGTGGGTCACTTACGTTATAGTCCAGTTGGGTTACTTCATTCTTGACACGAGCAACCTCTTCTTCTCAGATCATCAGGAATTCTTTGTCTTCTTTCTGTGCAGTCCTGAACTGGGGCCCCTTGGTTTCAGTTCGTAGGTTCATCAGGTCTTCTTCCCCTAAGGACAATGCTTCCTCTTCAGCTACCCAACCCTCAACTTTGGGCCAGCCTTTCCTTCTGAACTTGTCCCTACAGACTTCCTCTAAAACCTCATACAGGGGTGGCCAGTCCTGCCCTATAATCATTTGGCCATCCAATTCTCATGCAAATCCCACTCACATCCTACCCCTTCAATTGGCTATCCTCATGTCGATGTAGACTTTTTCATACTGGCTAGCTTCCCTATGGATATAGTACATCCTTACTGGTCTGCACCAGTCCACAATGTCTTTCAGAATCAATTTAGACCTTACTAGGGTCTGGAAATAGCCCGTATCCAAGGTAGCTTGGATTGCTCTAACCACTACCCATGCCGTCACCATGGGCTTATCCCAGACCACTGTTTCTTTGCTCCATCCGAAGTTACAATCCACCTCTTCTATGGCTTCATTTGCTTCAGATCTTTCCTTTGACCCTGAACTATCCCCCGCTGGCTTCCACCTCTCTTGTGGGCCTAAAGTACATTCTTGAGAGACATGACCTGCCTTCCCACATTTCTAACATATTACCCCTTGTCTTGGGAACTTGGGTGGTCCTCTCTGTAGTTTCTCCTCCCTCTTAGTATTGGCTCCCATACTTTTGTACCCTTTTTCTCTAAGGTACTCCACTTTGGAAGTCAGAAAAGCCTCAACAACCCTTAAAGCCTCTTTGGCTGTCCTAGGGAGATGGCGGTGTACCCATAATTGGGTCTTGTCTTCTAAATCCTTCACAAATTGCGCTAACAAATTTGGTCAGCTAAAGCAGCCTGGTCTACCTTTTCTGGTGGTACCCACTTATTCATGAGATCCTTTAAAAGTTGCATCAACTTCCTCACTTTTTGGTCTTCCTTCTCTTTCTGAGTTCGGAACATCCTCCAGTAATGCTTAGATGTGAGTTCTAAGTGATGTAATATCACTGCCTTTATTTTTTCATAATCATAGGCCTCCTCCCTAGGGAGAGCCTGGTACACTGCTTTAGCTTTTCCTATGATGAGGGACCCTAACTGGCTCACCCACTGTAGCCTGTCCAGCCCCATTTGCATGCCCATTCATTTGAATAACTCAATATGCCTCAGCATCATCCTTGTGAGTCATTCTATGAATTCAGAATAATATCCAATTCTGCCACATCCATTCTTGCTGTTGCAGCGCTTGCTGTTGTTGGACCTCTATAACCTTGGTCACTGTGTGTAACATCTGACCCAACAACTTGATTTGGGGTGTTAGATTTACCTCCAATTGCATAGATTTCATAGACATTAGGGCTGGAAGGGACCTTGGGAGATCATCGAGTCCAGCCCCCTGCCCAAAGGGCAGGAAGTCAGCTGGGGTCATAGGATCCCAGCAAGATAA
>NW_017728948.1:54057888-54063539 GCF_001723895.1 Crocodylus porosus
GTACCAGGTCGAGCAGCGCTTTGCCTCTCGTTGGCCCATAGACTTCTTGAGTCAGGTAGAGGTCATCCACGCACGAGAGAAAGCTTTGCGCCCGCTCAGATTTAGCTGAGTGATCTTCCCACGAGATGTCCGGGTAATTGAAGTCACCCTTGACATGCTGGCCTCCAGGGTCACCCTTTCCTTGCAGTTCCCAGCCAATGCATCAATTTGTGATCTCCTGTGCCATTCACCAGTGTGCTTTGTTTGTATGGGTGTTTTTGGGTTTCGCCATAGCTCAGGGAATGAACAGCTTGCGACTGGGTCAGATTTCTTGGAAAGCCCTTAGGGGTTCTCTCCTGCCATGTCTTGCTGGAATAAACTTGTTAAATTGGGAGTAAGATGGTATGCTCTACCTTGCCTAGCACCCTCCTTCAATCTTCCTGTCTGTCTTCACATTTTGGGGCTCTGCCTCCCCTATACACCACCTAACACCAACCAAAGATGTTATTTCCCAATTTTCTAGGTCTGGCCACGGTATTGGTCTTTTGGCCTGGCCTTTTGAGTTATAATAGTCACATTCAGATGTTATGTCATCCAGTTTGTTTTAGGCCATATTAGGACCGGCCTAGACTCCTTCCTGGCTCCGGGTTACCTTACTCCCTGATATATTTTCCCCTCTCCCTGGGTGGTGTTTGCCGCAATCCAAGCATCCATCTCTCCTTCCCTCTTCAGGTCCCTGGAGGGTCCAATCCTATCTGGAAACATCCAGAATCCACAGCACCACATCAGGTACATATTTTAACCCTCTTGGGCTCTGCTGGTTTTAGGAGGCCCCTTCCTGGGGCTGCCAGCACTCTGGGGCCCACTGAGGAACCCACTTCCAGTTCTTCATCGGGGTTTTTATTCCCTTTTCAAGGAACCTGCTGACATATTGGCACTGGCACACTGCCATAAAGCACGCCCACACTGGCGCAGGAGCTGGTACTGACTCCTCTCTGGAACCCGCTGTGGTTCTCAGTCTAGATGGCAGATGACAGAACAAGGAGTAAGGGTCTCAAGTTGCAGCAAGGGAAGTTTAGGTTGGATATTAGAAAAGACTTTCTCATTAGGAGGGTGGCAAAGCACTGGAACAGGTTACCTAGACAAGTGGCAGAATCTCCATCCTTTGAAGTTTTTTGGGCCTGGCTCAACCAAAGCCCTGGCTGGGATGATCTGGTTGGGGATGGTCCTGCTTTGAGAAAGGGGTTAGATGACCTCCTGAAGTCCCTTCCAACCCTAATTTTCTATCTTTGATTATGCTGCAATTGATGAGCTTCTTCTAGCTGAGTTGCCCTGGTCATACCAGTCATAGGGTTAAGGCTATTTCAGGATGCAGAAATATCCATTGGGATTCCCTTTTTAATATCTAAAAAAGGGATGCCAAATGGTCCTGGAGGAGAGGAAATATGTACAGTCAATACACTGCCAGGGAAAATTTTACCAGTGTAAAATGGCAAAGTCTTGAGTGAGTTTTCACAAATTTCAGGAACCTTTTCACCATCTTGGACATACTGTGTCTCAACACATTCTACATAAACATATTTGAAAAATTAAAGGGTTTTAAAAATGTACATTGGAACTACATCTCATACACCTTTGCTAATTCCTCTGTGTCCTGTGCTTTGTATATGTCTGTTCCTCCACTCTCTTTAAAATACATGAAGATCTACACCAATTTCCAGGAATGCCTCAGCTTTCCCATGTTGATATCATGGGTCAGGTCTTATTCCACTGAGGCATGTAAGTGGACTTAGGCACCTATTCCATGCAGCTTGAGTACCTGAAAAACATGCTTTTTTTGGTGACTCAGCCCTCAGGGTAAAATGATAGTGTTACAAGAGTAGGTGTATTAATGGATTTTCAAGACTTGAACAGGGTAGAATTGAATCATGCTTAGGTGTATAATAGATGGGTAAGAATAGGGCCTGTAAGTCTACTTGTACTGCCCTTAAAGAAAGTTATTGCATATGGAAAGACCATATTAGTATTCCACAATAAAATGAATAACATTGTATTGTCATACAATTTTCCTTTGAATATTCTTTTCCTTCTGCTGGTTGGCTATTTGCTTCAATAAGTTATGTCTTCTGTTACTCAGTCTTGGCCTTTCAACATCATTCTACCTGTCCAGCAGGTTACGCTTATACCGCATTTTTCCAATGTCTCCACTATCTTCCAGTGTCCTGCCATTTAGTCAATCTCATCCCAGCAAAGTCCCAACTCCCAAAAAGGGGTTTTTAATCAAATAACTGAAAAACAATAAAATACATAGAAATATAGGACTCAAAGGTACCTACAGAGCTCATCTACAGAGTGCAAGGCAAGATCATCCCTGCCTAAGCCATCCCAGACAAATATTTGCCTAACCTACACATCAGACTTCCAATGCCTGATTCCACCAGCTCCCTAGGTAATCTGTTCAAGTGCTTCACCACCTTCAGAGTAAGCAAGACTTATATCCAGTCTAGATGTCCTTTGTTTCAATGTCAGTCCATTACTTCTTGTCCCCTCACCTGGGGACACAAAGAATAAATGATAATCATTGTCTTTCTCATAATCCTTTTTTGTATTTGAACATTTTTTTGCCCTAGAGGTTGGCTAAAATATCTCACAAGTATATTTTTAGTTCAGTAAATTATATTACCTATCAAATCTTGCTCCTCACCTATTTCCACTACTATCAAATCCCCCCTCAGTCTTCTTCTCTAAACTAAATAATCCCAGTTCTCTCCGCCTTTGCTCATATGCAATATGGAATTGTTTTTGTTATTACCATTTTTGTTTTTCTCCTTTAAAAACTTTCCATTCATCCTTTTGATTTTTCTTGAAGTGCAATGCTCAAAACTGGACACAGAATTTCCAGATGTGATCTCATTAATACTGAAAGAGTGGAAAAATCACTTTCCATGACACGCATGCAAACTACTACTCGTGGTGGTACTAACATTATGTGTATCATATATTATGTAACATTATGTGTAACATACATTGCTCATCTAATCCACATACTCTATCCATCCCTTAGTAGAGGTAGGTGGAAAACTTTTCAAGACTGTCTTATTCTATTTTAAACAGTGTCTAGCACTGTAGTAGGTCCCAAATTTTATTGGAATCCCTAAACATTACTCTAACACTACCGATACTAGTAAAAATATTATCATTACCACTAATAACAAATTGTCGAACCATCTAAAATTATCTTGGGTAGCTTTTCCACAACAAAATAATATCACAATTTTAAATCCAATATCTTGCAATCTGCCAAAACTGATAATAAAAATCTTAAAATAAAAGCCATTAAAAAGGTAAATCTTAGCTTTGACTTTCTGGTGCAAATAATTATTTCACAGGGTATTGGTTTTAAATACAATATTTTTCCACTGGCAAGAAGGAAATAGATTCATGACAAGATGATCATTATATGAACTACTGTACGATCAGTGTCTCTCTAGAAGTTTGGAACTTTAGAAGTGAACAGAGAGGGCAGAGGGCAGGTGACACGGTCAAATGTGCAAAACAAATGCACTATATTGCATTATTCTATCATGCTACGTCTCAAATTTTCACTGTGCTTTTGGGATCCAAGTCAGAGGATATGTTCTGAGACCCCCTATGAAGTTTGATGGTATCTGGGTTACTCTATTAGAATAACCCAGATGTAATAGACTAGAACTCTGACCTGACTCTATTAGAATAATAATTAGTTCTGCACAAATTGACTTTAAAGCTGGCCTCGTAACAGACCAAACAAAGCGTATAGTCATCAAGAAAATCTACATTATGCATTATTGATTTCTCTAATATCCATACAATTACATTGAGGTGAAAATTGCTGATAAAACTTAATTATCCTCATCAAAAAGTAGCAGCATTAGTGTGAGAACGTTTGCAAGGGCAAGAACCATTGTTTTTATAACATTACCAATCCATACGTTAATAATTGCGTTCCTTTATCTACATGCTCCCTGCTGCTTAAGCACTTTAACTAAACTGTAATGCTAAGAAGTTGTTGCCAATTTAAGAACTTTATCAGAAAATATAAAGATGGCCTTGTGATTGTAATTTAAAACTATGTATAAGTGCACCCAAAAAGTTCTTATTATGGAGTTATCTCCTGAGGGCTGTGTTTATGAGAATTACCCAGGGTTTAAAGAGATGTTTTATACCTCTGGGTCTTAACTCACTAAGTAACTGATAAGATAGGCAATGTTTTCACTCAGTTCTGCAGGACTGAAGTAGTAAATGGCGCTGCTGTTTGCACTGTATTCCAGCAATACAGCCTTTGTTTTCTACATCTTATCCCACCACGCAGTCAGGCAGGAGCCACCTCAAACTGTCAGAAAACTGAGCTATTTTGGACACAGCACAGCTCAGTCCTGGAAATTTGCCTCCGCTGGCAGAAATAGAAGTAGTGGCCGGAAACCAGTAAATCAGGTAAGTACCACAGTAATACATAGTATTTGCAGACATCAAGGTACATCTGGTAGGTGAGTCATCATTTTCTTTATTTCAAACTGTGGCATTGACCTTCTTCATCACAAAGGCATAGGCAAATTAATGCATGGGCCAGCAGAGGGGGAGGGAGGTCCTGTGACGGGAAAGTGTGTGCGTCTGTGGGTGTGTAGATGCGTGTGTGTTCATGGTAGGAAGAGAGAGTATGTTTGTGTCTGTGTGTCCATGTACATGGCCGGGAGTGAGTGAGAGCAGTGTGTGTATGTGTGTATGTCCATGTCCATGATAGGAAGTGAGAGTACCCCCAGGGCAAAGGCAGCAGAGTGAAGAGCCCTGAGCCCACAACGGGCAGCCCGTATCCACCCTCGCCCGGCTGGGCTCCACTCCAGCTGTGGTGGGGAGGAGGAAGTGAGGGCAGGGAGGAGAGGCAGGCATGTGCCCCTACCCCCAGCCCAGCTGGGTCCACCTGTGGGGCACAGAGGCCCATCCCACTCTTGGCAACCACAGCACCAGGACAGGAAGGGCCTCCTGTTTTTGCCCAGGACCCAAATAAACCTTAATCTGGCTCTGCAGAAAGAAACTAAGTGGGGAGTTGGATATGGATAGATACAGGATCCACCCAGTCAAGATTAAATACATTCTGGGGTGGTAATCAGTGTACATATGCTGGCTATCCTTTTCCATGGTCAGTTGAAGATGGCTGGGTATAGGCCCCTTTCATGGACTTCAGAGAACTTTGGAGCAATCCTTTATCTCTAAACAGAGGGGAGAGGTAAGCGCCCTTGTGTCAGTCAACAGCAAACTCCACTTCAAGTTGTATCATTAAGGGTAACACAAGATAATGACTGTATCTGTGTGTAGCCCAGGTGTACATGGGTTCATATTCCCCTCTCCAATTGAGGGAACTATTGGCAGGGCAGTGTGCTGCGGAGGGACAAAACAGCTCAGTGGCCGCCTCCGTCCCCTATAGAGTCAGGTCCAGTCAATCAATTACTTAACTATATGCAATTTATTATTACAACAAAACCATTAATGGGTAAGGACATAGATTATATATATGTACAAATTTACAAAAGAAATAAACTCTATACCATATATATATACCCAATTATTATTTAAAAATACAAATGAACGATAGAACAACCCAGAACAAAGGATATAGTTTCATAGATTTGTAGTTT
>NW_017728948.1:54064339-54149099 GCF_001723895.1 Crocodylus porosus
ACCAGTTGGTGACCCAATTGACTGTGTGGGTGTTGACACCACAGTCCCCCAGTTTCTTAATGAGAACGGGGTGAGAGACAGTGTCGAAGGCCTTCCGAAAGTCCAGGAAGACTACCCCCGCATCTGCTACCCCCACATCTAAGAATTTGGTGACCTGGTTGTAGAAGGTCAGCAGATTGGTCTGACAGGACCTGCCACTAATGAACCCGTGTTCATCGCCCCTAAGCATAATCTCCCCTGCTGGCTCCTCGTGGATATGTGCCAGAATAATTTTCTCAAAAAGCTTGCCCAGGATCGAGGTAAGACTAACTGGCTTATAGTTTCCTGGGTCCTCTTTCTTCCCCTTTTTAAAGATAGGAACCACATTGGCCCTCTTCCAGTCCTTTGGCACCACACCAGAGCACCACGAGTGCTCTTAAAGCCATGCCAGGGGTCCCACAATGACCTCAGACAATTCCCTCAGTACTCTAGGGTGGAGATCATCTGGACCAGCTGATTTGAATATATCCAGTCCTTCCAGAAGTTCCCTAACTAGTTCCTTACTAACCCTTGGCCTAGGTGCGCCTCCCTTGGCATCTAAGGGGGGCCTAGAGGGGGGTGACTGTTCCAGTCCCTGCTTAGGAAAATGGAGGCAAAGAAATCATTAAATATGTTGGCTTTGTCATCTGGTGTGACAACCAAATGTCTTAGAGTGTCCTGCAGGGGCCCCTCGTTACCCAGAACCTTCTTTTTGCTCCCTATGTATTTAAAAAAGGCCTTCTTGTTGTCCGGGAAGCTAGTCCCAGTTCCATCTCTGCCTTGGCCTTCCTGACTGCCCCTCTGCATCCCCGAGACTATCCCCTGCGGTATAGTCCTCCCTGGTGATGGCCCCTCCCTTCCATTGGGTGTACACCTCCCTTTTTGCTAGAAGACATTCCCGGATGCTTTTGGTGAGCCATGGGGGCTTATGTGCCCTCCTGCTCCCTTTGATCCCTGTTGGAATTACCTCCCTTTGGGCTTGAAGGATCGTCTCCTTAAGGAGCAACCACTCTCCTTCGACACATGGCTCCCCTCCCCTCCGGGACCTCAGTGCTTCCCTGACTATTCTCCTTAGCTCATTGAAGTCGCCCCTCCTGAAATCTAGGGCTGCTGCCTTGCTGTAGGCCTTTGCCATCTTGAGCTGGATGGTGAATTCCAGCAGGCAATGATCACTGTCGCCCAGGTGGTTGAGCACCCGCAGTCCCCTCACCAGGTCATCGCTGGTGGCCAGCACCAGGTCCAACAAGGTGTCTCCCCTGGTGGGGCTGTGCACCTCCTGGGTTAGATGGAGGTCCTGCATTCTGGCTAGGAACTTATGTGAGCAGTCAGACCTGGCTGACTGCTCTTCCCAGCAGATGTCTGGAAAGTTCAGGTCCCCCATGATGACCACATCCTTTGACTTCACTACCTCCATGAGCTGACTTAAGAATTCCTGGTCGAGCTCTTCCCCTTGGTTGGGAGGTCTGTAGTAGACCCCCACCGTTAAATCTCTTTCCCCTCGACTGCCTTGTATTCTAACCCAAAGCATTTCAGAGTGCCCCTCCTCTGATTCTTTGCTAATTGACGAGGATGTGTATTCCTTGTTAATATAGAGTGCCACGCCCCCACCTTTCCTTCCTATCCTGTCCCTCCTGTACAGTCTATAGCCCTTGACATTCACCACCCAGTCATGCGTTGGGTCCCACCATGTTTCAGTGATCCCCACTATGTCCGGGTTGGTGTCAGCTAGCAGGAGGGTAAGTTCCTCCTGCTCGTTTCCCATACTACGAGCATTTGTGTAGAGGCATTTGAGGCCTCCTGTGATGTGTGCACTGGCCCCCTACTTTCAGATTACCCTGGCCCCTGTCGCTTACCTGTGTATATGTTCCACACGTCAGTCTAGGCTGGACTGTACTTGTGGGTGTTGCTTGTCTGGCAGTCCGATGTTTCCTTCACCCTCGTCTTCCCCTTCCCCCAGTGAGCCTAATTTAAAGCCTGCTGGAAGAGATCCACCAACCTAGAAGAAAACACACGCTTACCTTTAGGGGAAAGGTGGAGCCCATCCCATCTGAGCATGTCTCTTGTTGTGATGTGGCAGTCATTGTCGAGGAAGCCAAAGCCTGCCTCGAGACACTATTCCTGAAGCCGCCAGATATTGATCAGGCAACCTTATAACTCTATTAATATACAAACTATTACTTCAGCTTATTCACATAAACTATAAGGCACAGTCTACAAATATAACAAGCACTCCTTAGACTACCTGGGTACCCTCCAGGGCAGGGGCCCCACTCCCAAGGTACCACTACAGGAAAGGAGGTGGGGGGAAAGAGAAGGAGAGGGAGACCCCAAAGACTCCTAAGCTTTTCCGCTATCACCCAGGAGTGGCACACGTGGTGCCCCTTCACAACCCTGTTGGTCCCTTTCTCCAGGGTAACTTACTACTCCACAGTCCTGGAGGGTTGCCTCCCATTTTCCAGGTTGAGCTCTGTTCCCTGCTAAGCTTTCCTGCTGCCTGACTCTGCTGCCATTGGCCTGGCTTAGGGCCACATGCACCACTATGTGTAGTGGGCACTTTGCCTTGTGCTAGGGGTTGGAGACCTGGACAGCCTAATGCAGCACTGGGGTCAGTCTGCTCCTGGACTCTCTGGGCAGCATTGTCTGCACTGACCTGCTGCTCTGTGCCAGCAGCTGTACAGCTGAGCCACCTCAAGTGACTCCCAGAGTCTCACCCTCCGTGCAGAGCATCATGCACCGAGCTGCCAGCCTCGTGCTGGGGGTTGTGGACCTGAGCCACCCAAGGGGCTCTAAAGATCCTGCTCTGTGCACTAGCTTGTGAACTGTCTCTATGGCTGCGTGCCAGAGGTTGCAGACCTGAGCCACCTCACGCAGCTCCCAGGGTCCAAACGCTGTGTGCCGTGCTGCACATCGAGAGCCTAACTGCTGAAGCCGTCCGCTGCTCCCCACTGACAGAAGTCTTTAGGGGCTCTTCCTGAGCTACAGCTTCACCCTGCTGAGCAGCTCTCTTCAGCTCTTCTAAGCCCTGCTCTTCTCTCTCCTCTGTCCCTGATGCATCCCCCCTCATGCTCAGCACGCAGCTCCTTTTATACTCTCCAGGGCTCCGCCCCTGAAGTCTTTTGGACCTGACAGTGTTGCAGTCTTCAATCAGGTCCAGGGGAGCTCTTCTTCTCCTCCGCTCAGGAAAGGAGTGTGACTTTATTTCTCTTGCCTTCTGATTGTTGAATGGGCTCCACCAATCAAAACAGCAGAATCTCAAGCCTGGGACTCAACCCAAGCTCTGAAAGGTAAGCCTGCTGCATGTTCATTTGGACAATCTCATATTGCAGAAAACTAGTCTTGGGACCTTTGTTTAACACCCATAATTCTTTGTTGTCTAGCTTCATATCAAAACTTTTCAAAAATATAAAAGGAACACACGCTCTATCAAATGAGGACCTTATCTGCCATCCTGGCATAAGGTCAGTTAAAATATTTCATGAGTAAGAAATGATGATAGATACAAGTAAAATTCTAAGCTGTTACTAGTAATAAAACTTTTACTAAAATCCTATAAATACTAACGAGGAAATAATAAAAAAGCATCTTTCTCTTTGGTTTACTGATCCATAAAAATTGTTGCCTTAGACAACCTGAAACTATGCCTGACTTCACATCTTGCCTGAAACCATGTCTAGACCTCAAAATTATCATTGCCCAGCAGAGGCATCCTCAAATATACCACACAGCTCCACACATATGCAGCCTCTTAAGAGCAGTGGAGACACTTCCACAGGGCCCTGGGAGCAAGCTATTGAAGACTGCTGAGTGACAATGACCATTAGCTTGTCCTCAGAATTCTGTCTATGCAGCTGGACTGTTGGGAAAAGATGTGTGCAGAGCAGTATGGCATGTTAGAGGGCACCCCTGCTTTTGCACCAGCAGCCAGATGCAGAGACATCATGCTGCTGCTATAGCAGCAACAACTGGGGTGGGCAAATTAAGCCATTGCAGCAACAGCCAGGAACTTTTTTGAGTCCCTGAAGCAGGTAAGACTCCACCTCCCCAGTTGCACCAACCACACTCACTTGCTCTGGCAGCATAGATGACACGTAGGGAGGGTAAGGGGGGACATGTGCCCCCTCTGAGATTTGGCCACCACCAAAGCCACCACTGGCTCCTGCAGGCAGTCACCACCCACACCTATACCCACACCTGCACCCCCTTACTGCCGATGCGGCCAGCAGCAGCTGTGGGCAGTCCCTGTTCTTCCTTGCCACCCTACCCCACTGCTGGCACTGCCAGCAGCAGCTACAGGCGGTCCCTGCTCACCACCATGGTGCTCCCCCAGTCACAGGAGACACCAGTCATTCATGTCTGGCAGGCTTTCACCCAGGGCACAAACCCTGCTAGTTATGCTTCTGCTTATTGTGAAACAAGGGGCCAATTACTTAGAATTCTAAAATCCACTTTAACTCATTCTGAAATGGACTTAATTCATTTGTAATGTGGAATGTGATTTGTATGGATGCATCTCTATTTCACACTAGCTTGGAAGGGCTATCCCACACATTTTTTATGATAGAATCATATGCTTGAGACTTCTAGGGTCACCTGGTCTAATTCCATACACAAATGCAGGACAAATTATTCCTAAATCATTTTGTCATCATGTCAGAACTGAACGACCTGCTTGCCTGTGTACTAGCTACAGCTCTGGAGTCATGCCAAATAGACATCTTCTCCCCCATTTAAACAATTGGTGCACAGATAGGATTTCTGCCATTTCTAACTGCACACTCTTGAAGTCACACCATCAATGTTATACCCTGATTATAGCAACATCATAACAGCTATGCCTATGTACTTTTCATAGAGATATACAGAGGTCTTGGGTTTTCTCATATTCTGAAGAAAGAAGATGGGTCAATACAGCCTTAATCATGGCCATTGCAGTAAAGAAAATAAAAAATATAAAATTGCATAGCTATGCAGTTGACTTAGATGGATAACTTCTGGGTTTCTGCTCAGCACTGCAGCAGAAGCAAAGAGCTAAGACAGAAAGTCAGGAAAAGGAGCTCTATTAGCAGTCTATAACTTCTGGCTGCTACCATGAAGGATTAAGATTTTTTTCCAGGAGCAGAGAGAGCGAGCTAACAGTGTTAGTCGTCAGTCAAGTAGAAGGCAGGATTGATTTGCAAATATGCCCTGCCTTTTTTGAGGAGTTCACCAACAAAAGGTTCTTTGTGATAAAAATATTTTCATGGAGAGCCAGGATCATTTCCCCATACTGTGAGAGTCTGAGAAAGACCCTGAAAAGAAGGCAGAGCCAATAACTCAGGTGGGCACCCTCCCTGATAGTCCTGTAAATAGAACATCCTAAGTCAGGCCGCAGCTGTTACTGGTTTTATAAAATAAAGCTGCAAAAGGGATTTGTTTGTTCTGACTGTCCAATTTGATGCTGCCATTTTGGCCAGATGTGACATATGAAGCTTTCTGAGCCTGTTCAGGTTCCTGAACCCACCTCTCCCTCATATGCTCAAAATAGTAGCCACACAGGAAATGTTATCTCTATAGCAGATGGTTGCATTTGATTCATTCTGGGGTCCCTTCTGGGCCAGAACCCAAATTCAGACATCACTTTCTGATCCCCTTTCATATGCTGATGCCTGACTGACAGACAATTATAGATTCTCCTCCCATTCCACTGCAAGCTGCATACCCCCTGCTCCAATAGTGACATCACAATGAGTTTGAATAAGAATGGCAACCATGTCTTAGACTGATATATTTTATTAAGCCAACTATGTAGTTGGGATAAAGTTAGACAAGATATTCTTCCTCAGGTCCTGCATCCTTGCCTCTTGCATAATTTCTTAACTAATACAGCTACAACATCACTTATACTACTTGAATAAGGAAATATTCTAATGTAAGCATGTTTATTAAAAAGTACACTATAGTAGAAACATAGCAATGTTTTTATATTTGTATAGTACCAAAACAGATTTTTGTTTCAGTCTATGATGGATGTTGTAAGCTTTCAGCTATCTTAGCACTTTAAAAGGTGTAATTCCCAAAGTAACACATAACAGTGCAGAGAAACTGCAATGCGCTTAGCCTCCAATAAAGAGACTGCCAGCATTGTTAACCCCGAAAGTTCCAAACAGTAACTATAAAACTCTCTTTTGAAGAGCACTTTTTGCATGCCTGGAGTTAAGAAAGACTAGCCTTTAAGGCAAAGAAAATACCTTTTTTGCCACAAACGTTTCAGACAAAAGCAGCCTTCAGGAGCTGCCTATATAAGCAGTAATGCCATTGGGTTTTTTTTTGGCAGGAACCACACTAGTGAATAACATCACTGCGGAGCTTGCTGATATGCACTTTGCTTTCTTCTTTTTTTATTTTTTAAAGCCCCTTCATTGCTTCTATATAACCCCTATCGTAATAAAACCCTTCCAGTTTTACCCTCTATCAAGCAGCTGCTAATCTATCTTCTTTAACTGCTAACCAATTGTCTTCAAACTTATCAGTTCATGCTCCTTTTAATGCCAAGATCTTCTCATCCATGAACACTAGTGGCCCAAACCTCAAAATACTGCAACCCATTTACCCCCAGTACTGCCTAGCCAAAAAAATCCAGCAACTCAGAACTCCATTCCCTGCTCTCTACCCATTCCTATCAGGCAAGCACCAGAGTCAGCCATCTAAAGATTGAAAACAGGATTCATTAGAATAGGTTTCTTGTGAATAGGCCCAATAAAGCTTAAAACAATTTATCCTCAAATTCACTCAAGACTAGGAAGAAGCAATTGGAATAGTATTATGACATTTAGGAGAAAAAAAGCATTGTCACCATGGAGATTAAAATAAGTACAACTGCTGTTCAGGATGGTATACACTGCTGTTCAGATTTTCCAATAAACATCCATGTGAAAGTAATATGCACAACTGCACAGTTTACTTCTGAGATTATGTTTACATTGCAGTCAGATTAAAGCATGTGTAGATATGCCCTAACACTAGCTGCAATTCCCCTAGATACCAGTAAGAGTAAAGCTGTGACAATATGAACTTCATTCCACACCTTTGTACTTATTTAGACAGCTATCCCAGACTGAAGTGCTTTTGTTGGGATTTGAACTAACTAGATTAAAACTAGCTCAGGGATGTTTACATGTGCTGTAGTGACACTTTTGATTGTAGTATCATTGAATCAAAGAAAATTAGGGTTGGAAGAGACCTCAGGTGGAACCCTAGTCCAACCCCCTACTCAAAGCAGCACCACGCCCAACTAAATCATTCCAGCCAGGGCTTTGTTGAGCCAGGCCTTAAAAACCTCTAAGGATGGAGATTGCACCACCTCTCTGAGTAACCTAATCCAGTGCTTTACTACCCTCCTACTGAGAGTTTTTTCTAATATCCAACCTAAACTTCCCTTGCTGCAACTTGAGACCCTTACTCCTTGTTGTGTCACCTGCCATCTAGATTAAGAAGAGTTTAGCTCCATCCCCTTTTGAACTATCCTTCAAGTAGTTAAAGGCTCCTATCAAATCCTCCTCCCACCCCCTCCTCTCACTCTTCTCTTCTGCAGACTAAATAAGACCAATTCCCTCAACCTCTCCTCATAAGTCATGTGCCCAAACAACTTTCCTTCCCTCTGCTGGACTCTCTTGTCCACATCCTTTCTATAGTCAGGGGGGCACACATTACTCCAGATGTGACAGCACCAGTGCAGAATAGAGGAGAATAATCACTTCCCTCAATTTGCTGGCAACACTCCTACTAATGCAGCTCAGTGTGCTGTTAGGTTTCGTGGCAACAAGGGCACACTGTTAACTCGTATCCAGCTTGTTGTGCACCGCAACTCCTAGTTCCTTTTCTGCAGAGCTACGGCTTAGCCAGTTGGTCTCAAGCCCATGGCGGTGCATGGGATTGTTCTGTCCTAAGTGCAGGACTTTGCATTTGTCCTTGTTAAACCTCATAGGATTATTTTGGGCTAATTCTTCAATTTGTCTAGGTCACACTGAATCCTAGCCCTACCCTCCAGCTTATCTACTCTTCACATGTCTTCAGCAAACTTGCTGAGGGTGCACTCCACCCCATCTTCCAGATTCTTACTGAAGTTATTGAACAAAACTGGCCCCAGGATTGACCCCTGGGGCACTTGATACCAGCTGGCCAACTTGACATCAAGCCATTGATCGCTACCCATTGATCCTGACAATCTAGCTAGCTTTCTATCCATCTTACTGTCCATTAATCCAATCCATACTTAGTTTGCTTGCAAGAATGCTTTGGGAGACCATATCAAAAGCCTTGCTCAAGTCAAGGTGCATCACATCCGCTGCTTTCTCCCCATCCATAGAACCAGTCATCTCATCCTGGAAGTCAGGTTGATCAGGCATGACTTGCCCTTGATGAATCCATGCTGACTGTTCCTTGATCACTTTCTTTTCCTCCAAGTGCTTAGAATGGGTTCCTTGTGGACCTGCTCCATGATTTTTCTGGGGACTGAGGTCTGTAATTCCCTGGATCCTCCTTCTTCCCTTTCTTATGGATGGGTGCTATATTTGCCCTTTTCCAATTGTCTGGGACCTCTCCTGATCATCATGAGCTTTCAAAAATAATGGCCAGTGGCTCTGCAATCACATCAGCCAACTCCCTCAGCACCCATGGATGCACTGCATCTGGCCCCATGGACTTGTACACATCTGGATTTTCTAAATAGTCCCTAACCTGTTCTTTCACCACTAAGCACTGCTTACCTTTCTCCCCAAACTGTGCTGCCCAGTGCAGCAGTCTGGGAGCTGACTCAGCCTGTGAAGAGCATGGTAAAAAAGGCTTCAGCCTTTTCCTCATTACCTGTCACCAGGTTGCCTCCCCCATTTAGTAAGGGACCCACACTTTCCCTGTTCTTCCTCTTCTGGCTGACATACTTGTAGAAACCCTTTTTGTTACCCTGCATGTCCCTTGCTAGCAGCAACTCCACTTGCGCTTTTGTCTTTCTGATTTCATCCCTGTATGCCCAAGCAATATTCTTATATTCCTCCCTAATTGTCTGTTCAAGCTTCAACATTTTGTATTTTTTTTTTGTACTTACTTTTTGTAAGCTTCCTGTTTGTGTTTAAGATCACCAAAGAGTTCTCTGCTAAGCCAAGCTGGCCTTGTGCCATATTTGCTATTCTTCCTGTGCATCAGGATGGTTTGTTCCTAAATTCCTCAATAAGGTTTCTTTAAATACAGCCAGTTCTCCTGGACCCCTGCTAAACCAAATGGAACACTTGCTGTCTGCATGTGTAGACAGTGACACTTACTGTGCAGTAATAAACTCTAATCTCAAGTAAAGTATCCCATGTAGACTGGGCCACTACCCTCTATCCTGACCAAATAGACAACCCCCTGGTGATCTGGAAACTTCCAGCATCCAGTACAGATGGCCCCTAACCAGAGGTGACTGGTAGGAAGAGCATGGGGGGGGGAGGTGCCCCCCCCCCCGACAGGGCTGGCCTTCACCACTGGTGGCTTCTGCTTGCCAGTCCCATCCCCGCTGCTGACACCACTGGCAGCTTTTGTGGGTGCCCAACAGCCCTGTCCCTGCTGTCGGCTTCTACGGGTGCCCCCCCAAACTCAGGAGACACCAGTCATCCATGCCCCTAATAGAAACAGAACTAAAGACATAAGCATTTCCTGTTTCTTTTGCACAGAGGTGAGGCAACAGCTGAGCTCTCCTTTGATTTGCAAAGCTCATGGAAAAATTTGAACTCTTAATTTTTCTTAGAACATTCCCAACTGAAGTGTGCAGTGCAGGAGTGCATTATTCAACCTAGCAGGCCAGCCATGTGAGATATTAAGCATTCTCATTTCAAAGATTTCATAGACATTAGGGCTGGAAGGGACTTCAGAACATCATTGAGTCCAGCCCCCTTCCCAAAGGGCAGGAAGTCAGCTGGGGTCATAGGATCCCAGCAAGATAAGCATCCAATTTACTCCTGAAGGTGTTCAATGTCGGTGCTTGAACCACCTCCGCTGGCAGACTGTTCCAGACCTTGGGGGCTCGGACAGTAAAGAAATTCTTCCTTATGTCCAGCCTGAAACGGTCTTACAGTAGTTTATAACTGTTCAACCTGGTCATCCCTCGGGGCGCTCTGGTGAACAAACGTTCCCGCAGATCCTGGTGGTCACCCCTGATAAACTTATAGGTGGCCATCAGATCACCCCTGAGCCTGGGCTTTTGGAGGCTAAAGAGCCCCATGGCTCTCAGCCTGTCGTCATAAGTTATGTTTTCCTGACCTCTGATTATGTGTGTGGCTCTTCTCTGAAATCTCTCAAGCTTCTCCATATCCTTTTTGAATTGTGGAGCCCAAAACTGGACGCAATACTCCAGCTTGGCCTCACCAAGCCCGAGTACAGGGGGAGAAGGGCATCCTGGGATTTGCTTGAGAAGCATCTATGGATGCACACCAGCATTTTGGTCACTTTACTAGCCACAGCATCACATTGCAGGCTCATGTTCATCTTGTGGTCAATTATGACCCCCCAAGTCTCTTTCTTCCATAGTGCTAGCCAGCATAGCACTGCTGAGCCTATAAGGATGCTGCAGGTAGGGTGGATCACACTCCTGTCTTCTGGCATGGACGCTTTGCCCCAAAGTTTGGTGTCATTGACGGGCTTGGCCAGTCCACTTCTGATTCCAATGTCCACATCATTAATGAAGATGTTGAACAATATGGGTCCAAGAACAGAGCCTTGGGGGACCCCACTGGTTAGCCAGATCCACTTTCCTCCCTTTCTTGAAGATAGGCACCACATTGGGCTTCTTCTAGCCTTCGGGCACTACACCAGAGCACCAGGAGTTTTCAAAGATCCATGCCAGGGGCTGGGATATGATGCTCGCCAGCTCCTTGAGTACCCTGTGGTATAGATTGTCAGGGCCAGCTGACTTGAAGGAATACCTTGAGAGGCTGGATACCTTCATGAGGTTGGCATTGATGGAGGGCAGGGGATCTCCCTCAGCCAGACCTCCATGTCCCGTAGCAGATATAGGCCTCCCATGAGACTGATGAAAGACCAACACAAAGTACCCATTTAATAGGTTGGCTTTTTCCTGGGCGTCAGTTGTCCCATCTAGTTCAGCAGGGGTCCAACGTTGCTCTTGCTTTTCCTCCGGCTCCCCACATATCTGAAAAAGGACTTTTTGTTTTCCTTGATGCTTGAAGCTAGTTGGAGTTCAATTGCAGCCTTGGCTTTCCTGGTTTGCTCCCTGCAAGACCGGACCAGTGCAGAATATTCTTCCTTGGAGGTGAATCCCATCCTCCATCCTTTGTAGGCCTTTTTTTTTTAGCCTCAGGAGGTCTGCTAGATCCCTGGATAGCCAGGGGGGCTGCTATGGCCTCTTGCTGCCTTTCCTCCGAGATGGAATAGAATTAGCTTGTGCCTTGAGGATTGCTACCTTGAGGAGCAACCACTCTTCTTGAACTCCCCTCTCCCTGGGGTCATGGTCCCTTAGGGCCTGACTGACAAGCCTCCTGAGCTTGTCAAAGTCAGCTTTCCAGAAGTCAAGGACTTCTGTGTTGCTGACTGACTTGCCAGCTTTATGGCAGATGGTGAAGGTGATCAGCTTGGATCAGCTTGTGGTCGCTGTCACCCAACTTCCCATCGATCACTAGGTCGCTGATTAGGTCATCTTCAGTAGCCAGAACCACCTCGAGCAATGCTTTACCTCTCGTTGGCCCGTAGACTTCTTGAGCCGGGTAGAGGTCATCCACACACAAGAGGAAGCTTTGCGACCACTCGGATTTTGCTGAGTGATCCTCCCATGAGATCTCCAGGTAACTGAAGTCACCCATGACAACCATGGTCCTGGAGCATGCGGCCTCAGCCAGTTTATAGGCGAACTCCTGGTCAAGCTTAGGACTTTGGGTGGGAGGTCTGTGTCCCCTGTGCCGTGTTCCTCACGGATTTTGACCCAGAGGGTCTCCAGTCATCCACTCAGGTCACCAACATCAGCTTGCAGGGATGCATAGCTTTCCTTAACATACAGAGCTACACCCCCACCCTTTTTATCTACTCGATCCCTCTACAGGGTATAGCCGTCTATACCTGTGGTCCAGTCATGGGTGGAGTCCTACCAGGTCTCCGTTATCTCTATGACGTCATAATTATTTGCATTAAGCAGGAAGACAAGTTCCTACCGCTTATTCTCCAAGCTCTTGGCATTTGTGTACAGGCAGGCAGGTGTCCTACCTGTACACAGATTGTACCAGGGCTGGGGCAAGGGTGGGCTCCCTTAGGTGCCTTGGCCTGCTGGCTTTGCAAGGGTTGCTTAGCGGGCCAGCAGTGGCAGTAGTCTCCCCATCCCTCAGCAGGCTTAATTTAATCCTGATCATTAAAATTAGGATTCATAAACCCCAGTTAAAATGTTTCATAGGAAAAAAAAATGAATCCATTTCTAAGACTTAGAAAACCAAACAGTGGTAATATTTTTTCTGGCCACTGCTGTGACAGCAGAGATTCAATTGGTGATGGAGAGAGAGTGGCAGCTACATATGTTTGATTTTTCAAGCTCACTAAAACTTTCGCTAACATGACTCATCATTCTTCTTAACATGATCCTAACAAGCTGCAGTCTGAGATGCTTCATATTTTAACCAACTGGTGGCAGTCACAGAATAATTTATGAATAACTAGAACACCCGTCATCATGAACCTGATATGCTTAGCAGCTAATTACATCTGTGCAGGGATTAGGCTTTACATTGTACAGTTTTATGGTAACAAAGCCCAAGCTTCCTAAGATTCCATTAAACAACTTCTTATCTCAGACATTGAGATGCTTATCAGCACCATATGCTAAGAACCCCTGCTATGCTTGCAAATGACCTTCTGGGACTTAATCAGTCTGAAATGTCAGGAGTGAAGGAGCTGAGGACATACATCATGGTTTAGAATACAGCATTCAGCCAAGGAGATTTTAAACCCAGGGCTGAAGTCCAAAGGAAAGGTCTTCACAGCCTAGTTTCTATGTGTCATAAATTTATCAGATAATCAGAACATAAACAGTTTCACAAACATTAACTTAGTTTTCTCTGCTATAGCTTTACAAAGGAAATACAGGACATGTACTCATGTATTAGTGAGGGGCAAACCTCAAAGGATTCAGAGTTTGGATTTGACTGGTATAATAATGACAAAGTCCAGATTCTTGTCTGGAGGTCATCCACACTCTCTGGACACACTTTATGATCAAACAACCATGGAAATAAATTATGGAAATGATCTGCTATGTTTTCAAGTCCATCCCTCTGTCAGTCAAGATTGCCCCAATAGGACATATTGAACGTTTTCTCCACACTAGCGTCAAATGATCCAAGCAAATGGGTGTTTGTCACTGCCACTCAGAGACTCTGCCATGTACAGAGCTGAATGTCAGACAGCTTTCTCCTCACTACTCTTCCTGATCCAGCTGATCTAATTTACACAGAACTCCCACTAGAGCTTCTGGAATCTTTGCCTGAACAATTTTTTTTCCCCGTAGGGTAACATGTTAAAGTGGAAAACTTGTTTAGATTTAGACCCACCCAAAAACTTGCATGAAGTAGAAATGTGGCGTTTTTGACCATAAGTGACTTTACATGATGTGGAGGATAGCTGCACTTTCACTCGAGAACAATTGTGGGCAGCCTGACAAAATGGCCATGCACCGCACAGATTATCAGGCTGTAAGCCCATACAGGCCAAAACGACCCAAAGGTGGCTGGCCCAGCCTACTTGCTCAGGCAGCAAGGCCAGTTAGGATTCCATTCCTCAAAACTATGACATTGTAGTTTTGGAAAGGATCCTAAGGATCATTTAGTCCAACCATTTGCAAAGATGCAGGACTTATTATTCTTAAACTATCAAAGAGGGACACATACCTAGTGCCTTCTTAAAAACCAATGGGAAGGGGATTCTGTTGACTGTTTTTATGAAGTTTCCATTTAGAAAACAGCTTTTCCACCTGGTATTTTCCTTGCACAATACTGCTTAGCAGTTCTGAACCTCCCATAGGTGACAGAGACATGGCTGAAGCCTGACAGCATTTGTGGCTCCGTCTCTTTGGGAGCCTCAAAAAAAACAAAAAGAAAACTCTATTTGCCTGCTTTACTATTGGTCATTACAAAGCACTCAGAAAAAATAAAGCATTCACATTTTCTTGTTGAGCAACTGGTATGGCAGTAGGATGGAGACTTGCTAGTTGGCTTTCACTTGAACAGCAGCAACACTTATTGAGACGTATCACCTACAGAACATTTTTTTGTAAATCATTTTCCTACTACTTCCAGTGCCAGAGTAGCACTCCCTGAAGACACCTGCATGGTGCTGGACACTGCCTGCCTCAGATAAAGAGAAGGAAATCATGATAATGCTTCCAGCCTTGTGTTTCCAGTTGAATTGCACACATGTGACACACAGATGCTTTTCAGAGGAAGAGTTCATGAGAAAACACCTAGGCATCAACTGTGGCTTTACAGAAGTGTCCCTGAAAATGATAAACTAGAAGACATAAATAAAATTTCTGACTACAGAGATCCAGACCCTGGGTCTGAATTAATTCTGGGGTCTTTCAGAGCTTGCAAGTTTTTCATGTATTTAACAAACTCTAGACAGTGAAATTCTCCTAAGCTTTGAGTTCTGGATGCAAAGCTGACTGCTGAGTCTTCAACCTCCACCCCCTCTGAGAACTGACACAATGAGGAACGGGTGGGTTACTGAAGCATCACAAATTTGCAAGATTCTGTGATGCGTCTGTTATTCTTTTTAAAACATACGTTGTAGAACTTAAACTCGCTATCAGGACAGATGTTTCTTGACTGGAGCAAAGCCGAGCCTGCTGCTTTAAGAACATAATAAAAACCCAGGTGTTTTTGAGGATGTAATTGATATAGGCTAAGAAAAGAATTGAGGAACCAAGTGCCAAATATATGAACACATTTATAGAAACATTTCTTTTTCCTGAAACTGAATACATGTAAAAATAAAAAGAGAAGCTAACTTCCTTTCCTCTAACAGGTGTGAGCTCATTCTTGCATTTCCCAGTCATTTATAAAATGGCTTGAACCAAGAGAACAATCCAGTTGGCTGATAAGGACTACAAGATACTTTCTAATTACAGGTCAAACCTCACTAGTCAAACCTTTTGAGCCACAAGCTTTCAAGCACCATTACATTTAATGGCATGTCTTATTGTAGATACACTTAAGAAGCTAGAAATGCACAATTGATATATCATATCAGACTTGAGGTGCAGCCAGACTGTAATCCCTGCCTCAAAATCTTTGAGATTACCTTTGAAGGGCCAGATTATGATGTCTTCAGTTGCTTTTGGTGCATCTATACATGCACTTTATTGCTGAATTGACTAATTAGCGCTGCAGTAAAAAGTGTTACAATCTACATGTGCACTGGTATTAAGGCACAGTATATTAATTAACTCTGCTGTAGGATAGCACTGTCTATAACAGTACTGTCCTACAGTAAAGTAATGTACTCCATCAAAACAAACCTGCAGTGACAGGGGCTGGCTGGGGCACAATGGTGCTAAAGAGTAGGGGCTACCTGCCATTTTCATGCCCCACACTTTAGCACCTTCATACCCCAGCCAACCCCTCTGCTGCCTGACACCACCACCTGGAGCCTGAGACTGACTCCCCAGTCCCCCTGCCAGCACGGGACTGCTCCACCCTGGTTTAAAGTGCTATGGTCTCAGGCACACATGTAAACACTGTGCCTGGAAGCAGTTTTCTGTGCCACAAACTGCACTGGAGTCTATCAGTGCTTTGGAACACACAGTCTCATGACATTTAATTAGACCAGTCCATGTGAGTAAAGGGATCTTGTCTGGCCTTAAAACTAAGCACTCAGAATATTCACAAGTGAGGCAAAGTGGTTCGGATTTAAGGAACAAACTGTTAAAGCAAACAACAGCAATATGAATCTTTTATGTAAGGACTCTTATAGTTTTTATGCTATTAAACAGAGATTAAAATTGAATTTAGTAAATCACCATAGTGCATCAGGCCTGTCTCCCATCTAGTCCAGTATCCTGGTCCCTAACAGTGGCCAGCACTATCTGCTTTAGAAGAAGGTACAAAAAAAAAAAAAAATACAACTGTAGGTAGGTATGGGCTAATCAGTCCCATAAAGGTCTCATCCCAAACCCGTACTTAGAAGTGGACTTGAGATCTGATTATTCCTAACAACAGATTTTTTTTTAGCATGAAGTGTCAGGATATTGGGGATTCCTGATATCCTCTCCAGCATGTCCCATGCCTCTTTAAATTTTACACAAGATGAATAGCAGATGTTACAGAAACATAGTCAGTGATGGAAAAGAGTGTAAGAAAAGGTAAATTTTAGGGATAGGTTTGAAGGAGGAGCCTAGGAGTGTGCAAGAATGGGCATTAATATTCCAGATGCAGAAAGCAAGAGAGAGCAAGTTTGAATGGGGCAGTGGGGAAGACAAATGGATTATATGACATATCCTCTCCCAGGTGCAACGATAAAGTAAAAATAAACAAAATATTTCATTTCTTATTGTGAAAAGGCATTTCCACAGGACACTCAGTATATGCTAATAAGTTGTTCCAATATCAATTTCCCTGAATGATCTTTTTTCAAATCAGTACCATCAACAACGTTTACTAGCATTGGGACAGTATTCAGGTGTCTTGGCAATGCAGGGCATAAATAACTAGGCATACAGACAAAAGTATATTCTACTTTCACTTGTAGTACAACATAGGTTCATATTGCATACGATTTGTTCACCAGGATTAAAGCTAAATTGCACCTGGTGACAGACAGAGTATAAGAACCTGATTACTGTAAAAGGAGAGAGATATACTCAAAAGTCCCCTTGTGGTTTATATTTTTTGATTCTTTAATAAAGTGAAATACTTCCACTATAAAAATACTTTGTGACCCTTATAATGCTATTTAACACTGATACAAACATAAAGACTACAATGATCATTATATAATATATATATATTTATATTTTAATATATTACATTTATTTCTACATAAAGAGGCTATAAATATTGTATGTGCCATTCTCTTAGATTCATGGTTCCCGCATTTGACATTATGGTAAAAACCAAATAACAAAACCACAAATTTAAAAAAATAAAAATAAAAATACAAAAAGAAACTCAGTAGAAATAACTTTACAGTTACAAAATCTTGTAGCACATATTGTGTTTGTCACCAGAACTTGGGGCTACAAGAGCACAGGTAGGAACTTGTCCAACAATTAAGAAATTAAAATATCATCACTCCTAGAAAATTTGAGCTGCCATGTAACAAGTCACAAGACTCAAGAGTTTATGGGCGATGTTCCCTGCTGCTGTAAACAAAAACTGTACTAAGTTTAGGAGCAAAAGCATTTGGCCTTTCTTTTAGGGAGAAAAGTGAGGGTTAAAAGATAACCTGGTAAAGATCACTAAAACACTATAGTAACTTCTACTCTGATTACTGCCAGTCAGACAGCCTGATACAATGTTGATTAAAGTCCATAGGAAAACCAGAATTTGCTTTATCTAGCTTTGGATTGGGTGCATATTAACCAATTTCACTTAGGAAAAATCTTATCCAAAGAAACACAGGGCATCAGGTCTCACACAGCAAATGTATTCTCCGTCAAGGACAGGGACACCCAACCAGTTCTATATTTATCCCGGGCTGTGTTTAGCCATAAAGGCCAATCATTAATCTGAAGGTCCCTCCTTACCAGAGGTGAGTAAAGGACAATTCTGAGACAAGAACCCACTGTGGTGTTGTTTCCTTCCTGTAGCCCAGCCACAAGGGGAACACAAAAAGGCAGGGCTGGCCCTTCATTTTGTAAAACTGGAAACACAAAGTGCCTTTGTGAACACTGTCCCACTGCCTGTATTCTTGATGCTACTGGATGGACACTCAGTGTCAATATACTTTTCATCTGGGTCCTAAAGCCCAGAAGACTCATATTGCAATCAGAGACGTGCTCGTGACTGTGATAGCTCTTTTTCGCCAATGTCTTCTGAAGATGCGTCTCCTGGCCTGTCACTGCAGTTTACTACGATAGCCTCGTGTCCTTCTTATGAAAGCAGTTTCAGATAAATGTGTATTTTGTTAATTTTGTGAATGTATATGTTCTACACATAAAACCTGAACACCACTAGCTTGGGAAATAAAGGAACGTTCCATGGGAATCTCTGCTGCTGTTCATTTTGTTTTAGGGAGGCGAGTTGAGTGAAACATCAGTGTCATAGGGAAGCGTCTGTAGGCAGCACACTTGTGAGGTGTCCTCCTTGATGCTCAAGAGTTCTGTTTCTTCACTAGAGTAAGCTGCAGGGTCCATGTCATCAGAATGGTATCCTGACTGATAGCCACTTGTTGGGTTGGAGGCTTCAGACATAACAGATTCGTTACTTTTACTGGGTACCAGAGCACTGCAAGAGAAACGCAAACAGAACTGAAATAAGTTCTGAGAGTTTGGAGGCCAACAGTAGGTAGGTAACTTGTGTAGATGGCTGTTTTCCATTTCAAAATTAAACTATAGCATTCTGCTTCTTCATGATAATGACTTAAAACTCTTTTAGAGGTGTATTATATGAGATCCCTTCCCCACCCCCCACATTATGTTCCCTAGGACATGTAAGTATTCTGTAAGTGGTCCATTCTTCTGCCTATACAAATTGATATTATTCTACAAAGCTCCTTAGAAGAGCATACAGATGTCATAAAAAAGAAACATGCGATGTGTTATAAGATACAGACAGCATGCATTGGTTATTTTTGCTTATG
Organism: Crocodylus porosus; assembly: GCF_001723895.1. Lineage (NCBI taxonomy): Eukaryota > Metazoa > Chordata > Crocodylia > Crocodylidae > Crocodylus > Crocodylus porosus. Next base: position 54,083,159 of record NW_017728948.1, read on the forward strand.
TTTTAATGTGACAGTGAGATCACTCTGGGTGAAGCTTCTGTCTTTCAAGATAGCTCAGTATCTAGAATTACTGTAAACTACCATGCTAAAATGCCTTTGCTGCTTCTGGTTCTGAAACTAGTATGTGCAGCACTAGCTCAGCATCTCTCTTCATGGTTCCAGTGAGCATGTACATCCACATCTGAAAAGCTTAGTGCATCACACAGGCAGCATGAACCATACCTAAAGGGAAGCGTTTCAGGGCCTGTTTGTTTAGCTCTGCCTTCTAGTGTCTTCAGTTCTTCAGATGCAAGAACCATACCACTGTCGGTCTGATTGTCCTTTAAAGAGCCAAAGAGATGTAACTGATCAGACAGAACCACACATAAGCATGGAAAAGGAGCACAAGAAATATAAAAGGTTGTAAAAAAACAAGAGAAAGGACAGACAGACCTACCTCCTGAATAACTTGTACTGTGGGTACTAATGGGACATCTTCAAAGGTTTTCACGCTTACAGGTCGACTTTTTCTTTTACTACCTTGTCGATACTGACTGAAAGAGAAAAATGGTATGCATGTGTGAGGTTATTTGGCTGCAGATCATACCTAAGAGATCAGAAACCTTCATCTTTCCACAGCAAACATAACACATCATGCAAACCTCAAAATATGCATTTATTGAAAAGGGGAAACTGGCCAGAAAGTGGCCTGTTTCTGACCTACTGCTGCTGGAAACCTTGATCCCCAAGCAAATTCTAAGAAATCTCTTTTAAAAACCAACAACCTCCTTTTCTTAGTTATGCTGGAGGTTTCATTTCCTGCAAACTTCACTTAGAAGTATAATAAACAGAGGAGCCTGGATCACAATCATAAGTCTCTTTCTTTGGACTGTACTTCTGAGACCCCAAGCTGGACTTCAGACAACAACAGCAAACTCAGCAATCTGCCGCCTCTTAAACTGTGGGAGTTTAGGACCATATGCTCCACATCTTGCCTTTCCTGAGGCTCTTCTCCTAAAGAAGGTTCTGAGCAGAAGTTCAGTAACCAAAATTACAAGAAAACAGCAATAGCTTATCAATCCAGCAGCAACCTCAGAGTTCCTTCTCTCTGGGAAAATAGTATGTGCTTTGTTTCTAGATTAACCTACCTAAAAGTGGAGTTGACCGATGCAGGAGTTGCAACAGCATGGGCTAAGACCTTGGAGGTAACTGCTTTTACACCTCCATTTAAATGGAAAAGTGGTGCCAATTCAAATGGTGAAATCACTGAGGCAAAAGTATTGCCATGTAGAGATACTTAAGTCAGTCATAAACAAGCTAGGTCATGTACCAGAAGCTGTATAGCCACATTAGTCCAACTCTCCATGCAAACTAATGTACTTCTTGGCAGTGTTCATTAGCCTGGTCAGAAGGCTGAGCTAATGTGTCTTGAGCCTTTCGGGAACAATACAGCTAGCTTGTGTCATACAGACATGCCCCATAGAAATGAAGGGTGGGAGGGAACCTCAGGATGTCATCTAATCTATTTCCTGGTTCTGCAGCAGGATCATTTATACACAGATCATACCCAACAGTTAAGTTGCCCAACTTGTTCTTAAAAACCTCCTAGAATGGGGAATCTATAACTTTACTAGGCAAATCTGGCCCAATGCTTAACTATCATTCTAGCGACAAATGTTTTTCTAATATCTAACCTATGTTCCCACGCTGGGAATCAAACCATTTACCTACCCCTGGTGGACAAGGAGAATAATTAGCCATCAGCTTCTTTATAAACAATCCTTTACATATTTTAAGACTGTTCTCATGTCCGCTCCGTCTCCTCTCTTTAGAATAAACAAACAATTCTTTCACGCTTTCTTCTCAGGTCATGTTTTTTAAACCTCTTGTCATCCTTGCTCCCCTCTGGGCTCAGCTCATTGATATCTTTCATGAAGTGTAGTGCCTAGCACCAAATGCAGCATTCCAGCTGAGGCCCCACCAGTGCCAAGCAGATCAGAACAATTTCCACCCATCTCTTTATATACAACATAATTGTTGATACATTTCAGTGTGACATTTTTCTTGTTTGCAACAGCATCATATTGTTGACATATTCAGTCCAAAGTTCACTATAACCCTCAGATCCTTTCCTGCAGTTCTAATGCCCAGCTGCTTATTCCCATTTCATATTTGGGAATTTAATTTCTGTTTCCCTAAGAGAAGTACTTTGCACTTGCAAGAGCCAAATTTCATTTTGTTATTTTTAGACTGCTTCTCCAGTTTATCAAGATCATGTTGAATTCTGATCCTATCTTCCAAAATACTTACACAACTCCTCCCAGCTTAGTGTCACTCTCAAGTGTATTAAGCATTCTTCTCCCTTTCATTATCCAATTAATTAATAAAGTAACTAGAATCAGACTGAAAACAGATCCCTGTGGAACTCCACTTGCTAGGGCCTACAATTGGACAGCAAACCATTGAGCACAGTTTTTCAACGAGCTGTAGTTGTGCATTACCTTTCTAGCAATTTCATCCAGACTATTTTCCTCATTTACTTTTGAAAACGTTACTTAAGACTGTGTCAAAAACCCTACTAAAGTTAAGATAACACATTTCATATTTTATCTATTAAATTAGTTATCCTTCCAAAGAAGGTAACTAAGCTTTTTTTGGAATAATTTATTCCAGTTGCTTACGCTGACTGTTTATCTTTCATTCTAGTATATTCCCATGTATTAGAGTTAAGCAGATTGATCACAGTATCTCCCCTAGCCCTCCTTCCCCACTTCCCCTTTTTTATAGGATAGGCATTATGTCTGCCCTTCTTCAGTTGTCATCTGTCCTCCACAATTCTTGAAAACAACTATATCTGGTTCAGAAACTACTTCAGTTGGTTCATTAAATAAGGCCCTCTTGACTTGAAAAAATCCAACTTATCTAAATATTTTTTAACCTACTCTTTCCCTATTCTTGATTACCCTCTTGTTATTCATATTAAATTTTGGTAAGCCACAATTTCTGGAGACAAAAAAAATAAGACATTGAACATTTCAGCCTTCTCAACTTCATGTTGGTTAAGTTCCTAGTTTGCCTTGTCAGCTGCAAAACTCTTGTCACCAGGAGCAGAAAGCTGTATCTAAGCCATGTTTCATATTGTCCACTGTCTCTTTGAGCAGCACCCCCTCAGATGCCTTTTCACAAACTCCAGTTGCTCGTGGTCCCTTTAAAAGGGACCTAGTAAACAACAACAACTTAACTCAACTTCTCTTTGCTATCAATCCAAAACTGAAATATCAGCTTTTCTATATTGTCAGTAGAAATATTAGGAGACTGGTGTAAGGTTCTTGTTAAGGATGAAAGATGTAGTGATAGATTCACTACCATTGTAGCGACAGAGTCATTATCATTATGGTACAAGTAGCATATGGTATAAGAACCTAAAAAAAAAAAAAACTAGGAAGAATGACTAGATATAACTAGCCTATACAAGCTACCTATTAATACTATTGTACTTTTTGGACGAGAGGAGGAGTTCTTGAAAGGAGAGAGAGAAAATACATTAACATTATTGCTGAACAGTTCATAACTAAAAGGAATTAGATTTTGCATGTTCTCTTATAGAGATTACATTTATTCTTATCCTACAGACAGAATTAAATATGGACTACAGAAGCTGAAGTCTCTTCCTTTCATTTTCTCTCCCCCAACTTGAACAAAATTGTCTAGAGGCCCCAAAAGGATGTTAACCCTATAAAATACCTAGTTCCTGCTGTGCTGTCATAATGGAATTTAGGATCACACACTTCCTCTTCCTCCCTACAGGAAACAGGTGAGGTTGGCAAAGAGAGTCCAGAATCCTCTTCCATGTTCAGTGATACTGACAGAGGAAGGACAATGTAGTCTTTACCATCCTGTGGAACACAGAACAAGATCAGAGATAACTATCGCAGGCACTCTGTGTCTGAATTGTTATAAAAGCAAAGCTATTTCACTGAACTATAAAGCAGAATGACATATGCTGATAATGTATGAAATGTTACCAACTTAAAGAAACATTGCAACATTTAGACACAAGACTCAGATTTTTCAGTACTAAAACAGAAGCTAATATCTAATTACATGTTTTTATTTCAGTTTAAAAATGTAGCTTCTTTCAATGATTGAAAACAAAACAAAATACTGCTTCAGAGCACGAAATAAGAAAATAACCAAAAACCAAAGTGAAATTGACCAGTCTGCATGACTTGGGTAAACATGCAACAGACAGCTAAAAGTAGATCAGATTTACACACACACACAAAAATCATTGGTAAAATATTCTAAACTGATATTAGTGATAATAAGGATTTTTACCAAGTTGTATAGGGACCACATACTTGCAAGCTAATAACAGTCACTGAATTTCCAGATGTTGATTTTAAAGCACTGATTAATGGCAAAAAATTAATCACCTGATTAATGGAGAAAAATTAATGAAAAACTCATTGCAGGCAAAAATAGAGCATCAAACCAGTTAGAGCACATGAAAAACGAATGCATTTTTAAAGTAGCCTAAAGGATTATAATAATTTCTTCTTTCAAGATTTAATTTTAGATTAATTACCAGAGAAATATATATGCATCTGTAGTTACTGCTTAGCTTGTAAGCAGTCTATTAGTCTAAACCAGTGGTGCCCAACTTTTTCACCCCAAGCCGGATAGGCGGTGCCAGGTCCATCTTCAGGCTGGATGAAACTGGTGTGCTCAATAGAGTACACAGAGCCAGAGTGGCAGGAGCCTGATCTGGCTGCAGTGGGGTGCACAGCCTGACCCTGATCCAGGAGGAGCAGGAAGTGGCTTGGCCCTGATCCAGAAGTGGGGGGGTGGGGGCAATGGACATGGAGTAGCCCCAGTCTGGATGCACAGAGGGGTGAGGAGCAACCTGACCCCAGTCAGGACACATGGAAGGTGTGGGAGGGAGCGCAGAGCATCCCATCCCTGATCCAGATGTGCAGGGTGGTGGGAGGGGATGAGACCTGCTTGTTCCAAATGTGCCAGGTGCAGGCCTGGCCCTGATCCCACTGGCCTAGGATCTGCCCATGCAGAGTTTCTACTGCTCCCCAATAACAAATTTTCTAACCCATGGAGATCCCCCTGCACCAGATTCCATGGCTCCATGGGTTGGATTTGGCTCACAGGCTGAAGGTTGAGTGCTCCTGGTCTACACAATGCATACTACCAATATTTGCCCACATATGTTGCTAATAATAGATATTTGTTATAGTACATTTCACATCTTCTCTATATGAAACACTAGTTCAAGCAGTTAAGACTCAAATCACATCCACAAAGGTTTAAGCTCCATCATTTCCCATTATATTAAATGAGAATTGAACACCACCAAAGAGCTGTACAGTTCTGCATAGGACTGGACCTTTAAACAGAGAAATGTGTTTATATTGTCAGTTCTAGAGGCTAAGGATAGTCTGGTAAACATGATTCAAAGGTTCAGATCCTTAGACGGATGTATTGAGATTTTTTTGCATAATATTTTATCTATGGAAATGAGACTGAAACCAGAAAAGGTTGATGCACTCCTTCTTCATTTGGATAGAAAAATTGAATGCACATCTGAACTGTCAAGGATCTCCTTGTGCAGTGTACCTAACAAGTAAAACTTATTACCACTGGCCAAATTCTGTCTGTAGTTACTCACGTGTAAGTGAAGGTAGCATTTAGCCTCATCACTTTAAATTAGCCTGCTTTTACCCAAATTGCACGTAATCTTGATTACATATAAAGATTTAATTACTCCTTGGTTACAGAACACAATATATTTCTCTTCTATAACAGTACCACAGTCCTCCATCTGGATGCTGATAGTCAACAGTCAAATACATTTGACTGAGCAAGTATGCACAGAATGTACATCGTATGAAATTCAAAAGACCTTTATGCTAGGAAACAAATTTACCTTCTTGTTCTGAAATTGGTCATACATAAAATAGAGTAATATTAAGTAGTCAAAATCTACCTTAGGGAAATTCCCATTAATTTCAATGGGAACAACATATATACATATCTAAGGGCAAGCTGTGTGTAAAGAGTTTAAGCTTACATCTCATAGTTTGGGGTATGCCTATGACTGCACGCATGTAGAAATGAAGCAAATGCAGAACAGCCACAGAAATAAGAGTCTATCTATCCTTGCTAATTATATTGCCCCTTTAAAGACAGCCAAGTGTTAAGTAACTAGGATAATGTCCTTACGGTCATTTCACTGCTGTGAAATAGGGATATGTCATTATCCTCATTTTACAGATGGAATACAGAGTGAGAGATATTACACCCCAAATTTGCAAAAGGTATTTAGACGAGTAACTCCTACTTAGTTTCCCATGTCCCACAGCAATAAGTGAAATTTTGCTTCAAAAATTCTTTTGTAGATCTGGGCCTAAGTAACTTGTGTACAGTGTAACAGGCAGCTTGTGGTGAGGCAAGGAATTGCATACAACTCTCAACCACTGGAGTGCGTTTAGCAGCGATCCACGTTTTCTGTTCACTACAGAAAAATGCAATAAAACTGGATTTTATTTTTTTAAGGAGAAAAACCCAGATTTTCTTCTTTAATGGAGAAAAAACATAGGAAAGGGTAGGTTTCCCTTTGCAGGCTGGCAGAGTTCTAGCCTGCAAGAGGCTTGGGGGAGCAGTCAGGCAGTGGTCAGGCAGGGGGTGCCATGTGCATAGGTGCACACACACATGCACATAACCACCAGACAGCCTGGAAAGCAGCTCCTGCAGCTGCCCACAGGTAAGTCTGGGGGGGGGGAGAAAGGAGGGATTGAGGCCCCCCACAGGGAGGGAGGGAGTTGTGCGGGGCTGGGGCTGCTGCTCAGCCAGGGTGGTGCCTGGGGCTTGGGGCCCAGGGTCACAAGCAGCTGGCAGGGTCTGGGTACAGTGAGGGACGGAGTTGCAGGTGGCTCGTCGGGAGGGTGGCAGGGGGGCTGGCTCCCCACCTCTGCATGCACTCCTGGGGTGCAGGGCCACCCAGATTTGTATGTGGGGCAGGGGCAGATGCAGGCTGCCTGCCATGGGCATGGGGCTCCCCACTCTGCTGACCTCCCCCTGGGGCCTCCATGGCCCAGTGGGCAAAACTCAGCATGGCAGGGTACAGCAGGGCAGGGAAGCTCTGTGCTGCCACCCGGAGCCCCATGCTGCTATGATGAGGCACCCCCTGCCTGCCTGCCTGCCAGCAGCAGCAGTGGTGGCATAGGGTTGTGCCCCATGCTGCTACTGGGTGGGCAGGGGGCACCTCATCATGGCAGCATGGAGTTCCTGGTGGCAGCACCAAGCTTCCCCATCCCACTCTACCCTGCCATGCTGGGTGCTACCCACTGGGCTGTGGAGGCCCCATGAGGAGGTCAGCAAGGTAGGAAGCCCTGAGCCTGCAGTAGGCAACCTGCATCCATGCCCCACCACCCTGCCCCATGATCCACTCTAAGCATCCCAGCCATGGGGGAGGGGGAGCCAGGCTCTGCCCTGCTCCCCACTTGGACCCACAGGCGGCAGCTGGGACTCGGGCACTGCTGTGGGGGGGCAGGGGAATGTGGAACTGTGCCCCTGGCCACATAGCCCTGGCAGGGCCAGGGGAGCTGTGGGTGAAAGTGAGGGGAAATATGGCATAGGCAGGGCACCGGCATATCAGAGCTGTTCAGTGCCACTAAGGGTGCATGCGTGTGTGCCCTCTGATGGGCAAAGGGGGCAAAGAGACCTCTAATTTTTCATGATAAACCCAAAAATCAAATCCCAAAATTTAAAGGTATTTAGAATTTCTTTTATTATAGTAAGTGAGGCACTGGTAGGCTTCCAAACTGCTTTAAAATTGTAAATATATCAATAAAACATTGTGTTCAATTGATACCTCTATACATACACACACACAGCTCTATCGATACATAGTAGGGGTGCGGAAAGTGGGCCCTATTCAATTCAAATTTGGATTTGGCCTGAATCAGGGTCAGATTTGATTAGTCGATTTCGATCACTGCCCCGATTCGATTTGGCCAAATCCGAATCTGAAGGTTTGACACCGATTCAGCTATAGACACAGCTTTAAAAGTTTTTTCTATATACCTTGAGGTACCAGGCATGGCTCATGATTGCTGCAATGCTGGTGTGCATGGAGCATCTCACAGGATAAGAGGCCCCTCCATGTGCTCAGCAGCAAACTCAGAAGCGGACCAGAAGTACTTCCAGTCCACTTCCAGGTCTGCAGGGAAGCACACCAGGGCCCACCACCCCCCGGCTCAGCAATTGGCCACAGGGGGACCCCAGGTGCCCCCACAGACCCAAGAGACACCAGTCACCAACACAGAGAGGCGTGAGGGGGCTCTCTGTCAGAGGGCTGGAAGTGCTTCTGGTCCACTTCCAGGTCTGCTACCAAGCACGCTGAGGAGCCCCACCACACTGCTGTGGGACACTCCATCCAGCCCAGCATTGCAGCACTCACAAGGCCCTGCTACCTAGAGATATGTAGAAAAAACATTTAAGGGTGTCTCTATGTCCGAATTGATTTGGAAGGTTGCAATTCAATTCGGAGAGATTAAAGGTATTCCAGTTTGATTTGGATTCGGAGATTCGGCCACTGAATTGGGCAGAATCGAATCGGGGACCAAAGCTTCGCACAGCCCTAATAGATAGCTAGATTAGATGGAGTGTTGTTTCATTTTAATCATGAAAAAAACACAAATTTTGGGGTCTTAATTACAAAATTTGTGTTAAAAAAAAAATCAGAAAAATTTGCTATTTTTAAATGGAGAAAACCAGGATTCCTGGTCTTCAGTGACCCAGATGCAGAGTAAAACAGGCACACTGGCAAAGAGCAGTAAAAAGACCTAGAGTACATTTACCACAGACCTCTGTGAACCATGATTTCTATTATTTGCTTCAACTCAGGGTGACAATGTGATAAATGAAGGCCCAACAAAATGTTATACAAGTCAATGCTCTGTTTACAGGATTCCATGCAGGAAGGAAAGTATCCAGCCATATTTTAACAAGAAAAAGAGCATTTTTCACATACCCGGTGAACATTTGCTTGTAGTAAGTTTCCCAGGTGTTCCACTAACTCAGAAAATGTTGGTCTTTGCTTAGGATCACCATGCCAGCAGTCCAGCATTGTCTGGTACCTTGAGGGATAAGACCATGACAATATCAGGGCAATGAGGACAGCAGATTCTGCTATTTCAAAAGATTGCTACTTCTTTAAGGTGTATCTGCCTAGCTTCCAATTCTTACATTTCTGGGGTTGTATAATCTGGTGCTCTCATTCTTGTTCCCTCTTTCAGTCTTCTGCAAAAATCTTCATCAATTTTCACACCAGGATAAGGTGACGCTCCTAAGAGGACAACAGTGGCACTTAAAATTCTTGGCCTTACTATCATTCAACTACGTTGGTCATGAAATGACTGCTATTGCATGAACAAATCAATCAATTAGATATACAGTATTTGCATATTCAATCACCTAGATTGCATGCAGTCACTGTTTGTAAAAATTATGCACACAATGCCCTACGTAAATTATATGAAAATCCACTTCAGATGTCTGTTCCTGAATGTTGATTTGATTTTTTTTTTTTGATGGGGAAAAAGAAACCCTGAAAATATGTATTCCCTTGCAGTTCTGAAATTTCAGAATGTCAAACATTTCTACAACATCCTGCAAACATATTTTACTGATTCTTGAACTGGTTCTATTGGTCACATTTGAAGAAGGTTCAGCATACCGATAATAAAGGACTTACCCAATGAAAATATTTCCCACAGCAGAACCCCAAAGGACCATACATCACTCTGAATGGTATACACTCTGTCAAAAATGGTTTCTGGTGCCATCCATTTTAAGGGTAGTCTGGCCTGAAAGCATTGGTAAATACAATTAAACTTTAATAAAAAAAAGACAAGGGTAGGAAAACATTCTGTGATTCTGAAAAGAATGAATGTTGGGATAAAGACTAGAATAATTAGTACTGCTTCAAATTAAATGGTTCCAATTAGTCCATGAAACTTACATCTCCTTTTCTGACATAATCTGGATCTTTGTAAATGTCTCGTGCCAAGCCAAAGTCACAGATTTTGACCACATTATTGTCTGATAAGAGGATGTTGCGAGCCGCCAGGTCCCTATGGATGCACTACAAAGAGAAGAAAATAAGTTTATAGGTTGGCTGTTGTCTAGTCCAGAAGTTGTTCTATTTCTTGTCTGTGTTGACCTCACCCTCAAAGGCCAGTTACTGCTTGAACCCTATTAAGCAAAATAAATCCCAGAATCAGTTACTGATTTTAAGGGCTTTTTTCATTATTGTAAATGATTTGAGGACAAAAATCTTTCTGAGACAAGTTTAAACACAACTGTGCAATGAGAAGGGCTTTTTAATTTAGGTAGTTAATTAGCCAAAAAGTGACATAAAACAGGTTAGGATATAATTACCCCAGGTATACATTCATTTTCATCAAATCCATGCTTCCCATCATGCCTGTGAGAGGCTGCTCTTTTTAATACACACATAGGTTTAAAATGCTCTACTATCTCATGTTAAAATTATTCTCTACTGGGATCAATTAGAGCTGGAAATCTCCATCCTCTTACTTTTAAGACCTATCATCATAGACTACACACTAGAAACCTACAAGCCAAGCACTCAAGCCTCTATAGCTTGATATAGAAAGCTGGACTCTGTAGCTGAAGATGTTAATCTCACATCCTTCATGATTCAGACACAGAGAAGGGACACATAACACCTATATGCACATTTCCCAGCAGGTTCTATGTACAGGATTGTTCAATGCAATATATTTTTAAGGACATGCATGTTTAAGGACTCATGCAAAAAAACTGAAGTCTTCCTCAGAGAGCTGATTTTGTATTCTAACAGATCCCACCATTAGGGCATATCTCTAGCCTAACTTTTCTCTTCCATTTTATCTAATTTTTTTTTGTTTTTTTATCCTACCACTTCCAAAATAAAGCAAAATGCCTCTTTCTTCCTGAGGCATTGTTAGCAAAAATATTTCCTAATGTTTATCCATTATTTGGCCAAATTATAAACACACAGGGCCAAATCCTAACAGGGCACCTACAAAAGCCCAGAATGCAATGGAAATGTTGCACTTCCATTGTGTCATAGGCCAGGAAGAGATCCATCAAGGAGATATTTACACTACTGTATCTGCATTCATTTATTTGCAGTGTCCCACATGGGAGTTTCCAACATTTACAATGAGCTATAGAGAGATTTCTTCAGAGCAAAGTCCATCTACTCTAGCTTGGCACCATATTCCGTGAAATGGTCCCTAGTTCTTTTCAACTTTCTTCATAAAACATTCCCCTGGACCACTTAAATCATTCTTCTATGAATTGGTGACCATTGAACTTTACACAAATTGCTAACATTCCAGTCAATAAAAGTACTTTGCATGGACTGTTTTGCTTTGTAATATTAACTACTCAGATACATTTTAGAGCAATCAAAAAAGTGATGTGGATGGTTGTCAGTCCAAAGATGAACACATTGCTTCTGTATAAAAAACTGCTAATCATTTCCTACAGTGATTACTTATATTTAAAATGCCATTTTCCTGAGAGGTTTCTTACTTTGCGTGAAGCCAAGAACTCCATCCCTCTGGCCACCTGAAAACTATAACAGATAAGGTCCTCTAATGTCAGAGAGTTCTTGCAGAGATCTTCAGAAGTTGCTGTAAGGAAATAATGACACCAGTCAAACTTGTTCTCCACGTCTGATTTTGCCTTGAGATATTTTCTTTTGTATACGATACTATAAACCTCCAGTTCACACTGTATAGCCCTGTGGTAAAGTCTGCATTTTACACTGCTGGGCAAAAAATACAGATTCAGATTCCAGCCTTGCTTGCTTTCTCATTTCCAGCATTTACAGGAGCTGAGTGAATGGCAAAAAGCAGCACACACAGGAAACGGAAAGTTGTGTAGCTATCCCAAGAGATGAACAAGAAGTGGTGCAATAGAGAGATCCCATCCAGTGCTCATTAGGGGATAAGAGGTCAAGGGAAATATTTTCATGGATGATAAACAAACTGCTACATGGGGGAGTAATTAATTTAATCTCATCCTCTAGCAATCTGAAAAAAAATCCATAACCATGCATACTCAAGCCCGGATCCCAAAGGTATTTAGAAACCTAATTCCTAGGAGCCAGAGCATATTCCTGAAACAACCACTAAGAAAATGTTTAAAGAGCCTATATTAAAGGAAATGAAGACAGCCTTAGTCTAGGCTGTCCATCTCTGATATCTGTTCCGGGGACAGGGGAACAAATCAATAAGCAGAGCAGTAGATGGAATTTCATAGTTAGTTAAGTTCTGGCAAAAAACTCATGTGAAATTCAGCTGGTGTTTTCATAATACGCTGGCACTCTCAAAATACACGTGCACACACACATCTCTAAACTGTCATTGTGATGTCTGGGGTTCTAACTGCCCAATTCCAATATAAGCTCATGGGAATTCAAGACAAATGTATTAGAAATATAATCCTTGGAAACTCTGAAGTTACCCTAGGCTACACTGAAGAGAAAGGGATTCTAAATTACAGTGGTCCTCAAATTAGAGTTTTGTTCAACCTGATCTGCTGCAAATCAAGCTTCCAGCTTGATTCAGCCCTGCTTTATCATGTCCTAAGGCAAGTCCTACAAAAGAACAATTATCCAAAACCAAATGAGGATATATATCTTACCTTCTTCTTCCTCCACATCACTGAGTGATCTCTCCTCCACAAACCCTGAACTGGCTGAGCTTTGGCTGCTTGCAATGCTATTGAGGCGGCACTTCAAGTCTGCTGGGAGGTCACCAACATAGTTTTCTTTTCCCTGCCTGAATCTGGCACTTTTAGCCTATTAAGCGGGGAGAAAACAAATCCGAGTTTTTTCAGGACTTTTTAAACAGGAAGTGACATTTCACACTGCGTAAAGCAAGGCCTCACTGAGAGCCAGAGTAGAGAGAAAGAGCCATGCAGAAGGCACTAAGTAGGCTCCTAACTTCCCTCCACCCGGATACAGCAGCTACCCACTGCAGTCTTCACACATTTAGTTGCAAAGAAGCAAGGCAGAGCTCATAAGTATCTGATGTTACAAACAGGCTGCTGCGGGAGACAGATTTTGCCCAGCCTTTTGCTGTGTCATTACGCTCCACAACTTGCTGGACTAGCATGCACATACTGGGCACATCTACAAGTACATATTAATACAAAGCAATAAACTCCAGCACATATCACACCAGATTTTATTGCATACCGTGTTTAAACGTGTGTCCGGGACCATGGCAAGTCATGCTGGAGCAGTCCCAACTGGCAGTGGGCCCAGCAGGTCAGCCTGCCAGCCTGGGACTGCTCTGACATGGCTCAACATGCTGTGTAGGGGCTGGCTCTGGAGAATGAAGGTGCTCCAGTGTGGTGCTAGCCAGCAGGCAGCCCCCTGCACTGAAGTACCCTTGTGTCCCAGCCATCCAGGTCAACATCTACACATGTGTTGCTCAATACAAAAAAAAGCCTCTGCAGCAGGGCAGGACTTGTATTTACAAGTACTAACCTGCTGCAAAGTTTATTAGTTTCCTGTGGCCTAACAGTGCTGTGTGCACAGACACTGAGATGTTTACCACAGAGCTAATTAGGCAACTCCACAGTAAACATCTTGTGTAGATGCACTATTTTAGAAATTCTCCCCTCACTCTGTTCAGTCTCTTCACTCCAATCCCCTTTCATTTAGTCCTTCTACAAAAGTCCTCCCTGCTGTACTTCAACCTGGGCTGATCCCTTCCAGCACCTGATTTACACAGCCAACAGACTATCTTCCCTAAAAATCCATTGTCTCCTGCTTCAGTTTTGCAATAGTCATTGCCAAAGAGCACGACTTTCCAAACCCCATTGGTTCTCATAATCCCCACTGTTTAATTTGCAATGTTCAACACCCTCCTCACATTCATCTCTTGTCTTCATTCTCTTCTCTTTCTCTACAGTAACCAGACAGAGCAGATCACTGTTTATCCCCCCTGCACACAAATACTTCCCATTTCCACAGTCTTAAAATCCCGCTGACACTGGATTTCTCTGGGCTCTGAGGAAGACTCCTCAGTCATAATGCTCAGTATTAAGTATCAAAATCATGTACACTCACGACTTTTATAAATGGCCTGACATTCAAAGGCAATGAACAACCCCAGTTCCCACAGAGGCCCATATATCCCAGTATGGGAATGCTGGTTTTTGCCCCTCTCCCTCCAGTTCCCTGTTTGTAAAGCTGGGATCTCATCTAGGTAGTTAAGTCTTTTTCAAAAAGTTTTGAAGATAAAAAGGGTGACATGAATTGGCTGGCCGAATTGATTTATGAAGAAAGATGAAAAGTGCCCACTATGTGTAGTCTAGTTTAACAATGAAAATATATGATATATGCTATTACAATAGGACATGACTATGTAAAGTTTTTTGAGTGGTGTATACACCATGCATGGAGTGCAGTTATTTAAGTGGGTATGGGTAGTTTACCTGAGAACAGTGCAAAGGAAATAAGAAAGCAAAAAAATTCAGGCTGATTATCAGGAAAATCTTCCTGACAGATATGGCCAAAGGTAGAATAGGCTGCCAAGGGAAACAGTGCAAGCTTTGTTTCTGCATATTTAAAGCCAACAACAACAAACTAACTACATTGTACAGGCAGGGAGATGGACTGTAATGTCTTTTGCCATCTCTGATTTCTATTATAAGACCCAAATATCACTATTACTATAGTGTCCCCTAGAATTCCCAGCACACTTTCCACTTAGAAAAGAGCTTTTAGAATTTAAATTTAGTCACTCCTTAGCCTATACTCTTACTCTTGACACTAGCAGCAGTCTGTACCTTGTAAGGAATAAATTCGCTTCTCTTGCTCTTTAAATAAGCTGACAAATTTCCAAATTTGCAGTATTCCACAATCACCATCAGTGGGCCTGTATAAAACATGAAGCAATTATTTAAGGGCAGTTATTTTCTAGTCCACCCTAAAACATAACATAAAGCTAGAAATATCTGTTGTTTTTAAAAAGCAGTCTGCCATTTTTCCAAAGGATTTTATTAAAAATGTCTACAATATATTCAGTAAAAATCTACTTAAAGTCAAACAATAATGAACTTCTTTTTTGATCAACTTCTGTTGGATAGAAGGAATCATTAGTTTGCACTAAACTTTCAACAACAGAGACCTCATTTTGAAAACATGTAAGAAATGTTGTGTTTCTATTTACCTGCACAAATACCTTGACTACCATGCACAGTGAATTATTTTGCACATAGGATACCCATTAAGAAATCCAAATTGATAGCAGTATGCACTGTAATATGAATTAGCCACTAGAGTAAAGTATTATGTACAAAACATAACCACATTATTTTTATACATTTTTTGCATACAGAAGCCTGCATGTTTAAAACAATATGGAACCCCAATTATGTAATTTAAGATGCCCAAATGTTGTATTCAGTCCCAAGGTGACATAAGAGTTCAGTGATAAGGCTGGAAACGGAACACAGGGCTGCTGAGTTTCCATCCCATCATCCAGGCACTCAGTCCATAGACCCCCATAATTAGGGACCTACCAAAATTGCAGCAGAAGTGCACGGTACAGCAGCTCCTTCAAATTTGCAGTTTCCCCCATGTGTCTTCTTGCTACTAATTGGTGGAGGGGCCCCACCACTCATCACACTTGCTCATGACTGGCAGGGAGGTGAAACCCATGGCTTTAAATATAGTGCAGTTTTTGCTTCCCACTGGTGATTGGCTGAGGGGTGCTGGTGACCCTGCTGCTTGCTGCTGACTGGCCAGAAGGCAAAAATGGCGCCATAGTTAAACCAGCAGTTTTCACCTCCCCAACAATCAGAGCAAGCAGCAGCCCTCTCCCCACCCCCCCATCAGCAGTGGGGGCTGTGCAGGGGAAACTGCAAGATAAGAGGAGATGCCACACATTGCACTTTGGCCACAATTTCATTAAGTCTCTACTCAAAATGAATAGCCCTGGAATAATTATAGTGAAGAGTCAAAAACTTGTTATTGATTCTCCACTAATCAGAAATGGCTTCTCTGAATTTATATGGTAACTTCAACCACTAAAATAAAAGTACCAAAACTTCTCCATCTATTGCTCACCTCCTGGTTTTGTGCAGGCACCAAGCAAATTCACAACATTGAGATGATGACCAATATGAATGAGGATCTTGAGCTCTGACATAAGTGCCCTGTGTTCACTGTGTGTAGCGCCCTCTGTAAAGACAAGAAGTTATAGGGCTGAACAGCACCAGAGAAATAAAGGATTTTCCCTATGCTAAGTATATGATTTAATATTTTTGAACATTTGGTAAATGTATTTGCAGGTTAACCTAGGCCAGAAATGCTTCAGGGTGCCAATACAAACTGTTCTCATGGGACTGTTGAGACGTACATTCTTCCACACCGGACAGCCAGAGAAATGCATTAGAGAGAGTTGGTTTTGCTTTGTTTTGAAACAACATTCCTCAACCATTGCCAAAGGTAAAACATCTGACAGGACAGACAAATTATCTATACTACTATGGTAGTAGCTCCTTTGTACTATGCAACCTTTTAAAGCAGTCACTAGCCTCCTATCTGGCATAGTAGTCTGAATCCATCAAGCATTCAGTCACCAAAAGCACAGGCATAGCTACTGTGCCACGTGCTTTAATGGAGTTTCAGTGCCCAAGGCACTCGAACACCATTGGTGTGGTATTTGACTGGTCTATGAAAGAGGGGAGATAGGGAAGGGGTTGAGCCAGGACAGCCCACAACACAATCGAGGAAGACAGATTCCGCTTGTCCCACCCCAGCTTCCTGATTCCTAGACAGAAGACTGGCAATTACAAATACACTACATCTTTTCCACAATGGATTTAAATCTTCCTTTGTACCTTTAAGCATTTTGACTGCAACAGTCCTGCAGGTAGCAGTTTTGTCAATTCCAAATGCATTTGCTTCTATGACTTGCCCAAATGCTCCACGTCCAAGAGGTTTACCTAGTAAAGGAAGGTGTGCAGATTTGGACTTACTGTCAAAGTAATGGATAAAAAAATCCAGGCTAATTTTAACTAATTTAGTCAATGTGAATATGAATGGACCTTGCATGTGCATGGAGGCTGGGGGGAGGATGCACAACAGTGATTATCAAACTAGCTGTTTTTGCACAGTTGAGTCAGATGAGGCCACAATCCTGGCATCTCTTGGCCCACAGAAGTGAACTAATTTACTCCAGTGTGTTCTCGCAACTGTATGCATGTTACCCAGAATCCCACCAGGGTACCACCTGCAATGTTTCCTTTCTTCAGCCCCTATATACAATATATGCTGTGCATTAAAGCCCCAGTGATGTCATTTTAGTGCAGTGGAAACATACCTAGCTTTAATCGGTCTCTAGGAAATTCCCATTTGCTGGCATCATAGGGCAAGCGTTCACAGTGTTCATCTAAAGGGACTTCATCGGGATCCATAATGATTGACAAGTAGCCAGTCTTCAGTTCGCCTTCATTAGCCTAGAAAACATAGTTTTATGTGACTGGAATTGATAATATTTCCTGGCTAGAACAGTGCTGTTTACAAAATTATCACTTCTCAGTTTTTTCAAGTTTCAGAGAAACGTAAACTTGTATTTCCCCCCCCCATGCAATCAAAAACATAAACATGGATTCTCATTAATTAAATACCCTTTTAATAATCAAAACAGTTTAAGCATTTTTTCCTCCAAGTGCCTGTTCAATTAAGCCAAAAATTCTGCACCCTCAGTTCCAGGCAACACTGTTATGCCACTGAGAGAAAAATATGTGACTGTTGATATAAGAACAATGGAAAGAAACAACACAAATGAACTCTAGTCAACTTTCATTTGTCATGCAAGACCAGTGCCAATAGGACAGTCAGAGAATGATTTTGTTACCCGCTTAACAGTCCGGAGGATGATTACAAGAAGCAACCAGAAAAACATGGCAATCACTGCAGTGCCAACCAGGATAATGAGCTCCAGATTTGTTTTCTCTTCAGCGCCTGGGAAGAAATAAATGAAGATTTCATTGATAGCTGACAGCTTATTGGTTTAGGTCATTAGCCAAAGCACTAAATAGAGTTCTTTGTTCTGAAGATTCATTTTAAAAGCACAACATGTAACAAGCCAATTACGACAAGACAAAACCCCTGTCTAGCACGTTGGAGTGCTGGACCAAGATCTATGCTGATTAACACACCATGCAATGCCACTAAAGTTAGTAAGAAATGGCATTGTCCATGCAAAAACTTAGCAAAGACTTGGTCCACTGTTTTCTCATAAGCTTTATGAATCCAACAAATTGGTGTAAAATGTTAGTTACAGCTATGCAACTTCACTGATATCAAGTTTGTTTCTAAGAAACACAGTTATGCAACAGTGTATAACCAAGAGCAGAATTTCAAGGCAGCAATACCAGTTTAAAAGTAACTGGTATTCTAAATATCCCAAAATGAACATTTTTAAAACACAAAGACAATTACCTTTCTACAAAGAAGATTCAAAGAAAATGCATCATGCCAAAATTGAAAAAGTTGTAAAGATGTCCTTTCCTATCATGAAATGACTCTACATGTCTTTACTGACTAAAATTGGAACGTTAGGATGTAGTTCCTGCAATACTAGCTGAGAGAGCATGTCAAATAGGAAGGATGTATTTGAGGGATCCTTATTCCAGGATAAAAGGAATAAACACAGTACCACTTGCACATCTGATAACGCAATCCTCATTTCTTAAAGTGCGTTCCTGTGCAATTTAGCCCTTACAGCATAGCTTCTCCCACACAATAGCACACTGTTTTTTTCCACTGTACAGCCCATGATGGGCAGCAACATAAATTCCTTAGCATGAAACAATGCATCATAAACATGCTTCCATGTTTCACAAAGCTATCAGATCATACTCCAAAGAGTTATTTTTATTACATGAGCTGAAATCAGGCATTTACACTAAGTTTATTTATACATCATTTCTGTCCAACAAAAATATGCTACCCAGCACCTTTAATATTACAACAGGAATTATGAGAACAACAAAATATCATTAGCTCAAGTCTAATATGACTTATCACCTTGAATTAGGAGACAAGTGTTCTTGAAGTATTTAGTAGATTTCTATAAATAGTCAAGGAGCTTCTGACCAATTTTTTTCCCCAATGGAAAGGTCAAATGGATTCTAATTTGTCTAAAATTTAGCATGATCATGTATCGGCATTTGGTTCAGCTTTTGCATTCAGAAAAAGCAGCGCTGGATTTGAATAATCAAAGAACCAGTCTTGCAAACTTTAGTAACTGGGGCACAGTGTCTACCACAAGAAGTAGTTCTAATCCACTAAACCCAGCAGAAAGCTCTTAGTTCAGCAAAGACCTTACAGTCACTTTCATCAGTAAGGCAATCAGCAAAGCACATAAACATATACTAATGTATAAGTATATGTTTAACACCTACTGCCTTCATTAGGACTCAGGTATGTGGATAAAGGTAATCATATGCTGAAGGACTTGGTACATTTGTTGCCTAAAGACTAGAATTCGAAATGGGTGAAAAACGTGGTGGCACTCTCAAAGTTTCCAGGTGGCAGAAGGAGCAGCAGCAGCCATGGGAGTCAGGGAGAAGTTGCCTGGCCTCATGCCAGTGGTGGTATTTGGATGCCAAAGAGCTTACATGTACTTTTAAACACTACAGATTGAACATTTACTGATAGAGCTTGGGGCTAGGGACAGACATTCAAAAAACCTGAGCCTGAATTGATTTAATCTTGCAGGTTAGTTTAACCTGATTAGGCTGAATCAGTTTGTAACTGTACAGACATCCCAGAAATGCAGGCACATTTCTGTTCCCCCTGCCTTCTGACCAGCCCAACAGGGAACTGATAACAGTGTTTATCACCCTTAACTCTGTGTTTATCACCCCATCAAGAAAACAGAGGGACATTACCAGCTGCCTGTTGATTTTGCCTTTTTCCTGTCTGCCACAGCAGGGACAGTAGCCAGCATGTGGTCTACTAGCTAATGCTAAGACATGTCTGTGTAAGGCAGAGGGGACAGGGCAATCCCTATTCAGCACGGAGTGGGGAGAGGAGCAGGGAGCAGGAGGAAGCCAGGCAGATGCCTGCAGTCTCTGCTGATCTCCAGCCAGGGAGCAAAGGCCAGCTCTGCTGTGGAGCAGGGAGCCCAGGCCAGAGAATGTGCTGGGATGCTGGGGGAGTCCAGTTTGTCTTAAACCAGCAAGGGGTCTGAGACAGACATTGCATAAACTGGTTTGACCCAAATCAGTTAAATCTGGTTAAATGTAGTGCCAGACTTATCTCAAACCGGTTTCAACTATTTTCAAACTGGTTTACATACACTGAACATCTGTTCTGTTACAGATTTAAACCAGTTGCGGATCACTTAAACCAGTTTGTGTATAATGTCTGTCCCTAGCCTAAGTGTCTCCCAGTCTCTCTCCTTTCCTTCCGACACCTTTCACCTACACAGGACTGATGGGGCAAAGGAAAGTGCTTCCCCCAAAACACCATCATTTTTGTCACCAAGATGGGATAACACTCACAGCAGATTGTACTTGAAACTCCTTAAGCTTTCTTTAATGCCTCAACAATAGTGATATAATTTAAATGTCAATAATATTAAACAGTATCACTGAACACAGAGTGGAGATACAAATGAGGTATGTCACAGGCACGGATTCAGGCATATAATCACTGCATTTGTGGATAATCAAGCTATATTATCAAGGGTCCATCTGAAACCATAAAGGCTAGAGACTTCTTTAGCATATTTTAATAAAAATCTGTGATTTTATATAAAGCAAAACATCACCCTCAAGAACTGATATTACTAGACTGCCAGGCTGGTATGACCTCCATCTAATCTGAGCCTAATTCCCTTAAATCTTTATTCATATATGAATGTCATTCTTTTTTGCATCATTTTGCATGTTCAGCAAGGCAGTAGTAGTATATTTAGCGAACCTCGATCTGGATATTATGCATAGGGTTCTTTTTCTTTTATCAGTTATAATTTCATGCACAAATAGTTAACAGAAGCAAACCTATACTGACCTTCTACTGCAAAATAAGTTACTGCCGTCTTGCATCCAAGGACATTGCAGGCAAGGCAGGTGTAGAGACCTCCATCTTCTTTCCTTACTCGACGGATGGTTAGAGTTTTGTTCCCATCTTTTAAAACAATACCTGAAAAAAAATTAATGGTTCTTACTTCTGCTTTATGCCTCGGATTCAGCCCATTGCTAAGAAATCAATAGTTATCCCTGTTCTATACCTTCGCATAAATAAGTATACACGCATTTTGTTATTTACTCAGCTCTAATTGAGTCCAGTGGCTAGTCAAAAAATTAATTAATTAATTAATTAATTAATAAAATTAATTAATTAAATAAAAAGGACAAAAATGGCTATACTTGTCGTTAAAAATAAAATGTTGGCAGACCAAAATTTTAACAGAAATTTTGCTTTAAGTTCAAGCAATTATTTAATTATTTTAAAAATATTTTAGAATCAGAAAAACTTTTAAAATTAACTTATTTTTAAAAATTAGAAATAAATCATTCTAGTAAAAAAAAATGTTTAAATTTTTCATGTGGTTTTTTTCCTCCAAACAAACAATTTGGCCAAAATCAAAATTCATTTGCAAAACATTTCAATACAGCTTTACCAGCAATTTTCACTAAAAAAAAGCTTCAGTTGAAAACTTTTACCCCACTCCGAATAAAATGTTTTGTTAGAGACACATTTGGCATCTAATTTGCACTTGAACACTACTGAAAGTTTTGTGAAAAAAATACACAAGAGATTAACAAGGAAGTGTTTCCTCACCAGAGTCTCCAACAAGGGAATCATTGTTTTTGAACCAAGTGATGTTCGGAGGAGGAATTCCATTCGCCGTGCAGGAGACTTCTATGGTTTCACCAATATTTGTTGTTTGATTCTCAAGATTCCCTACCAACGTGGGTGCCATAGGCTCTGATTGCATGAAAATAAAATACAAACACAGATTTAAGAATACTTTTCTTGTATCACCAGGGAAGTCCCCTGTTTTAGATGTGATGATGCAAAGAGTCCCAGGTAGCTGAGGAGGAAGGAATTGGCTAAAGCTGCCTCCTCTCTTGTTTCCATTTCCACTCCCACTACAAGAGGTGTGATAATGCTGGATCAGGACAGCCCATGAAAAAGGGCCTAAACACAAACATATATATAAGTACTTTCTTCAGTTGAGATCAATATCAGCCAGAATTGCAAGGCCCCAAAGCAAGGTTTTTGTTTTTGGATCAAGTCGGTCAATTAGCACTCTGCACCTAAAACCAAGCAACCACTTGTATTTTAGGGGGTCTAATCCTGGCCTATTTTTATTACAATTTGTTGCTACAGTTTCAAACCAAAGTTCAGTCAAACAAAGCATCCTCATTATCATCACCACCAGCATAAGCATATATAGATGAAGGCAGTAAGGTTGGGCAAGCAGGGCACCAGAGATTCAAGATTGCTGGCCACTGTTACTGGTGTGACCCCCAGTCCAGCCATCTTCACTGCCCGGAGCATAAAAGCTCTGTTACAGCTCTGTATGTAGGTGCTTTGCAGTGAAAAAACGCAAAGCTTTCAAGACGTTATTTTGTACAGCTATGTCTCTACATTAAACCTCATATTTGAATTGTGTGCATGACAATTACATTTTTCCCCCACAAGCCCTGTACACTAACCTTTAACTGAGTACAGTTTTAGATCAGTCAAACGTTAGACCCTCAGGCTCCCACAGGTTTATACTACCATGCATTTTTAATAATGTACTGTGGTTTTCATAAACGGGTTCATACCTTGAACAGTAAGGTGCTTGACAAGACAGTGCCGTGTTTTGGTCTTTTTGTCCTGGGCTATGCAAACATAATCCCCTCTATCTTGAAGAGAAATGTTACGGAAGATGAGCTCTATGGTCACATTTTCACCATTGCTATTTGAAACCGTGGTATTCAGCTTCAGGAGAGCATCCAGGTTCTTGCACACTGGCATTGGTAAGCCTCCAGCAGGAGTTCGTGAGGTATGAGTGCGGAGTTTGTACCAGGTTAAATTTTCAAAAGTGAATTTGTCTGCAGTGCACTGCAAGGACATATTATCCCTCTCTGTGAGCTGGTGTCTAGGTTGAAAATTAAGTTCAAGACCTCCTGCAAATTAAACATTTCTTATTAAAAATGCACCTGTTCTGTCAAGGAAGTCCTTTTCATTTAATATTAAACTGAAAGAGTCATTTTGAAAACTTTCATTCACTAATTTACTGGCTATGATTCTACAGAGCCTTCCACCCTCTTCACACAGATAAGAATGACTCAAAGGCACTGGAGAATCAGTCGCATTATTCACTTCCCCCCCGCCACCATATCATGAGCAATATTCCTATTGAATAACCAAGAAAGGCCTATGTAGAATCCCTATGCAGCCTTTTATCAACTGTATCATATGGATGTGTGTTTATTCATATTTAATTATCTGGCTTTTTATGGCTCAATTAAAAAAACCTCACATTTAAATGCTTCTAAATCCATATGTAGGCATATAGAAGTTAGTTGATTTTCAAAGGTCCTGAAAAGCTAGAAGTCACCCAGTTTCAAAAATCTAGGCATTTTGTCATATAGTATTTTATTCTGACACATACGTGCAGGGACTTGCACATGCACAGTACTTAGATCATTTCTAAATTCATAGCAATATATTTTTTCTCTTTTTTCATATACCTATAATTGTCTGATTGGCAAAAACCAGTTGTACGCATACAGCTCAATTCCAATTTATTTGACACTAGTTTCATGCCCTTCTAACACCATTGGATTTATCCAGTCACACACCACTACTACTTTAACTATTCACAAACTAAATGTTGATTATTTAAAAGCTAAGTTTAATATTCAGTGGGAAATACATTGAAGTGGATCAGGCTATAATGTGGTGAACCTACTGTCAATAGTGAAGCAGAGAGTGTTAATTAACTATTTATGCAATCCACAAGTTATACTTACTGCTAACATGAAAGGAGATTACCCTTTCACCCACTCCAGCTTTGTTAGTAGCCATGCACCTGTACAAAGCTGACACATTTGCTGCTTGAATCACAAGGGTGCTTACAGTCTGCAAGAAAATAACCGAGATATTTCATACAATATCAGTGCCAAAGTACATAAGGGAGATAGACCTGAAAACTTTTGGGTGCATTTCTAGATAGCTATCCTACCTGCATGAAAATTTTCACATAATACAAATTAATGATGTTCTTGGTACCCAGTTCATATTGGGGTTTATGAAACATAGTATTGATGGCTACATTTTCACAAAACAAAAGAAACCAAAAGAAAGAATCAGATTTTTTTTTCTACAAGTTTCTCATTAATCCCTTTAGTTCTGGCCATCACACTCACTGCCACAGGTAGAGGGTCCATTCTAAAATGTAGATTTCTGTTTATGTATTTGAGAGCACATCTATGTGAAATGCTAGAAGCACAGTAGACTAATTCTACTGCACATTAGCATGTCATGGCAACAGCCATGCTAATATGCAGTAGAATTAGTCTATTGTGCATTAGCATCACCTAAAAGATGCGTGCTGGCGCTACTGTGCAGTAGCACCCATAACAATGCATTAAGTTAGTACCTGTTATTACAGCTACTAAGCTTAATGCGCTGTAATTATGGCACATGTAGACATGTCCTGAAAACGGCATTATACTAACATTAGCAGCATGTAACAACTCTACTTCTGCTTTTTAGACCTTTCCCTATTATGGTTCAATACAAATACATAAAACTCAGTATAAAACTCTCAGAAGCTGTCTATTCCTAATGAGCATGGATGTATATCAACTCACCTTCATTTTCCCAGCAATAGCAACAAACTGGTTTTTAACAATTTCAATCCGATTTCCATCCTTTCTGTCCAAAATGTCCTTCCATTTTTTACATGCATAAGGATTATTTCCCAAACCTGCTTGACTGACAGACAGACAGATGGACACAAGTATGGATAAAGAAATTCTCAGTGCTTCAAGGACCATTTTTGTTCAGTTTATATATTAAATACATAAACAATTAAATTAAATTAAAAAAAAATCAAGAGACAAAAGAAGAGGCATTGTATATAACATAGGAGATAAAAGTTTGTTCCTGAAAACTTTTCTATTTAATTGCAACCTACAACCTTTCCAAGCCCTTTGGTGCTTTATAAAAATAGAAATTCCCAGGCCTAGAGGTGAATTTCCTAATTAATCTACTCAGGTCAGCCCAATCAAGATATTTTGAGGGAAGGAACTATTCTGGGAACAGGCCTCCTTTCACAAATTGACAATTCAAGTTAATTTAGTTTCAAAGGAAGACAGAGAGACACAAAAAAAATCACTGGCTCCTTAAAAGAATTTCTTCAAGACAGTTGCCCTTGTGTAGGAAATAACCAGGCACCAAAGGAAGAAGCTAGTGGAAGTTTTTTTAAAAACAACAACAGGAAAGCGGAATGCCTTTTATTTTTTTATTTTTTTTAAGGAAGTCTGGCCTTGTGCTAGGCCCAGATAAGGGAAGCTGCATGGATCTTGGTCAGGCGCTCTCTCTATCATTCCCTGACATCAATCAGTGTGCACTTCCTCTCAACTACACTTTCACACAGATAAGAGGCAGCATCACACACAGCAGCTGACCAGTGTAAGAAAAGACACAAAGAACTGTAATTAGCATATACAGCAATTTTCCTGTTTTGGTGTCATGTTTGGGACTCGCTGCTACCCAGCAAAGTTTGACGGAAGGGCACCCGATGCTTCTGTTTGGAATCCAGCAACAAGCCAAGATGCTAGCCAAAAAGGCATCAAATACTATAAACAACTGATAGGTTCTCTCAGTGTGTGATCCTGGCCAGAAAATACCCACTACAGCATCCTGCCAGCCTGAGTTTGGTGATCTTGGTATATCATGTAACACCACTTGTTTGATCAGATGTATGATTAATTTTAACTGTTTTGCAGCCTGGGGGAAATTTAAGACTACCTACCCTGCTATAATCAGTGGGAGCATTGGCACAGATGGAAGTAAAAAAGAGACATATTTGGCTATATTTTCTGGAAGCAACTGTTATTCTGAGAAACTGGCAGTGCTCCACAAGGGAAGATAAAGCCACTAGACAGGTACTGTGCATTAGGAACCGCCTCGCACAGGGGAATCACTAGGTTAATTTGGATTCATGACCCCTTTGCATTGCAGAAATGCCACCCAGGATTTCTGTTTCCTGGGTGTCTGATTTTGAATGTTTTTATAGTTTTGTAAAGAGCTGAGCTGTTAAGACAATAGACCAAAAGGCATTTTATAAACCTGTGAGGAGTTACAGAGCTGACACTAAGAAGTTCAATTGGCAAGGTATGTGGTACTTACTGAGGGCTGAAAGTGCATTCTTCCTCTAACTGCCAATACCACCGAATACTGACCGGAGTTGGAATGGCATAGACTGTGCAAGTGAGCACTTGAGTACTGCCGTACTTGTAGGAATCAACAGGTGCCAGCAAAGCATTCTCCCCGATCTGAGGCGGAACTGAAGGACAAAATCTGCATATTATTGACCATGAAGAAAGAGAGAAATTCTCTGCCTTCTGTCACCTCTTCTTACTGAGGAAGAATACAGTTTGTTGTGAGAGGTATACTGTATCTGTCACGCAGACTCGCTCACTTGAACTCTTGTATTTCTTTTAAGATTTCAACCTGCATGCTGCTGGATTTCTCCTGCAAGATGCTGATTATTCTTGTTCCCCACTGACTTCATTGGGAAGCAAAAGTATCAAAGAAGAGGTATTCTGCCTTCAGGGGAAATTAGAAAGTCTCTGCAAGGTACAGCACCAGGGTTTTGGGGACACACTGATTAGCTCTGGCAATGCGTAAGGGGTACAAGCTGGTGCACGTGCACTCCAAGATTGGCGGTGCACACCCTGAGAGAATCACTGTCAACATGGGTCACCAGCACAAGCTCCCTGCTCACTGCCAACATGCCCTGACCTGTGGGCGATCACGGTACCACTCCCCCAGCCTTTCCCACTATGCTGTAACCACTATCCTGCTGTATTTAGCCACACTGCCATTTTGAAGCCCTACTATTTTTTAAGCTCTCAGACTAACCAGGTTTCCTGAGGAGCAAAATGGAAGAGGGGCTTTGGGAGTGGAGCAAAACAGAACTGACAGCCTGAGGGGGGCAGGAAGGATGGGTGAGGCAGACCAGGATGGCGGGGAAGAAGTCATGATGCAAAGTGGGAGACAGCACAGGGGACAGGAAAAGAATAAGACGCAGGCCAAAAAATAATATACAAAAAAACTAAAAGAAATCCTTTCATGTAATAAGGAGAACCTGAATATGCCTTAGTTGCAGACTACAGAAAGAATATATAGTTTGTATTCCCCATCACTTAGGGTTTTTCAATTACTTCCCTTGGCTGCTGCTGCTTTTTTATACTAATTTTAAATCTTTATAATTCAGAAATGAAAGGCAGTTCAGGGCTGTAGAGATGTGGTTTATGCTAGCTATAGTTACCTGTGAATTTTAATTCAGAAAGGTTTAACATACAATATACCCTTATAAAAGAAAGAGTAAAAAGACCACAGCCATATGCAACTTACCATTCACAGCCAAATGAAACGTGTGTTTCATTTGCTCCTTGTTAATGGGATTTGTGAGTACTACAGTATAATTCCCAACATCCTTTTCACTTGCCTCAGTAATTGTTAATGTATAACCAACTTTAATCGTATGATTTGTGCTGATGGCTTTTCCATTTTTATACCTAAAGGAGAATATGTGGTATTTGAATGCTTTAGAGATTCTCCTGGACATGCACATAAAAGCAAGATTCGTTTTTAAAAAGGTATCACACCTTTAGACTCTTACCATTTTACTTCTGGTGGGGGATATCCTGTAAACTTCACAGGAATTCTGACTTGCTCACCAAATTTTGTCTCCACCATAGACTCCATTTTATCCAGATTGATGAAAGGTTTTTCTGAAATAAATTAATCGATAGTCATGAAACAAAACATGCTCGCGCATCCTCCAGCCTGAAGCTGCCCATTCCCCATCTCAAATGTTCTATGACCATATGGAATGCACTCCTAGCTACGCAGATCTTTGCAACTTTCCCAACCCATGTCTTCTCTGTTGCCCTTCCACAGCAGTCAGTGGCTCCTTGGCACTGGAAATAGTTGACTGCAAGACGAGATTCAGCTCTCAGAGATGCGCAGCAAATCTCTGTTCCGGTGCTTAAGTCTAACTACTACTGATTGGTAGCAAAATAAGCAACACAAACAAAGTTGAAAGTTGATACGTGTATGTAAAGTTATATAATATCTCATTTAAAACCTCTCCAGTGTTCCCATTTATGTAATCATACAAAAAGGTTGTAATTGATCTATTCCAGGGAACAACAGTATTCCAAACTTTATGTGATCAAGTTGAACAGTAGAGAAATGGTTGAAATGATCTATTTGAATACTGCAATGAAAACAACTTTGAAAGGATTTACACTATTTTTTTTGCCACACAGAAGAAGAAAAATTGTATTCAGAACAACAGTGTAACTGGCTATGTAGCAAAAAATCGCATATAGATAAATTTAACATCTTATACAAATCTCTAGCATTAAAGGGGTCCATTACCTGTCTTTGCAGAGGAACAGACTCAATTGCCTCAAAGAGCTTTTCCATCTCTAATCACTTTCGTCAGATAAATGAATCTGAATGTACCAAGTCAACAGGCTGAAATCTGTTTCACTTATGGCTTCAACTCAGCCTCCATGAGACTCAAAACTCTATGTCTATCCCAATGTTTCTGCACTCATTAACATCTTACTCAGTAAAACTCTTGATTCAAAGGGGTGGGGAAGCTTTTAAAGCCACTGGAGTTTTAGCCAAGTGAGGATAGAGAAAGGATCAGAGATTTTGGCCCAACAATAACTAAGGACTTGGCCAAAGTAATTTCTTCCAAGTCATTTCCTCATAATCAAAACTGAATCTGATTTCCAGAACGTAGAAGCCAAAGGCTGCATGTTGTCACCTCACTTATACTCAGCAATATCTTCCTCTGCAGAGTGTCCCACTGGAAGCAGCATCTTGAATTCTATTTAGTGTAAGAGAGTGGCAAAATCTGACCTTCTCTACACAATTTCAATATTACAGGACTATTTAGGGAGAGATTTAATTTGCTGATCATCTACTTGAGTTTATTTAATTATCAGTTTTTCAAGGTTACTTTACAGTTTTCAGTGATAATCACACATGAGAATCTAAAAGTTTAATCATTAAACAGAAAAAAATCTGGTGGTATAAAAATACTACTACTGAAAAAATAAACTAGAAGCCATTGAAAAACTGCAGCAGCAACCTGAGAACAGATAGTTCACATTACACATATTTAGGTTTCTTTACAGTAAAGCTATTGACTTTACAACCTGTTCATTTTCCATCCCAGTAATCCCTACCCAAAATTTTTTTGTGGAATTAAGCCTGAAAATTTCATACCATGGACAATGACATAAGTTCCATTTTTCTTTGTCATACGGCCACTGGATGCCAGGCAAGTGTACTGGCCTCGATCACTTAAGGTCACGTGCTCGATTGTAAGAGTGCTTACAAACTTCTTCAGTTCATTCCCTGCTGGTGTTTTTAAATCCCTGATTGTGACATGTTTACCCTATAACAGATAAAAGTTACTGAAATGCAGTTCATTCCAACTCTTCCTCTCATTCATGCAACAAGCCGATTCCTCACTTTCATGCTAATATTTACAGCAGTAACAACATTCTAGATGGTCAACTTAAAATGTCATTGTCATGCAAGTATTTCTGAAAGCTAAAACAAGAAGGGAAGCATCCCTCTTAATTATTCCAGATTAATAAATAGGTTGCCTCTAAAAAAGGGAGCAACCTTTTTTAAAAAATTGTTTTACCTGGCCAGAAGGACAGTCCCATTTGAAGTCAATTCCCACATTCAATTCTGTCCTTACAGTACAGTTTAGAACTAGTTTCTGCCCTGCTGCCAGCTCTACTTGACGATGAGGGTTCATAGTCAGGTCATAAATTTTGTATCCTGCAGGAAGCAAATGAAACAAAATATGAAAAAAAAAGGATGTTAAAGGACATAAGGAAGATACCTCTCCAATAACATGCTTCCTCTTAGGAATTCCAGCCACAGGGCAGAAATCTTAAAACCCTGAGTTCAGTGTGGAGATGGACATATAGCCAAATGAAAGGAGTGGCGACCATGTAGGCTCAGTTTGCCAGGATGGCCCTAAATTGTACAGACACACAAGGTAGATCTATTGTCATATGCAAAGCCTGAATTTAACACATGCAGGCTAAGTGGACTCCTAGATCATTATTAACCAAAAAGCTACTTAATGGTCTCACCCTGTCAGTTAAAAGCAGCAAAAGATGACAGTCTCTCTGAGCTGGAATAAGCAAGAGAAAGAAAGAAGCCAACAGATTTCCACACCCCACCCCTCCAAGGTGTTTGGATCTGAGCACCTTCAGTCACTCAGTTTCTTAGAAACCAGGTTTTTATTTTCAGTGCCACGCTCCCTTGATTTCCACAGCCCCCTAATTGCAAGTAAAGACCCATTTTCTCAAATTGCTGGTGATATTATGAAAGCGTATTCTCAAGTTCCCTTCAGTTCTGATTTGGTTTCCAATAAGTCCACATGCATTTAAGAGTGAGAGGATGTGTTTACAAAAAACAAATCCCTACATGCTTGAAAAAAGTAGAATCAGTATAGAGTTGGTAAGCATTGATGGACCTAAGCATAGATGGCTGTGGCACACTTTCCCTTTAAATACAGCACCTTTGGGAAGTGAAAGGAGTCATATACGTTAAACCACACATTTTGTATTACCTGTTACTATTCCTAATCTACAATCCAAACAAATTTAATGGATCAATGTGTCACATAAAGTAATATAACACTGGATAAAACAATGGCCATGCAGAATAATCTTCAGCTTACCTACAACCACAACTATGTACATCACAGACTGATAGCTTTCATCATCTATTTTAGCTTCACAGAAGACCATGCCTGCATAGCTGATCAGGTTACTGGGAATAGTGAAGCCTTTTTTATTATCCCATGAAATCAATTTACCATCAGGAACGAATATCTTTTCTGGATACCTCTGTTAAAAATATCATTAAAACATCCAGTCAAAACCCAAAATTAAACAAATCCAAAATGTCACATCTAAGTTTGTTACAATATTGTGGGCC
Source organism: Crocodylus porosus (assembly GCF_001723895.1). NCBI lineage: Eukaryota > Metazoa > Chordata > Crocodylia > Crocodylidae > Crocodylus > Crocodylus porosus. The sequence goes on from NW_017728948.1 coordinate 54,114,486, forward strand.
CAGGCTTAACAACCTGGCTCAAAGTTCTCATTACAGTCAGTAGATCTTTACTTGAGAAATGCAAATTGAATTATGAGTACAGTTAAAACATTATTATTTTATTAATAGATTTCATAATTCCCAAAGAATTAAGAGTTCTATTTCAATCTGTTGTACTTATGTCAAGTTGGCATTAGCTAACTCTAAATACAAGTAATGAAATAGTGTTTTTTTCCTACCGCATAAAGTGATACATTGAGGTTCGATACAGTTCCAAGACATGGTATCACCACTGTTTTGTTCCTTGTGATGTATATAACACCAAGCTGATCAGTAACTGAAGTCACAAATGGAGATCTGTAATCTAGAAGAAGATTTTATTTGTAAATACCCACCACATTTTCTGGAGTTGAGACATGCTATTTTGAACTCATTTCCCCCCACCATTTTTCCTTTCCATTGTTTCTCTCTTTTTAAAATATATATTCAATTTTATCCTTTTCTATTTGACCAATATTTATACTTTTCTGGCATGCTTATTTGAATATTTCCTTTTTTTGCAAAACTAAGAATGCACCAGTGGCAAAACATTACAATTCTAGAAATGACACCCCTAGCTCTACAATCTTTACTCAGGCAAACCTCCAAGTCAACACAGGTTTGCCCAAGTTAGAACTACAAGGACATGGTCTGATATAAGTTACAGCTGCTAAGGGCTGTATAATCTCCAACTGATGGCTATTCTTTTTCCTTTTTAAAAAATTGTGCATGTGTGTATATGCGCACCTTTGGACCACTAGTCCATACACACATTTCAAAGCTCTGTGTAGTTCATTAAAAAAAACAACTGTGCAAAATAACTGTGCAGAAATAATAGGTAATCAGCAAAAATAGGTAGATGCTTACTCTCCAGTGGGTATGTAATGAGGTTACTGAAGGCATTGCAAGTAAGCCTGAGTTTGAAAACTTAGCCCTTTGAAGTCTAGAGGTGTTTCCCTGTAAGAGTCTAAATGCAAGACAGACCAAATTCCACCCTTGATTTCAACACAATCCTATTACATGGTATCTATTTGCACAACGTGCATATAACCTGTATTCCTCTTATTCATGAAACTCCTATTGAAGACAACATCAGTTCTTCATATAAAAACAAACACAGAAACAGACCTAGTTGAGAAACATTGGATAGGGTCTGGAGGACTGTATTAGCTTAATTTCCATAATCACAGATTTTATTCAACAACTATGGGGACCAGGACTTCTCCATTGACAGTAACTGGCATACTAGTATGTCATTGTCATGCACAAATATTTGCATTTAGAATATTAACTGCACAAGGCTGAAGATGATCCCTTATACCACACCTGACAAACATCTTTGCTCTTCTCAGTGGCAAATTTTAGAGATCTCACAGCTTACTACTACAAAACTTTTCTATCACAACTAAAATACACGCTCTGCTGCTGCACTGTTCTGCTTGTTGCTCCACCCACATCTATTAATATGCCGGTAAATGTATCTGTATGAACTGCACAGAACTAAGAGAGATGACATAAAACATAAATGGATATGCACTTTCACACAAAAACCAAACAGAGCAGAAATGTGATTAACCTTTTGCTTCAATTTTTTTCCCAGTATGCTCCTGCATTTTCTGATTGAGACTGGAAAAGGGACAACTAAAAAGCCATAAGATCTGATTCCTGCAGAACATGTAGCTCAACCAAATCTAGGAGTTGCTACAAATTCTCACAAGAAAAGTTTGATCGCCACCCATTCCTTCACTGCCGTGATGAGACTTCCCTCCCCGTCTGTTGCAACCATTGACAATATGCGCATGTTAAGTGAATACACAAACAAAATGAATGTGTGATTTGTCCATTAAAAATGGATACATATTTGTGTTTTTATTTTTCTTGAAACCTTAGAAGAAAGTGGAGAGACTACTATTTTCTTTTAAAGCTGGAAGTCTTAACATGCTATTTTTTATGCATATCTGTCAAGTATGTTTCCTTACTGTGATCAAAGCAGTGAATATTAAATCAGACCAAAGCTGCCTGAAAAGCTAGACACCTCTCTTCCAAATTTTCTTTTTATCTTACCAATAGGTAGAAATCTTTTAACCACTTACCTTGAACATAGACATATATGCTTGTGCTTGCCTGGTTGTCTTTGTAAAGGCACTTGTAAGCCCCAGTGTCATTACTTATTACTTTTGTCAGAGTGAGCATCTTACAATAGAGGCTGTCATTGCAGTTCGTCACGGTGACACGTTTCTCAGAACTGCTCTGATTGTTAGGCCAAAACCATTCCACAGTTCTTTGACCACTAGGAAAACAAATTATGGAGAAGTATAAGGACAAGACTGACTATGGAGTTACTCCATGTCAGTAAAATTCAGTCCCATAGTCCTTAAATAGCCCCTTTTAACACAATGAAAAACAGCTTACCTACAAGTAATTTTTAATGTATCATTTGCCGTTACTGTAAGGATATCTTTTTGGATGCTAAGGGTTGGCTGATCCAGGCCTGCAGAAACATCAGTAAACGAATGAGCCAAAAGCCAGTGAGACTCAATAAGAAAAAGCACAGGATAAAAGTGTACATACAGGCTATTTTAAGTGAACACCTTTACATAACGTGTCAACCTGTAATGGGCAAATAATCACTTTTCACATATCCCAGTAAGTTCAAGATCTGTCATAACAGGAAGAATAGGCAGATGGTCATGAGCTAGCAGAATAGCACTACAATTCATAAAGCTAGGGTGGAGTTCCTGTTTTCTTGCATTGCCAACTTCAAGGTCTAACAAGAGGATATGGGACATTGAAAAAAAGTGAACCTTCATCTGATGATCTCACTCCCTTGAGAAAAAGCCTACCAACTTTACTTACAATAAACTGAACATACACATTTGCCACGGCTACTGATTAATAAATACTAATAGGAATAATTCTGTGCAATGATGGTCCTTCTTTGAGCAGGGGGTTGGACTATATGACCATCTGAGGTCCCTTCCGACCCCAATTTTCTGTGATTCTATGGTTCTATGAATGCATCATAAGCACAAGGTCATATGAGCAATTGTTGTTTTCCTTGCTCACTTTTTCCCTTGTCGCGGGAAAAATTATTCCTATTTTGTGTGAGTTGTTCCATTGTGTCCATTGTGTTTAGTGGGAATCCTTGTCACCAGGGTTGCAAAATCAGTTCCAATTCAGTCTTAGATAACTGTCTGGTGAGGCAGTTTGCGCAATATTGTAAATAGCACAGAAAGAGACCTTTCTAGCACTGGTTCCAATAATTCCCAATAGGAGGGAGTCTCTCTTGGTAAAGAGTGTCTAAAGATGAAATAAGTCTAACGAGACAGAGCTCAGATGAGTGGCAACTTGATTATTACTAGTGACAATAAGGTAAGCCTATGTCTGTAATGTACAATATTTTCCCAGAATTTCTATTATAATCTGATCAAACTCTGCCTTCTCTATTGCCATTTTCACATATTTGCACTTTCTTTTAGAAAACCATCACTACTAGAGATACAAGCTGGTTTGCTTTTTCTTGCAAAGTATCATGCAGCTATTTTTCCTCATGATAAGCATCAGAACTAATGTTACATCTATCCCATTTGCCAGGTAATCGCAAACAAACCACCCCAGGCCAAACCCTCCCCTCAGGTGCACATCTGCAGTCCCCAGTGGCTTCAAGGAGAGCTGTTATATAAATAAATAGCAGAGCATCAAACCTCTGGAAGGGGAGGATTTGAGGGTGGGAGGGAAAGGGGTTACTGGGGGCTTCTTTTTCACCACAGAGAACATATAGCAACAGCAGACTCTCCCTATGCTTGAAGAAGGGTGTTGGAGCCTGAAAGCCTGCAAAGAACAATTTTTCCAACTATTTAGTTGGTCTAATAAAAGATACCGCATTTACCCAAAGAACCTAGTCTGCCAAGGGAATACACTTCTCCATCAATATTTACTAGCTGAATTGAGCTAGTGATGCTGATCTATAGCCAAACTACAACCAACCACTCCCTAGATGATCTTTGGTGTTAAGCTACTGGAGCGCAGCATTTGCACCTCAAGGGCAAAAAGACTGTTGAAACAGGCATGAACACATACGTAGCCATTCAGAAACCCCACCGTGGTGGTAAAGCTTGAAGAACAGCTGAAGTAATCGTGCATGTATTTGGCCTCAGACCAATGTGTGCGCCCTCTGTAATGTCCGTCTGCCCAAAACATTCATCTTCGGGCCAAACAGGTGCGGTGCGTTTGTCCCATCCGTCGGCACACAGCCGGCCGCGCCGGCGCGGAGCTCCTTGCCACCAGGCGCGGGGGACGCGGACAGGTCAGCCGGGGCCGCAAAGGGAGGACGGGGCACCGGGCGCGACTGAGCGTGGGAGTGAGGGGCACAGCCTCGGAGCCACAGCTTCGAGAAGGGCCGGAGGCTGCAAGTGAGAAAGGACCGGGGGGAAAGCCCTGCTGCCCCGCTGTGTGGCACAGGGTCTGACCCAGCCCTTCGGAAACCTTGCTCCAGCCGGGGACCCACCGTGCTGCTCCTGGGGCTGCGGGGACCGCTCTGGGCACTGAGGGGCTGCGCTCGCCACCCAGGGGAGGCTACGCCCCGCTCTGCCCTGCCCCATGCAGCACCTTTCCCCACCGACGCCTCGGGGCAGGGCCGAGCGCTGCCGCTCGGCTCCGGCTCCTGCCCCTGCCCCTACCTGGAGCCAGGCGGGAGCCCACGCCGAGCCACAGCGCCAGCACCAGCGCCAGCCTGGGCTGCATCGTCCGCCGCTGCCGCTGCCGCTGCAATCCGGGGCCGCGGCGCACCGACCGCCCCGCGCACCTGTGGGGCAGCCACTGCCTGCGCGCCGCCCGCAGCGCCGCTATTTTATAGAGGGGCGTGGCCTGGTTTGCCAAGACTCCTCCCCCTCCGTCGGCCCCGCCCCCTCGCTGGGCGCCCGGGGGTTCTGAGCCCCGCAGCCCTTCCCCTGCCGGAGATCTGCTTCAGCCCCTGGCTGCAGCGGTGAAGAGGGCATCGTTGGTGATTTGGCCCGATCAGGCTGGCGCAGGGCAGGGCAGTGATTCTCAACCAGGGGTGACCTGAGCTCCTTGCAGGGGTGCCACAGGGTGCCAGGCAGCGTTGGGTGTGCAAGCAGGATTGTCGTGAAAACTGCAAACAATGTTAGCGCCATTCTGGCCCGTGGGTGTCTTCCGGGGGTCTTGGCAGCAGAACTGCTCTTTTTTCCGTAATCCAAAAACAAAAAAGAGTGAAGGCTCGGAGCTGGCATGTTCCCAGGGTGCCTTCATTCAAATGGGGGCTGCCTTGCTCCAAAACAGGCAAGAAGCGCATGTACAGGTCAACACAAAGGGAAACAGTGCTTGTTGGTGAAGGCTGCAGAGAGTCCCTGTGAGAAGGTCTCCAATGAGCCCACGAGCCCAGGACAGGAGCAATCAGAAACAACATATCCTTTGGACCACAGTTTCTCAGCAAAATCCAAGAATACACTACATTTTCTTCACAGACTCTTCTGGGGAAATTCACTCGCTGGTTAGATGTGGCTGTCAAACAGCAGGTGTGACTGGAAAACAGCAAGTCATAGAAATTATTTCTCAAGACCTATATGATTTCATGTTAAAGAAAGTACCTGGAATCTATCAAAACTTTGGGAAATCCCCAAGGAAGAGGACAGTATTTTGTGACAGGAAACTTCCCACTTTTAATCTGTGTAAGCTTGAGGCACCTTAGGAGTCTTGATCCTCAGAGGATGAATGCACATGATTTTCTGAAAATCATTGCCATATAAGAAAGCATCTCTTATTGGCTCCACAAAAATGGAGATGCTTAAAATCTCTGGTCATGTTTTTGTAAAATCTTGTACCTAATCCTCAACAAAAATTCCCAAAAGAGCTCTGACGCATTCACATGGTGGCCTTGTTCACATACAGTAAGCTGGATGTAGCTTATCTCAAGCTGGTCCAGGTGCCCAGATACTATATCACTGACTGTATATGGCAACATCTATATCCTTAGATCTGATATAATTTATATATTACCCCTATGTGTCTAGTACATCCCTTATGATTTAGTTACCTGAATCCTGGTCCCCCATGATAAAGTTATTTCCTGTAAGATTTAGCATTTTACCTCTTCTTACTAATGTCTAGATCCAGGTCTATTTAATCAGGCAACAATGCTATTGATATGATCGAGGTATAAATATGTTGGAGTAAGTCCTGCAGGATTTGGTTGTAATTATTGATCTAATAAGATCAGGGTGATGTAAACAGGCTCCAGTCAGTAGGTTCTTCTCCAGAAATAAAATATAAGAATGGAGTGTTACTTTCTTAATTAAAAGGATTTTTTTAAAGATGACTGTAGTTGAAACATAAGTGTTCAAATAAGTGTTGGCAGAAGTTTTATGAAATATCCTCCTTTAGAGAAATAAAAGCATTCATACAAATAAATTTTAGTTGTGCATAATTTGCTCTGGTTGATATACTAATGAATCTGCATAAGATTCTATCCACAAATGAATTAGTCAATAAGCCTGTAATTTTACTTTGAGTGCTGTGCAATTTCAGCTCTCCCACTGTATTGGGGGACTGATGCAATTTCATTGGAAATTGCATCCCTCCTGCTGACAGAATTCTAGTGGGAGTGAGAAAAGCTAAGTTTCTCATTTGATTTTTTCCCAAAGTTCCAATAAACTGCATTACACCTAAAAGAATCTCTTGCATCAAAAAGAGTGAAGTGAGCCACACTCAGACAAGAGTGCACTGTTGCCCTACCCCGACAACATTTTATTATTTAAGGCCAAAAAATGTTCAGGCCTCATTACAACATTTCCAGTATTACATGTGTGGAATCAGTGGCACTGCTGAGTGATTCTTAGAACTCTGGGTTCAACTGCAAAACAATTGTCCATTGCTGAAACTGGTTAGCAAACAAGTTTATATTCACAAACTAGTAATCAAAACCTAGCAGGAACCATTGATCCTATGGATACCTAAAGAATCTCCTTTGCTAACTTTGGTCTAGATCAGTGAAGCTCAGTCAGAGTGCTGGGGTACCCTGGGGTACCACCAAATCCTTTGAAGGGTGCCCTGAGGAGTGAGGAGATAAGCAGATAAGTGCAGGCTCAAGTTTGCTCCTGCCTGGCAGATCCCCCACCCCTACTGTCTGGCCACTCTGCAAAGAGGTAAACACAGTAATATATAAATTAGTTTTTGAAATTGGCTTCCACACAATTCACAAGTTATGGAGCGGTTCCTCAAGTCCAGTGCGGGATGACTTAAGTCCAGTGACGGGAGCATCCAGTCCAAAAAGGTTGAGAACCTCTGGGCTAGATTGTGATTTATAGTGTGCAGCTACACAGAAAAGTAAGTTAAAACAGCAAGTTTAAAAAATGCCCTTAATTCATGCATAGACTGGAAGGACCGGGGGTGGAGAGGGGTTCAGGCATTTGTGGGTAACAAGACACATCACCAGAGAAAATGGGTGGGAATGGAAAAGCCATGACTCAACTCCTGTTGGGCATGGGGGCATAAATTCCTGATGGTTAAAGTGAGTGACAGCTACTAATTTCTCTCTAGAACAACTTGGAGTCACAAAGAAAATTAGGTCTGATAGTTTGTCTCCAGAACACAATAACTTTCAGGCTTATGTCTTAGATGCTGCAATGTTGGAAGCACACCTGTTTAGGTGTTTCTTGCCTTTAATGATGGTCACATGCATAAGCATGTGTTTTTCATATTTATTTCTTCAAAAACAGTAAAGCAAAGATAGAGGGTAAGATTTTCAGAAGCATGTAGTTGACTTAAGAGCACAATTCCCACTCAGTTCAATTCAATTCAGTTCAAACTCACAGGGAAAAGGGAAGTCAATCAGTGATGCTAATTGAACTTTCATCCAAATGACAATTCAAATTAAAATGTAGTTTGATCATAACCAGATACTGCTGTAAATAAGCATTGGCAAAGCATAGGATGTGTATGCGGGTGCACATGCACCCTCTCAGTGTTGCAGTGCACCCCCTGCAAAAAGGCACGGCAGTCACTGTTGGCAGCACCTGCAGGGGGTCACCACTCACCACCCTGCCCTCCTTGCCACCAACACCGCCGGCAGCATCTGCAGGTGGTCCATGATTGCTGCTGGCTGCCACCACCACCACCAGTGGCATCTGAGGGTGGTTGCCAACTGCTGGTCAGCGCTTGCCACCTTCACCCACCACCGACAGCACTGCAGCTGCCTGTGGGAGCTCCCCGCTTGCCACCACCACACTCCTGCTGCCGACAGTGCCACTGCTGCCTGCTCTGGGGGCACACAGCATTCACATAAATAAGCATTGCTTTTTCTTTCTGTATCCGTATCTTAATTAATCTTACTTGGGTGGATTGATTTAAAGAAATAGATACAAGAAACAGAAGAGAGGTAGTTACCAGTGTTTGTCTGAAGTCAGGCAGTGGGCAGGGCAGTGTTGCACTTAGCACCAGTTTTCCTTCTTTAACACTCCCACACTCCCATTTTAAGTGCCTTTAGTACATTGTAAGGGTAACATGTAACTAAGCCCTTAGAGACTAACACATTCAGAAATGCATAAGCTTTTGTTGGCCTACAGAAACTTATGCATTTCTAAACAAGTTAATATCTAATGGCACCTTTATATGTGCTCCAGGATGGGAGCCACTCTAAATAAAGCACCCGCAGCATCTCATGTAGTCAGCATCGTGCACTTCAAAATAGCGCATTTAATGAGCTTTAGTTAAAGCGCTCCCGCCACCATTTTGAAGTGCGTGGACACAGAATACATGTGATGCTGAGGTTGCTGGAATGTGCTAATTAGCGTGCGTTGGAGCAGGCATTAGGCATATGTGTAAGTGCTCTAAGGTGCCACCCTGCCCTGCCTGCTGCCTGTCTTCAGACTAACACTGCTCACCATCTCTCTTTTTTCCTTGTGTGTTTCTTTCAATCAATCTCCCAAAAAGGACTCATTAAGATAATGAGTTCAAGTTATAACTTCCAAGAAGGGCTCACCTTAAAAAGAGTTAGGCCAGTTAAGGGGAAAAAATGAAATTAGTAATGAAATGAAAAACACTTGTATATATTACAGGGTCCAAAGGAATTATTTTAGTGTAATACATTTGTAATTCACTCTATTTCTTCATATATACATGCACATGTGTTAGGACAGACTTCCTACAAATACTGTTCCTTAAAAAACACGACACTATATTGAATTATTTTTAAAAGTAATTTATAGTATTTATAACAATATAATTTAAACAATAGATTTAAACTATTTCACATTATATAACTTTAAGAAGCAATCTTCTGAAATTCAGTCAGATGATAGCAGTTATAATTTATTGACTCAGTTTATATAAAATGTGAATTTTCAATTATAATGTTATTATGCCAGGGTTTGGTTTGGTTTTGATTTTGGTTGGTTGGTTGGTCTGGAATGAAGAGTTTAGAAGGATCAGGTAGCCGATGATGAGCCCAGGAAGTCAATTGACTCCCTCAGCACTGCCTGACTAAAAATGCTGCTGCCAGGCAGTTGTTTTTAAACTTTGAGTGGACCAAGCATCACAGAAGCAGGGTGTGCCAGTGCACCACCATACCCCCATGGATCTGCCCCTGGAGAAGAGGTTGTCTTTGGGAATGACAAAAACTTGAATAAGGAGAAGGCAAATAACTAACATATAAGAAACGGAAAATTGATCTAAGCCCCTGTCTACTGTGGCAGCTATGTGAAATTAGATGACTAATCATCATGGCAAGGTTGAAGCGCCAATGGGAACAGTATTTTTTTGTAAAACTAAAAAAACACAACAACTCAAGACGTGGCCAGTCATCATCTTGGTAGCTTTCACTGTTGTTCCCCTGTCACCTACCCTTTACCTGTCTGTCTTTTTATATTGTGAATTCTGGGAGTAAAAGGCAGCAGCTGTTCCTTTCTTTAGTGTTTGGCACGCTGTGGCTTCTACCAGAAACAAATGCTAAGTCCTGGGGAAGCCAATTAAAGGATCCAAATAGAGAAGCAATGTGGTCTGGGTAATGTGAGAGGAAGGAGACTTTTGTAGATTCTTGGATGTATTGGAAAGAAGCTGAGAAGTGAGGAGGAAGCTGCAATAATTATGGCTCATGCTGATTTCACTAGAAGCATGGATTTTAGCAGAAGGAAAGGAGACAAAAGGGTTGATTCTTGTCCACAACTGGAGGGGCAACCCTGGAGACTCATAAGAAAAAGCTTTGACAACAGCTTAGAGTAGCACTGTCCAACTTCAGAGCCACTGGAAGCCACACAGGTCACAGACCATTTGCAGTCCCCCCCATCCGTCCCTCCCAGTGCAAGCAGTGTGATCCCCCACCACCACTACCACTGCACAGGTAAGCCCTACCTCACTGTTGCACATGAGCAACGCAAGCTCTCTTCCTCCTGCCCCACAGCTGTGCAAGCCCCCTGCTGTTATCACCATGTGGGTGATTTCCACCCACACCCTGTCACTACCACACTGCCCCAGGCAGATGGCTTGCAGATAGTGAGCTCACCAGGCCTCCCACCATACTATCCGACCCCATAGACCCAAGAGCAATGGGGGCAGCAGGACTCAGGCAAGCGTCCAGGGACCACAAGTTAACCCCTCATGGGTCAGATACAGCTCCTGAGCCACCAGTCAGACCATTATGGCTTAGAGCTATGGGAATAGAGACAAGAGCAGTGCCATAGCAAGGCAGGGAGGGGGCAAGTGGGGCGATCACCTCAGGCACCGAAGCGAAGGGGCGCCAACAGATGCTGCCCAGCCTGGGCAAGGTGCAGGACAGAGCTGCGAGCAACTCTTTGGGTTGAGAGGGGTGCACAGGGACAGAGGATAGGTGACTCTGGCCACTGCATGCACGCCTTGGTAAGCATGGGAGAGCATGTGGGCCCCAGATCTGTGTGTGGGGCAAGGGCAGGCTGCCACTGCGGGCTTTGCCCCAGGCACCAAACTTCATTGCTATGGCATTGGACAGGAGATTCAAAATGAAAATGAAAACGCAAAATAAAATCTCAACTCTAAATTTGCCTAGATTTAGACAAGATACATGTGGGATTCATGTGCATAAAATGCCACTGCACATACAAGTTTATCCTGACATTCAAATGATGCAAAAGGAGCAGGATTTCCCACTTCCTTGGACTTTCATCAGTGTGGGAAGAATGCTGGCAATCATATATCCACACAACTAGCACTGAAGGCTTCTTCCCTCGACTGAAGGACACCCCCTTGGAGACTTGTGATGCCTTGAATGGTTCAGAACAGCCTGTCAAGGGCTTTGACTGAGGCAAAACTGGCAAAGAAACAGGGCTTTCTGAGAGCCCTCCCTTCCTGCTACACTGGAAGGATCTTAGCCACAGCAAAGGACCTGACCCTGTCTGCGAGTGCTGATGGTTGAGGGTTTGGGTACAGTCAGGCTGCTTATTTGCATAGCACTTCACACAAGTGTAAGAGCTAGAAGACCCTATAAAAACTAAGGAGAAGCCCTAAAGATTCCCAACACACCACTGTCTGTTTTGTGTTTTGTCCCCTGAAGAGTTACCCTGTTTCCTTGCAGGGTATCTAAGAAAACAATTTCTCTCTTCACTCAGCCTCTGAACTAGGAAAATCCTGTTTTTGTAAAACAATCTATGGCAAAGATCTGCATAAAGGGAGGGGGCAGGACATCTCCCCTTAGCTAAACAGGGGGCCAACATGCTTTTGTTTATGCATCTGCTACTCTGGTGGCCAAAAGCTCATTAAAAACAAGACACAAAGAGACAGCGCAGCCTCTCAAAAAGAGTCCTGAGACACAGCAGGCACTGATCGGGCAAGAGGCTGGCAAGCTCCCTGTCACTCCCTTTCCCGCTCCCCTCTGACTGAGTCACGACTCCTCTCCACCATAGCTGCCTTCAGCACCTCACAGGCGGCCAAGGCTGAAAGAGCCTGGTCAGGACTGCCAGCAGCAGCAGGAGCAGACAGGCAGCCTTTTGTTTGCTTAATTATTCCAAATAACAACCTGGAGGGAAGAGATATGAGCTTGCACTGAGTTCACAAATTACACTGACCCCTGCTGCTTTAGTCCTGAGGTTCAGAAATAGCTCATCACAGCCACCTTAAAAGAGAAGGAAGATTTACAGCAGTAGCACCATTAGCATTAGTAGTGTCATTATCTTTATCTTTCAATCTTGTACCTGATCTTTGTAGTACCTGAGTGCAAACACTCTTCCCACCTCCAGTGCACAGAGAGGAAGGAAGCAAGCACTCCTACAAGCTTTGGTAGGCCGTGTGATGGAGCCATGTCACAAGGCAGGATGTTTCCCCCCATCCCACTGTGTTGATGCCTGCTCTCTATAGCAAAACATCCTCTTCTCCGCATGGAAAAAATCAGCAGTGTCCAATCCCTGGGAGACACCTATAAAGATAACATTGTCTGAGGCAAGTGAGTGCCAGCTGTATAGTCTATAATTCCCATCTGCAAAATCAGTCACAGAGTACAGCTGAGGTGCAGCAGCCAATGGCAATACAGCTGGTAAGCATGCTTACAGATACCTTAATCATGAATGAAGGCAGTGAAAGTTGCAGGTAGCTAATAGAGCCTTAGTAGTAAAGGCCTTTCTTTTTTTGTGGACTCTGGTAATCTCCCTCCCCTTTGTAACAGGACATAAAACTGAGGCATATTCTTCTAGTCAGTAAACAAAAGGAAAACAGCTAGGTGATTCAGCCTCTAAACTGGTCCACTGGAACTACAGTCAGCCAGGAGTGCTGATAAGGTCTATAGGATAGCAGTGGAGTTTCTGGGTTCTATACAGAGCAGGGTGATTTTTGTTTGGGTTTTTATTTTTAATGAATAATGTAGTAACTGAAAATTGTGGTTCAGCTATCCTGGACTATTTTAGCTGGAGAAAAAGTTCTGGGCTGGATTCACAAAACTGCTCTAGAAGGAAGTCTCCTCTTACTCAATCTGCCAGTGGTTACAGCACTCACCCAGGATATGGGAGACCCAGGGTCAATCCTCTTCCTCTGGAGGGAAGGAAAATCAGGTTCCAGTCCTCCTCAAGTTGAGGAACAATTTGAACCCAAGTCTTCTATATCTGACATGAGTTCCCTAACAAGCGAAGTATTATATAAAAATAAACCTTGAGTGTCTTTACAGAAAAGGTTAATCATATGTTACCTTCATGCACCTAAATGGTACTTCTATAACCACACATCTGCAATTTTCAGCTCTCTACACATACTTTCAATTGTACATAGCAGTACTCGCCCTGAAATTCCCTACTGAGAATGTTCTGTAGGCTACACTCTGGCTGTTAGTGCTGTAAGGGAATAGAATTGTCTGGGCAGGCATACAACATTGTGTACGTTCCAAAATGTTAGTTATAGGAGGTGTTTGAAATAGGAAGAGATGAGAGAAAAGGGGCTTGCTTCTTTCAGTCGTTAAGACACTAGCCCAGGGAGCAGAAGACCAGGGTTCTAGATTCCCCTCACCCAAAGACAGTATGAACCTGCCTTTCGCAGTTCCAAGAAAAGTGCTCTAACCACCAGGCCACAGGCAAGGTATTGCCAGAAGCAATCTCCAGCTCTCTTCTTGAAACTGAACCATTGGGCAGCCAAGAGTAAAAGAGATGTGGGGCCAGGTAGAGGTCAACAAGTCAAGGAGAGGGTGGCTCAGGGGAGTAGGATGAGGAGAGGAGAGGAGATTTAAGGAAAGGGTTTGGGGTGATAGCCTTGGCTATTGCTCCCAATCACATGGGCTAGGGACAGACAGTCAAAAAGCTGGAGCCTGAATTCCTGAATTCATTCAATCTTTGAAAGTCAGTCTAACCTGTCTAGATTGAACCAATTTGCAAGTGAATAGACATTCAGAAAATACAAGCACATGCAGTGGCTCAAACCAGAAGCCAGAGGGCTCTAGAGAGCATCCTCAGCTGTGGGGAAGTTGTGCTGGGGGGGGGATGTGGCCAGCCCCTGCAGTAGCCTCAAGTGAAGTGGCCAGGGAGGGGGTTTATTTCACCCCTCCCTGTCCCACTAGCTGGACCCAAACCAGGATCCACCTGGTGCTCCCCCCGTGCTGCTGCAGCAGCAGGGGCATGGCCAGATGCCAGCTGGCATGGCCCCAGTGGCATAGGGGGAAAGGAGAGGGTTTATTCCCCCCTCCACCCCCTCTGTTCCCTGGAGACCACCAGCCCCAACCACCACCACTAGGTCTGCCAGCCCCAAACACTGCCACGGCTGCTTGCTCCCTGCTTGGGGCAAATGGCAGGATAAACTCCTTCCCTGCCCCCTCACCTGGAGCAGCAAGTGGGGAGGGACCCTGATGGGGGCAGTAGCCCCTCTCATGGTTTCCCGGGAGCACAAGCCTCTTCTGGGAGGGGGGCTGTGCTGTGGGTGAGGTTGGGGAGGTCAGTGCTGCTGCAGACTATGTGGGGTGAGAGGTGGCACTGGAGCTCAGGGTGGTGGCCATAGCCCCCACAAGCCCTTCCTAGCACCACCACTGCTCACCCCGCACAGTCTGTGGCAGATCTGCCCACCCTGCTCCCACCCGCAGCACAGTCCCCTGCTGGGAAAAGGCTTGCACTCCCTGGGAAACCATGATAGCTGCTACCTATCCCCATCAGTGTCCTCTCCCCTCACCGCTCCAGCAGCAGGGGTTGGGGTATTGCCCCCTTAGGCAAGGTGTCAGGGACGGGGCTTATTTCCCTCCTTCCTCTGGCGTTTGGCAGAGGGGGCAGGGAAGGAGCTTATTCCACCACTCATCCTGCAGAGGGAGCGATTGGCGGCAGTGAGGGCTGGGGCTGGCAGACCCTGGCTGCAGTCCCCCAGGGACATAGCAGGTGGAACTCCCTCCCTCCCCCCTCTGCCTCAGGGACCCATGCCAGCCGGCCTCTGGCCATGCCCCCGCCACTGTAGCAGTGAGCAGGGAGTGACAGGCAGATCCTGGCTCAGGTCCATACTGGTAGGAGAGGGAGGGGGAATTAAACCCCCTCCCTGGCCAGTTCATTTCAGGCTACTGCCAGGGCTGCCCATACACCCACTGCTGGGAGAAATGCCTGGCAGGTCTGTGCTGGTGGAATAGGGGAGGGAGTGGGGAATAAACCTCTTCCCTGCCCTCTTTGCCTTAGAGGTGTCAGCATCTGGCCACGCCCCTGCCCCTGCTCTGGCTAAGGAGCAGAGGAGTAGGGCCAGCCCTGCTCTGCTGGAGCAGAGCACCCATCTCAGCCCAGGGCTGCAGAGCATGCTGGGATGCTGGGGGACACTGGTTTAACTTAAACCAAGAAGGAGTCTGGGACAGAAGTTGCATAAACTAGTTTGAACTCAATCAGTTAATCTAATACTACATTCAACCAGGTTTATCTCAAACCAGTTTTGGCCATTTGGAAACCAGTTTATTTGCACTGGACTTCTGTTCTGTTACAGGCTTAAACCAGTTTCTGATCATTTAAACTGGTTTGTGTGTAATTTCTGTCCCTAGCAATGGAAACAATCCCAGTGCTACTTATTCATTTCATCCAAAGCACAAGGTGCTGTTGGACAGCTTCAGGAGGGCTGCAGGGTGTTCTGGTCAAAGCCCAGCATGCGACCTAGTAGTAAGAGCTGTGAAAATGCAGGTTCAACTCTGTCCTCTGGGTCAGGTGGGCTAGGAGCTGAGGTCTGGCTTTTCCTGGGCAAATACCTTAACCACAAAGCTAATAGATAAAAAGGTAGGACAAGCCCTTACCCTTCTTTCCCTCCCCACTTTCAGCAGGTAGAACAATCCTGTTCCACCACAGGTAGAAGTAAAAGCTAAACAGTGCATGAGTGCCAAAAATTGCCATTACATGGTTTCCACTCAGATAGAAGTAGCCACTTGTTTTAGCAAAATATTTGTTAGTTCAACAGCCAAACAGACAAATTCAAGTATGCAAATAG
Source organism: Crocodylus porosus (assembly GCF_001723895.1). Lineage (NCBI taxonomy): Eukaryota > Metazoa > Chordata > Crocodylia > Crocodylidae > Crocodylus > Crocodylus porosus. Next base: position 54,130,395 of record NW_017728948.1, read on the forward strand.
CCCTAATATTATATCTGTGCATTGCACTCCTAGCAGAGTAGAATGCATAGGGGTGGCAGCAGCTTTTGAAATGCAATACATTTGCATAAGCACTCTATTACTGTTACATCTTGAAATGTGATTTCCAAGTAGTACAGATCACGTTACTCACTGGCTCACTCAGCCTACTGATTGGCTGGCAGTAGCACTCATCTTCTTAATTAACCTTTGCCCCTAGGTGAAAATATTCCATTTATACAGTAATCTATTTTATACATTTGTACAGCATTCAAGCTAGTTTCTTTCTAGTAATTAATTTTATTTACCATAATTTCTATGGTCAATTAAGCAGAGGGCCTAGGAGACCTTGTCTGTGTCCAATCTCCTGCAATCACAAGGGTGATACTATTACAGGAATTGCAACAGCTGGGGGTGCAAGAATTACTTAGGACAGCGTTAGGTCCAAACAAGATGCAGAGGGCATTGCTATGAGGATGGGAGGAACTACTTCAGTAATACCAATTGTATCATCCTGGTGGATAATCATTTATGATGCTAGAATTGTTAATTTTCACTGAAGTCCATAGTTCTCTCCAAGAGTAAATAAGATCCCGGTATTTATGAAGGCTTGCTACAAATGCTGTATTATCAAAACCTATTTCTATTAGCAGCACCACAAACACAATGAATCTCCCTTAATTCATAATCTTCAAATTCTTTACCATCCAAGACACTTTTCTTAATAAGACTTTTTCCTAGTAAGTTTAAAAGCTCATCTTAAAAACTGGCTTTTTTTTATATTCTTTCTTCCTTTTTGCCCCATACTTATTTCAACCAAATGATGACCATTGTTGTCCCCAAATAAGTGAACAGTCCCACTAGCTACATGTCTGGCTTCTGTTTAAACTCCATTCAAGATGATAAATGGATGAGGCTTGGCAAATACCAGAGCTGAATTTTAGGAATGATAGGCAATCTAATTAGTTTATCTGATCAAAGTGACAATCCTTGATTTATTATTGACTGGACCATTATTCTTCAATCCATTAAAGTGGACTTCTTCATCTCCCATAATCAGTGAGCCAAATGCAAAGACATACCGTGCCCTCCACCTATTTTTTCCTTTGTAAATCTATCAATCAATCAATTTATTACATTTTTTTTTATGTATGACCATCTTCTGTCATCTATCCAAGCAGGAACCTCACAGCAAATGACTTGTTATTGTCCCGCTGCTTCCTGCTGTTGCTGTAGCTGAATCATCTCCTCTGACCACTCAGTAACTAATACAAGGTAGTGAGGTTTCCAGGGCTGCAGATTCAACAGATAGGAAGTGACAGTCCATTTACTGAAATTCCCATTGGGTTTGTGTCGCCTCTGAGGCTGTTCAAAGGTTAAAAATGTGTTCCATTTTGGTTTTGTAGAGAGAGACATAGGTCTAAGAGCAAGCAGCATATGAGATTCAGAGATTTTTAAGGCCAAACAGGACTATTAGATCATCTAGTCCGTCTTTCCAAGGGAAGCCTACTGAGGGGTACTATTTTGAACACTGGTGATTTTTCTTTAACTGAGAAACTTGTGAAAAAGAAAAAGGGAAATATTTACTCAAAGCTTGATCCTAATTTCAGATATACCCATAAAAATCACCAAGACATGAAATAATCTGTGTATTTGAAGGGTTAACAGCCTGCACGTTATACTATCCTACCAGGATCCTAAGGTCCCCTAGAATGCTAACTGTGCAATCTAACGTCATCATCATAAATAAATAGTTCTTTAAGAGACTGCACACAGTAATCCTGCAGGTACAAAAATGCACACCTCTAAAATGTTGCAGATTTCAAATGATGCTCTATCCCCTTGAAGCGTCTTCCCCATGAAGCTGGAATATATACCTAGACTGCAGTACAGTAACTGAAAAGCCTTTCAGTGGCAGCCGTCTTGTGCCTACTCCTTCATTCAGGAAAGGCCTCTTGAAAAACACCCGCAATTCTTAACTGGAAAGCATGTTTGGAGTGAGGATAAGAAAGTCTCATGGATTGGTTAGAACAAACTTTAAGGTCTGACTCCTCTTTAAGAAAATAAAAAAATCCATCTGCATGCAATATTCCACCTTCTTCAGCCCTCAATTACTAGTTCAGTTCAGCTTGGTGACACTGTCTGACTCTGGCGTTAGTGTCTCCTAAAGTCACACTCCTTCCATGATGCCTCTCACCACACCTCCAACTTACACAGAAGTGTGGAATGAGCATCCTAAGGACTGGCAGCCCATTTGTTACCAAATCCCCCTATTCTCTACACGCTAGAGTTGCTTCCCCTTTGCACTGATATCATGACTTACAATGGCATGCCTCCAGGTATATATTGCTGTCTGTGATGCATTTGGCATTAAAGAGTCATTAGGTAAAATACTTTAACAGTTTTGTGAGTGGGGGCCACAATCTAGAACAGAGGTGTGGTGTGGAAAAAATTAACCCAGGGCATTCCTCTCTCCCCCACTCCAGTATCTTCTAGTTTGCAAGTGCAGGAAGAGCAGTAAGCAGAGAGCTGAGCAGGGTCATTGGAGTGGAAGGAATTCTGGGCATCATAGTTCTCTAGAGTGGCAGTGGAGTTTGCTGCTGCTGGGTGGAATTTTTCACCCCATTTTTTACCACCAAAGTCCATGTCCATAGGGCTGATTTTGGCAGCATAAAAATGTGGACAGTTCTCTCCCCAGCTTCAGTGAACTCCACTGCTGCTCTACTAAACTACAATTTCCAGAACACCTTGTACTCTATAGCATGTATTTCCTGCGCCAGGGATGGTGGGGTGAGATTCCCCCATTCTCCGTTTCTGCTGCTGTTCCTCTTAGGCAGCACCCAGGGTACCTGATCTATTCACCCATGCCATGCTACACTACTGATCTAGGGTTTCCTCTCTTGTAGGGTAGGGATGGACCTTCTTCCCTGAGCCACAGAGTTAGGTACTCTCTAGCCTGCTTTCCTAATGACCCCAGCAGTCTTTCCCTTTCAGCTGCCCAACAAGCTAGCTTCAAAAGTATGAGGAGGTGAAAGGCACTCACAGCCTGGCCATATCTGCCCATAGTTTTAGTGTGTGGGTACACTGCTAGGCAAGTGATGAAGTTCAAACCTCCTGAGGCAAGACAAGTGCCCAAGTCTCCTACATCTTCAGGAAATACTGTAGCCACTAGCCTGCCTCTGCAGCTGTCTAACAAAGCCCTACTAGGATGTATACGTCTTACATGGTTAAAGGGAAATAGGATTCCAATTTGCCAGAGGCACCTAAGCACAAGTTCAATTCTTCTTCTGCAGAAACATCTAAGGGCTGCTCATTGAAATGAAAGAGCTGTATGCCCCTGCAAGGTAAAGCATATTTTCCCTCTGGGGATGCACAAGCTGTATATTTGTGGTCACTGAATGTATAGTTGGACTATACATCTACATAGGTGCAATAGAACCCCTGATTCTAGTTGTTTACATCAGGAATAGCCTGGTGGTAGTAACAGGATTTCACCCTAGCTGTACATTTAAGCAGAAATAGTTCTGGAGCCACAGAAATGTTTCTAGTATTATGCCAGTACCCGCACAAAATACGCCGTCTATTCGCTATGCTATTGATAAGACAGATGTGCACTACCAAAAATGCCTGTAACACAAAAGCATTGTATAAATATAAGAAATGTATTAGCATTCACAGAAATTCTGTAGGGGACTACATGGAATAGCTTCCTCCTGTTTGGGTGATTCTGTAGAAGATTAACACTCCCTCCCATTCAAACCAGACTGAACTGATAGGGATCCACCAGGCAAAGAAACTTAACTCTACAGATCCTACTTTTGTTATTAAAACGTGATCTAGAATAGTGCTATGACCTACAATGGTATGACCTAAGGTAGGGCAGTGCCCAGAATGTATCTGGCATTGGATAAGTGAGTAAAATATAACAACAGTTTTGGAGGCAGGGGCCAGAACCCAGGGTTCTGTCTCCTCTAAGCAGGGCCTTCCTCTTGAGAGCTTCAGTTGAGATTGGCAAGGTAACTTGGAAGGGCAGCTAATCCTGGTTTCATGTTCCTATCTGAATGGAAAACCAGGTCATCTTCTATGCTGAACAGGTGCAAAAGAAGATAAGTTCCTATATGAGCAGGAAAGCAAACATCCCTACCTCCCATCACAGCCACAGCAACATCAGTGAGAAAAGTAGAAGCCAAGATGTGGGGAGAAAAATCTTTCTTTCGAGTTGCAGGGTTTTTACCAAGTTGTGCTCTCCCTGCACTTACAGAATAGACTAAGCAAAATGTATTCTATGCCCTGTCTAGGTTTGCGAGCCTTTCTGATTTCCTGCATTTGCCCCTAAATATCATGCAAACATTTCCGTATAACGCTAAAACTGGAATCTTTAATGTGGGAAGCATTCTGCCAGCACTGAGATATTGGCATTACAGGCCTCCTTCTACTTTGACAGCTGTTTACTCTTATGTGCCAAAAAAGGTACCTAAAACCATTCAAGGAAGGAAGGCATTAAGTTCAGGGTCACTTGTACCTGCCAACAAGACTTGTTTTATTGCAGCAGATGACTTGAAAATGCAGGAAGACCATTTAATGGGAAGAAAATTAAAGTGTGGTATGACTTTGCAGTTGCTAGTTACTACATCAGCTGATGACCACAAATATATTTTAGTCAGAAAGTATAATAACTGTAAAAAAAATGGTTTAAAATCATTACTCTGGGAATCATGATGCAGAGCACACATGCTATGAAGAATGACATTTCACAGACAACAAATGGACAGAGTTCTTCTACGAGGAAGTGAGAATTGGTCTGATTTACTTTAACGTCTATTTTCAGGTGTTATGTCTGCTTTGTATGAATGCTAATATTTTCTACCTTCTCTCTGACTTGCTTCTGCATTAATTCCTGTGGTTTATTTTATGCATATGTTTTAATTGCCACTTTGTTGCCTTCTAGTCATATTTCTAATGAAGATAAATTTTTTTAGACAAACCTGTGAAAATATTTTGTCTGAACTGGTGCAAAATATTTTGAGCAACGCAAAGTATTTATGCCAAAATATGTTTGGAGAATAACATGCTATGATAACAGCTGGTTATTAGAGGAAACAAGTGGTAAAATAGAGGTATATAGTTTCTAGCTGGCTGAAGAAAAACCTGACAGCTACTGATTAAAAAACAACTATGTTGGGTAAAAGACTTTGAATACCATCTCCCTTCCTTTATCCTTTTTTGACCTATTTGAGTACAGCCTTCTTTAACCAGTCGTACCTAGCCAGATGGATATCACATTCTTTCTCTGGACTCTATAGATAAGTGCAGGAGGTTTACCACTGTCTGATGCTACAGTCAGTGAAAGTCACTTTTTGTAGCTTCTTGCCTTCCTCTTGGCAATGTATGTCATCAGGAAAAGTGAGTCTGGGCTCACTACTTTCTCTTCCGGTCCTTTAACTCCACATGTTTCCTGACCCTTGGCTTTTCTGCTGGGAGGGTTGCCACCTGCACATCAGAACTGTTAATACAATGACATCCTGTACCTTCCATGTGTCCAGAACACATTATTTTCATTCAATGTTCATGTAAGATAGCTACATTATGGGATGTACTTAACTTCATACTGACATTTTGATGCAAGAGCAACTGAAGTGTCATGTAAAAAAAACCCCAAACCCCTTGTATTGTACTATGCAACTTCCTGTTCTTTTAAATATAATTATTAAAAAACAGCCATTTGAAAAGTAAACTAGTGAGAAGGCTGAAACTAGTTGCCTACCTGCTCATAGAACAAAATGCCCTGTGATGAGGGTGGTATTTTCAGAAAGGTGTCAGACACCAGCCTCCAACAACATTTCTAGTTTTTCATGACATTTCCTGTTGCAGGTGTTGTATGGAAGATAGCAAATGATATGGGCAACTATGGCAGTTACCTTCTACCTATATTGTGCATATAGCAAGATGCACACCCTCACAATGGACAAGCCACCTTTTTCAGATTTCTGTGTGGGTGATCAATTCCTCCCTATGCCCAACAGTTTAGGGGGGGTTTTCTCACTTAAAGCAAGGGCAGTTTTGAGGGGAAATGGATAATTCATTCCTGTTTGGTGATGTTAAGTACACCCTACAACCCTTGTACATACCTGTCCCACCACTATCAGCTGGAAGTGTTGTACCACTAATATTGAACTTCCCTGGCCTCTTCAGACCTTTTAGTATTTTAGTATTAAATACCTTGAAGTATTTAATATTAACATTTTTATTTGATATTAACATTTCATAAGGGGGAAAGATGTCAAGGAAAATACCTCTGGACTCCCAACCTAGACAGATAAATGGTCTCGCCTTTTCAGCAGATATGCTATGCTCTTGCATCAAGACACTCTTATGTTGTTAAAGTTGAAGCTGTGGCAGCTGTGATTAAGGATGAAGGTTCCCCTATGTTTCTCTGACTTGTTTTAGGCATTGACAGCTGGCAAGTATTTGTCTTTGTCTGCCTCTCCTGTGCTTGGACAGGATTTGATTAAGCTGCCTGGGAATTCAAAGGCGTGTCAAAAATATTTGCCAAGCCATCATTTCTATACTCAGGTAGAGGGAAAAAAACCCACTATCCTGAAATAGGCACCCAGTTGGAAGGGCAAATATTTGTCCCAAAATTTTAGGATTTCTCTACTGAAGAAAAGTTTGTCTACCTGATTTCTTTGGAGCACATTATCACCTTTTTCTTTCATCATAGAGCAAATGCCCTTGGTAACTGCTATTCTGTTATCTCCAGTATAACTATATTGTTTCCTGATTTCTCACTGGAGAGGGAGTCTGACACTTGCTGCTTTTTCCTATTTGGCAGACCTGACTGCATCAGTTGCCCCTCTGTTGAGTTGGTTCTTGCTGCCAATAATAAATAGATAGATGTTGTGAGATACCCTCTTGTCTGCTCGGGTTAGGTTCTTGTCTCCATTTCCTGCATGTCCTAAATTAGGTACAAAACTCATCACGGTTCCTTACCAAATCTTCAACAGTTGTGGTTAGCTTATTGTTCAGACCCTTTATCCTTTACAGGGAAACCACTCTTGCTTTTCACGGGAGATAGCCTCCCCTGACTGATGGGCAGTGAAGCTGTGTAATTTAGAGAACTTTCTCTAAAAGGAGATATGAACATTGCCTTCCTCATGAGGCTGAGGAAGCACTCTGTTTTCTGAGGCTTATCAGCTTAAAGGTTAGGTACAGTTCCACACTGCCTCAACACCAGACTCTGAGTTCAAAGGCAAGCGTGCCAGAAAAAGTAAATGAAGGGTTGATTGTCCAATCTAACAATGGCAACACGTAGAGGGTGCATGGGGATGATATGCCCCAGGCCCTGAACACCCATAGGGGTGTCTCTGACTATTAAGCATGTTTGGACTACTTGCCCTGGTTCTGTGAAGACCCACTGAGAACACTGAGCAGATCCTGAAGCCAAACCGGAAAAGGCCTTTCTAGGAACAGAGCTTGAATAAGCAGGAGCAGCAAAAAGCCATTCCAGGTCACAGAAACCACATAAAGGTGAGTAAGCCACCTGTGGAAAGAAGCAGCAGCAGCATTAGCAGTGTTCTTCATAACACTCCTTACTTCAACACTGGAATTCAGTTCAAGCATCTCAGAGAAAAAGGTTCATTCTAATTTTACTTGGCCTCAAAGGGTCCAAGTCCCAGTTTATGGAACTGAAACTATAAGATCTCCACTACAGCCTAATATGAAACTGTGAGTGTGTCCCCATGAGCACACACGCATAATTTGTGGTGCTGCAAACCCATCTGTGGAGGCACAAACTGCACAGGCAGCACATGCATGCATTCACCACACTGCTAATTTGCAGTGCGGCATTTTTTGTTTTTTGACACCAGGAGCCTGAGCCACCTGAAACCAAAGCCTGGGCAGTCAGAGCCATGCTCCAGCTGCTGCCTAGGCTCCGTGCACCCAGAACTGCAGCCATGGGAGGCCCCCAGATCCCCAGTTAAGGCTGCTGGGGCTAGCCCAGGTGCTGGCCCCAGCCTCCTCTACCCCACCCAGGGCAATTTGCCACACACCAGAGTGCATATGCAGGGGCATGCCAGGGGACAACTAGCAGCAGCACAGATATGTGCTGCTGTATTTTATCCCAGGGAAACGCACATTCCTGCTCATGGGTTTGTGCCCTGTGGGTGTATCTACACATGCATTTTATTGCAGAGTTGACTAATTTAGCTCTGCAGTAAAGCATCAATGAACATTTGCATTGATGTTAAGGCACTGCAACCCCGGGAGGCCCCCAGGCACCACTGCTATTTGTCCCTGCGAAAACGCATATGCACGCTCATCTGGACACATCCTATGAGTCCAATTTTGTTCTAGATTATACTAATGTAAACCAACAGATTCTGTATTGACTTCTTTGACTGATTCACAGTGGTGTGACTCAGAGAATCAAGGCATCTATAATCTTTTTTGTCCATACATACTGACAAAGCCTGAAGACACAACAAGCCACCAACACTCTTAAAAGTCTTTTTCAGTTGCAGACTTGACATTCAAGTTATTTCTCAGAAACAGTGATAAATTTGGCTTGGTGACATTAATGAAGAAATGTCAAACAGTACTCCATTAACATCATGGACCTCTGGACACTGTGTCCCTCGTCCCTAGATTGAGAATTCCACAGACCTAACACTAGTAAAAAATATTGTTTCTTTTAACTAGCAAAAGATAAGCCTTTGTAAACTCAGATTTCATAGAAATGCCTATATGAAGATGGACATTAATATTTAGCTGTCAGAAACTGTCTACATGGCAGACATCCATTCCATTTATAAAAAGGGGGATCAGGTTGCAGTTCTCAGATCAGGCAGCTAGATTCTGACCATAGTTGCATCAGTGTAAATATTTAACAACTTTACTTGCTGAAGTGGAATTTCTCCAAATTTAGTGATATACCTGAATGATCCTGTTCCTTCAAACCAGAAAAAAAAGATGTTACATTATTTTTTAATAGTTTACTTAAGAATTATTGTGAAGCAGTCACTTTTCTCAATTGTGGTGGAACAAGGGATTTTAATCTGACACTTTAAAGTGCTTTTTTTCACTTTATGCAACAACAATGGTTAGTTATAAGGTGAGACATCTTCCTGCCTTCAAGTATATTCCTTCCATATGACACTACATGCCCTCAATCAAGCCTGGAATGATAAAGTCACAGAAGTTTCTCACATCAAGCATTATTATTTGGAACCTTGGAGATAATATTTGATATATCTTTAGCCATTGATTTTAATGATAGTCACACAACACTTTGAAAATACACTGTTTAAGTCTCAGACAAATTATCAAGTGTTGCATACAGTACAACTTCATTCTCAATGGCAGGCCTACACTAATTGCCTTCCAAAAGTTGTTAACTTTCCTAATGTTTGAGGGGAAAAAAGTTTTAATTGAGATTTTTAAGTAGGCTGCTCTCCAGTAATGTAATAACCTTCCTTTGCCTGGGAAGAAATAATTATGGTAGGAATATAACAAAGAATATAAATCATTAAATCTGTTTCTAAATATTTTAGAGTATCTGAGTTATGCCATCTTCTTTATAACAAAATTTTTGCATACTTGGTTGAGCATCCAAAATATTTTCCCATCGAATTCCTTTCCCTACAACATATGCCACTTAAAAGCTCACACTAGCGAAATATATTCAAAGTGGTTCTGTTTGCTAAATGATACCACCAATGACCGGTTGTCATGATTAAGCATTGGGCCTAACCCAGCTCCTGCTAAGCCAATGGAAAAACTCGTATTGAAATCAATTGGATCTGGGCTAGACCCATAATGAGGATTTCTTCCAGTGAAAACAGTTAATTTACCTCACTCAACTCTCCTGAGCACAACTCCTTAGTTAAGCCATGGGTGTCAGCAGTGGCATGTTCTTTTAATTCCCTCTTGTTTTAGTGAAAACTGGTGGAAGTTAATATATTTACAGTTAACCACTCTGAAATCAACCTCTCCAAGGAATGAGCTCACTGCCCAGCCTCCTCTAGGCAGAACAGTGCTAATGAAATTAGCATGTACTAAATTAAGCAATACAATAATAAAAGACCAGCTTCTCCAATAAAATAAAAAGGAAATCAACTAACTTATAAATCTGGGGGAGAGCTTGCAAAGAGTATTTCAGATATCATATTTAGTATAGAATTATAAAGTTGGAAGGGACCTTGTGTCACTTTGTCCAACCCTCTTCATGAATGCAGGATGCACGATTCCTAATCGGTCCTTATCAAATGATGCATTGTACCTTCAGCAAGGGATGCTCCAGTTCCAAAAACTAATAACTGGATAAGTGAACATGGACCTTAAAACAATAAGCAGCTATTCAATAGCCATAGCTCATGTTGCCCCAAGCTTGTAGGACACACTATAGCCGTGCATCTTAAAACGGCGCTGTCAGTAGACAACATATCAATAGCCTTTGATGCGTACAGCATTTAAAAGACAGCTGTGTATTTATTTTACATTGCATTCAGCATGTATACTTTTAAATGATAAGATGGTTTATCTGTCGCTTCCTTAATCTTTTCCTGTCATTCTTGGAGATTAAGCACCATTTTAACTGTAAACATTCCCAATTCTCGCCTTGTGGTTCCCCTGTAGACCCACTGGTTCAGATATCTTTCTAAATAGTGAACAGGCAATGTCTAATAAATATTTCACACATAAAAGGAATCTTGTAACAAAGGACTCTTATATCCTTCTGCTTATCTGGGTAGAGTTCTGTTTCTCTTTGTTTCCTGAACCCATTTTAAATATCAGAAGATACTTCAATGGAGTTGAATATGAATTTCAGTAGAGGTCGATAAAGGTGCTGAGAAAGAAAAAAATTAAGATGATGAGAACATAAAAGGCCAGAAAATAAAATCATGATGTTAAGCCAGGAGAGCCATCTGACCACACTTACTGTTAAGAGGCTGTTCTACATCCCAGCTCCATTGAAATGAATGATAAATTTCCACAGTAAGCCCTCCACATTGTGCTTGGTTTCCATGCTTAAACATTAAAAACAGAGTGGGCTAAAAACAAATAGCTGTAGATAAGTTTTTAAAATAAAATATAAATTGCTGGAAGCTCAGATTGTTTATATATCCTGAAGGTTACAAATAGCTAGATGGAGAAGCAGTAGTAGTTGCAGTAATGGAGGTGCTGCCACCCACATCTACATATATAAAGGGCTTAATCTGTCTGTGTGTGTCTGTCTGTAATGCTCTTGTGGGGCATGGCTCCAGCCAGTGCTGTGTCAAGAATAATGGACAGGGCGTGGCAGGGCTCCAGTGGAGTGGGCCACGCAGACGCGGAGCAGGGGGGAGGGGGAGGGGTGGCACGGGCTGGAGGTGAAGTGGGAAGAGGGGTGGCACAGAGCCAGACATGGAGTGACGGCTGGTGTGGGGCCAGACTCAGAGTGTGGGGAGGTGAGCAGCTGGATGCGGAGCAGCGGCAGCGTGGGGTGGTGGCAGCAGCTGCTACATGCAAGCTTCCCCCCCCACACCCCAGGAGGCAGCATTGGGTGGTGAGGGGTGGCGCCCCCTTCCCCTCCCCCCCACCACCCCATCCTTCTTGACAGGCAATTCACTAGTTCTGTATAATACCCTGTTGGTTAGATTACATGCCCAGTAAGTCAGAAGGCAAGAAAAGGGGATAATGACTCTATAGCACTCTACTGGAATGGGAGAGGCCCTGGTTCTTGTCCCTTCTGTAGGCACTGCTAAAGTAAATTGCGTTAAGGAGACACTGGATAAAACACATAAGCAGTGCTGGGAACAGGGACTAGAATCTACCCCCCACACCCTACCCAATTGCCCTTCTCACTTGGCACAATTATGTCTCTTTGTATTTACTCCCGATATGGACTCATGACTTTTGCATTCTTTTTTGTACAACGGCCAACCATCAATAGTTCCGAAGCACGGAGATCTGAGAGAGACACAACCCTCACTTCAGCAATTCCTACTGTCCAGCTTAGGCAACCCCCTCCTCCCCACCCTTCCACGAAAAGTGCCGAGCATGTGAATCCCTAAAGACTTAAGAATGAAATAGACTCCTAAATGCTTCAGTTTCAAGATGTTTCACATTACAGTAGCTGAACTTTAGACAATTATGTAAGATTTGGTAAGAAAACTTCATCGCCTATGGCCTCTCAGGCACCTGAAAAATTAGGTAGGGTTTTGTGGCTTGCTCACTTGGACTTAAGTGTCTAAATTCTGCCTAAAGTACAACATATACATCTGAGTCAGGGATGTCAAACATATGGCCCATAGGCTGAATCTGGGCCACAAAGTCCTGTTATCTAGCCCCCTGGTGTTTTCCCTGGGTCTGAATTGACACAGACAAGCAGGGTCAAGGACACATGCCACACATGGTGCCTGCTCAAACTGCTCCAAGAACTGTGCCTAATCACAGTGCCTGCTGCAGACAATCCAGCACACACACCGTACACAGTACCTGCAGCACTGTCCCAGCCCAGCTGCTGAGGGCACCACATGCAGCACAGACCCTGGACCACAGGTGCACAGTTCAGCCAGAGAGGACAACGTATGCTGTGCAGCACCCACTCTGGCCACTCCAGGATCCACATTACCTGTTTAGGCTGCTCTGGGATTTGCTGCATACAGTGCTCACTCCAGTCAATCCAGGATGGGCACCACATGCAGCACAGATCCTGGATGGCCAGAGCAGGCTTTGTGAGTAATGGATCCAACATGGGAAGGAGAGGAGCCAGGGTCCATGGTCCCAATCTGACCCATGGACCAGCCCCACATCATTCATCCAGTCTGCGGAGCCAGATGGGTTTGACATCCCTGGGCTAAGTCCTCTTTGAATACAGCACTTAGTGTCTTGGGTTGTTTTGTTTTTTTTAAACTAATGCCACTATGTTCTTTGCAGTGAGATATGAATTGAACACTTACAAAAGAGGTTATGCATTCTAACTTCTATGTATGCTTTAATTGCATTGCCACTGTATTTGGTCAACTGTGATCATTATTTGTTAGGAGACAGGACTTGGATCTGCTTCACCTCACTGTACTAAAATCCATGGTGCTCAATTGTTCTAAGACTAGTGGTTCATTTTTATTAAGCATGTAATTTGCACAAAGCTTGTGTACACACATACTTGCATATGAAACAAGTTTATGAATAAAAGGAGGACAATTTGGTATCCCCTTTGAAAATTTGTCCCTGTATGTTTGATAGTAAAATGTTTATAGGGGCATTTTCATGTTTACTTACAATGAGGATTGTTAACCTGATTCAAACACCACTGAAGTCAGTGGAAACATTCCAGTTTCCACTGACTTCTGTGGGATATCGTTCAGGCCCTAAACCTCCGTTAATCTAAGACTGTTGCCTGTTTAAAATGGTTTTTGTATTCTCAGTACAGTAAACAGTTGTCCACATAGAGGCTTTTTGGAAGTCTTGTGGACTCCAAAACCTTATGCAAAGGTTCGGCTTTGGGGCTCTGCTCTTTACTAGGTAACCAGACTAAAATATAGGTATAATGCTGGGGGTCTCTGATTAGCTGGGGATCCATGCCATTGCAGGGCTTGCCCGACCATTGCTTTTGTCTGCACATTGCAAAAATTACTGCCAAATGGCGTAAGTAGCTTTGTATGAGATAGTATTCTCCAAATGTTAGGTTATTTGTCAAAAGGAGCTAAAGTAATATTAAAAAATTTAAAAATCTGAATGCTGTCAGGTTTCAGGAACAGTTCTCAGATTGTGAGTATTCACATTGTTACCCAATCAGGAATTCTGACAAGGTCAGGAATAAGGGGTGATATCAGATCATAGTCAACCCACAGCCTTTTTAACAGGCTGTTGGTAAATTAAGTGGGCAAGGCCAGAGCAGCATAGAAAAGAGACTGCATGGGGCTTTTAGATGAAAATAAGGTGACATCAGCAACTTTATAAGAGCTGACTGAGACCTTTTTCAAAGAAACACAACAGCTGCAGGGCTGACTTTAAGGCTGTTATCCTGTGCTGTGTGGTGCACTTTGACCATGTTCATTTGAACACAGTGTTCTGATTAAATACAAGGTAAATAGGTTTTTCTGTAAAAATAGTAGGTGTAACAATAGACAAGCATTTCAGCCACACGTGCACCATATATATAACATATGCAGTGAAAATTAGCTAAAACAGTAACAACAGTAACACTAACATACATGCTTTGAGGGGTCAGAGCTGGCTCCTGATTCACATATAAATCCAATAACCAACTTTACTTTCAAACTATAAAAATGAGATTTTGAAATAACTGTAAGTAGTATTGCTGTGCCTAGCCAGTGCCCCTGCTGGCACAAGGACAAGTCACCAACAGCCTTTTTAAGCTTGAACTATCTAGGTGTTAAGCACTCTGTCCCTGATGCAGAAAAGCACCTGAGCACACACAGATTGGGCTACCTAGCCATGGCAGAATTATGCATATGGCTAAAGTTAGGTATATGCATATGTGCTTTGCCAGGCTAAGACCAGAACGGTGAAGAGTGGAATTCCACAGGATCCCATCAGGTCTGACCTTCAAGTAATGACCACTTTTATGCTTCACCATTCAAACATGTATGTAGGGGGCCCCTCTTTGCTCCTGGAGAAGCGGTGCAGTGCTCATCTTTGCTCCCACGGAGAGGCTGGGTAGGTGTGTGGGGAGTGACTGTGGCTCCAGCCGGCATGCACACACCCCAAAACTTCTGGGCTGGATTAGATGGCCTGCTGTAATAAAACTGCAGGACAAACTCTAAAAGAAACCAGGCTGATTAATGACTACAGCTTGCCCAATTGCACAGCTTGACTGGAGCAAAGGACCATCAAAAGAAACAAAGGGGAAAAGACAAGACTACCCCTTACACCTCGGTTGCAGGTAGTTTGGGTCCGCAGCTGCACAGGGAACAAAAAAAAAGTTGCAAACCTCAACCCTGGCCCAAAGCTGGCAGGATCAGAAACTCTTAGACTTCGACCCTGTTTAAAATAGCTTCTCTCCCTCCCCCAAACCAGCCTAGCTCATCTTATATCCCCCTGCATGACATCCCCCTGCATGACGTCACCCTGGCCTTGTCCAGTCAGAGAATGCCACACACAGTCTTTCTCCCAACCAATCTGCCTGAAGGATCTTCTGCTTCCTTTGGACAATGAGTTCAAAGGGTTGTACATATGCAGCAGGCTCACCTTTTGGACCTAGGGTTGAGTCCCAGGCTTGAGATTCTGCTGTTTTTATTGGGGAGCCCATCCACCAATCAGGAGGCAGCAAAAGGAATGAAGTCACACCCCTTTCCTGAGGGGAGTGGGAGAGGAGCTGCCCCCAGACTTGATGGTAGACTGCAACACTCAGGTCCAGAAGACTTCAGGGGCAGAGACCTGAAGAGTATAAAAGGAGCTGTGGGCCCAGCACGAAGGAGACATCTGAGACAGAGGAGAGAGAAGAGTGGGGCTTAGAAAAGCTGAGGAGAGCTGCTCAGCAGGGTGAAGCAGTAGCCCAGAAGCGCCCCTGAAGACTTCCATCAGGGAGGAACGGCGGACGGCTCCAGCGGCTAGGCTCTCAGTGCACAGCACGGTGCACAATGTCCAGACCCTGGGAGCTGCATGAGGTGGCTCAGGTCTGCAACCTGTGGCATGCAGCCAGAAACATGGTGCACAGGCCAGTGCATGGAGCAGGATCTTTGGAGTGCTTGGGCAGTTCAGGTCCCCAACCCCAGCACGAGGGTGTAGTTGGTGCAGGAGAGCCCCAGGAGCAGACCAAGCCCGGTGCTGCATGAGGCAGCCTGGGTCTCCAATCCATAGCAAAAGGTTGAGTCTGGGGAGCCAGACAGTGCTCTGGCTACTGACCAGCAGACAGGGCCAATCCAGAGACCCCAGAAGCCCTGCACAGCAGAGGTCTCTTCCAGGGGACAGCCACCCCCGAACCCTACTGCAGGTGAGAGAGTAGCTTGGCACAGAGGATGAGGGCCGCCCTCCAGGCCTCAAAGTCATGGGTTTTGGGTAAAAAGGATTCTCACAGGGGAGGGGGAGTTCCCCCTGGTTAGTTAACCTGAAAGTGGAGGTTCCACTGGGAGGGCCCCCCTGAAGTTACCAGCTTCCTTGAAGGGTTTGGGAAAAGGCCCAAGGGCATTGGGATTTCCCCTTGGGATTAAGTTTATCTTTGAGGTTCTTTCACTGTAAGTGGTGTGATGTCATGCCGTAGATTTTGTGAACTGTCATGTTTGTAAATTAGTAGATGGATAGAGTCTTAAATTTATAACTTTGACTACAGTTCTGCTGGGACCCACTTTCGCTATTATTCACTTGTTGTTTATTTGTACTTATCTGTGGCTTATTGTTCACATATACTTACCTATAGTTTATCTGTTGGTGGTCTTTGTTTATTTTGGGGTTTATCTGTTTCAGATCAGATACTTACCTATGACTTACCTGTATCTGGAGCACTGCTATAAGGTTTTATAGCATTTATTTAGACGGTATTGTTTATGTTATTTGTTTGGATATGATAGATGGATAGGTATTGTACATATGTTTATATCCATTTTTCTTTTTCTATGTTATATTTTAATGTAAATAAATTTGTATATAGTTAAGTTCCCGGACTGTCCTGGCCTGGTTCTATAGGGATAGAGGGAAACTGAGCAGTCTGCAGTTCCTCCACAGCACACCTGCCACCTAACAATTCCCTTCAATTCCCTTCAATTGGAGAAGGGGAGTCATACACGAATATACCTGGACTTTACCCAGATGCAGGCCCCAGCTTGTCATATGCAGAGAACATGGCCAGAACAAGAGAGGCCATCTTGCTCACGTAACACAATATACAAAAACCGAAAACACACACCTTACCATACACACCCCCAAGTGTGTGTGGGTGTTATACTTATAATAATGGAAAGGACAGTCTTGGTTTGGAGAGAGCAATATGCACAGATAAGATAAAGTTACTACTGAGGAACTGTGAGCAAGCCTTTTTCTTTACATGACCTTCAAGGCCTGCACTCTTCTATTAAAAAAAACTTGTATCCCAGTAGCAAGCAGCAGGACATAGCATGGTAGACTCTGCTCAATCAGTCCGTTGCCCATCAGGAAATTAACATTTTGACAAATTACCCAGAATGACAGAATAGCAGAAGCTAACATAAAACCAGCTGCAAGGACTTATTTCTAGATGCCATGTAGCTATGACTGACTTCAAGCTGCCATGGAATGATGGGAACTCAAGGTCCGTTTTACACTTTTGCATTTCATAGTGAAGCTAGGGTTTGTAGAAGGCGATGGATTGACAGCCTTTAATCTGAAGTTCTCTGATTATCCACAGAAAAGGTACTACTGTGGGCTTTCCTATATTGCAGCATGAGGAGTCCCTCTGGATGTGCATGTAAAGGTACGATGAAATCTGATATGTGATCACAGAATCGCACCTCCTGCCATGCCACATGTGCATGGTAGGAGGAATGACTGTGGGATCACAAATCAGATCCCATCATGCCTTGTTGCTGGTGCAGAGGGAGCCCAGGACCACAATCCCAGGCTCCAGTGGCTGGTGGTGGACCCACCAGCTGACCCCAAATCCCAGGTGCAGGGCACCTTAGGAGTCCCCACAGCAGGGAGATCACAGCTGATATCCCAGGTACCCCTGCATTTGGGACACCGTTTCAGCTGCGGGGGTACCTGGAGGGCCCCACAGCTGGGGCACTGTGTCAGCTCTGGTCTCCCAGCCACAAAGGTACATAGAGAGCCCTATTAGCTGGTGGTGCTCCTAGCTGCGAGGGCATATGCTCTCCTGCCTGGGAACCAGAGTCAGCTGGGAGTCTCCAGACTCAAGGGTGTACATCAGACTCCCAGCCACAAGGGCCCTTGGCCACATATTTAATTAATGACATGATAGAAAGCAGCTACAAAGGTATTACATGCATTTTTTTGTAGCTTATTCCTTTTTTTTAATCAAAGCATTAGTTGACTGCACATGAAGCTAGGTGACTACTTAAGACAAAATTAATTGGTTAATCATGCCTAAAGTATAATGTGTAGATGCGGCCTAACATCCTAGCCTGGAAGAAACACTTTACGGAAGAGGAGAAAATTTACTTTCCATGTCAATGCAATCCTTAGCCTGAAATTGCAGAAGAGTCATCATTTACTACTAGTGTAGGTAGAAGTGGTTATGGCCAGGTACAGACATTACACTTTTACCAGTATAAATGATCGGAAATGGGTCTATACCTATAGCAGAACAGAAGTTCAACACACAAAACTGCCCTATATCCATAACAGAATGTAAGTTCAGCACACATGGGCTGGTTTAAAAATCTAAGATTTCACCAAAGGATGAATGTGCGTTTTGCTCACTGCTGATCTGAAATACACCACTTACAAAAAACTGTGTAATTTAGATTGATTGCCTTAGGCTTTTTGAATATGTGTACTTGGACTTTGTAAACATCTGTCCATTTGGAGCTGGAATGAGATCACCAAGCTCATGACACCAAAGCCATCAACCTTTAGTTTTCAAAAACCGAAGAACTGTGAGTACTGCCTTCCAAAGCATAACAGAAGAAGGAGACTTGCCCCTTTTATCCAGTAACTCAGTGATAATAGCACTCATGCAATCTGCTGCCCCGACCCCTTAGCCCGGGAAGTCTGCTGCTTCCCGGGGGCCCGCATCCAAGACATTGCGGAGAGGATCCCGCAGCTCCTCTG
>NW_017728948.1:54149110-54173709 GCF_001723895.1 Crocodylus porosus
GACTTCCTGCCCTTTGGGCAGGGGGCTGGACTCGATGATCTCCCGAGGTCCCTTCCAGCCCTGATGTCTATGAAATCTATGAAATCTATGCAAAGAGTGGAAGATGTCGGTTCCTTCTTTTCTTTTGCTTCTAGAGGTTCATACTCTATCTCCTACCCCACTAGAAAAGGCACTAACCCATAAGTTAGTTGGGTTGGGGACATTCTCAATCCCTCCTGTGGAAGCTGTTTCACTGTGCCTAACTAAATATTAATTGAGCTGAAGAGAGAGAAAGAGAGTGTATAAGATCCTCTAACCTAGGGTTAGAGCACTCACCTGGGAAATATAGGTTTGATTTCCCTCAAGAAGAAACAGGAATTGATCCCAGGTATCCTACAGAATAAGTGGATCCCATCTGAACACTGACTTGAGATGGATATTGAGGTGCTCCACACTGAACTACTTTTACAGGCCTAGAAACAGAACTTGCTGCCCTCAAGAAACTTTAAAATGGACAACAAAAGAAGCCTACAGATTTAGGTGCCTTTTGGCGGCAGCTGAGAGAGGGTTTTGAGAATCACAGACTGCTCAGTTTGTGCCCAGGGTGGGAGCTGTAAGTGGGACTTATCAATGTTCTTTTGTAGATCTAGTTCAAAATGCTACATAGAGAGAATCAATAGAAAAAGAAGACTGAAAGATTGATGCTGAAAGTGATGAAGTAATTGAGGAAAAAAATTAAGCTAGTATAAATCTTTGTAGCTTCTCCAAAGTCAGTGGTACCAGACTGATTTACATCACCTAAGGACCTGATCTTTGATGTTATAGGAGGAGGAAGAGAGAGATTTCTACACAGGGAGTCAAAACTGGAAGGGCACAGTGATCAGTTAGTAGGGTAATGATAAAAGATTTAACTACAATAGAGTAAAGCACCTTTTATCTGACAATTTGAATGCATTTTATAAATAGCAGTGAGCAATGTTTCACAGCACCCTATGCGGTAAGAGCAAGTAAAAATAATTATTGTACCTAATTCTGCCATAATATACAGATAGGGCAGAGAGACAGAGAAAATGAAATCACAGAGGTGACCGGGTGATTAGTCACAAAGCAAGTCCCTGAAAACCTGGATCTATAATCTACAGGTGTTTTTACATGTGCTCCAGAGGTGGAGGGGGCACTTCAATTAAAGCGCCCCCTCTTCCATTTTGAAGAGCATGGATGCTGATACACAATACATGGAAGCTGGCTAGAGTGCACTAATTAGCATGCTGCAGCAGACTCTATTAATCAAGGTTGCCCCAATGTGCTGTAATTACTGTACATCAGAGCAACCTCCTGGCACATATACAGGCACCCTACATGTTCTAAGTCAGTGTTCTCTGTTCTAACCACTAAGCAACATTCCTTCAGCATACTTACATGCAATGTTAGTGAGATGTTGTGCAAACCTAGGGGCACATCAGAATCATAAGGTTTGTTCATTTTAGAGAATGAGGTTCAAAGCTTGCAAATGAGATTCTATAAATATTTCGCTTTTGAACCTGATAACCTTGTTTCTTCAAATGCTCTAAAACTTAGACTCTGTTCATTATATGACAGCTCCTAAAAGAAAACCACAGCCCTCTAGAACAAGTTCTACTTTCACTGTTCTAGTTTCCAACTGCAGAAAAATAAGGTTGCATTTAGTTTTATATGAAAAAATAACACGTAGCTGGTGTGATACTGTGGTAAAAGAAGCAAATTCTCTTAAGCAGCACTCTGAAAATGTTCTTGATAAACAGAGGACTTTTGTCACCATCATACTGTTACAGGTTTTTTTAATATTTGGTATTAGAATGGAACTCCCACTTAAAAGTTGCCTGTAGTTTATTTTTGTAGATTGTGGTTGTTTGTTTGTGGCATCAGAAGCAGTAGATGGTTTTCAACCTTTCCTATATGCTAGCCAGAATGTGGTCAAAAAAAAAATTGCCCCAGCAAATGGGGTATGGACATAGCTAAAAATTAAGGAGTGCTTTTCTGCTGTTTGGGGTTGCTGGGGTTACGAGGTTGACTACTGTAATGAGTGAGATCGAACTGAGGGGGGAAAGTATTTAATGTGCACATGTGTACAATATATGCATGTCATGCATATGTGCCAAGTACAAGACTGGAGCACAGGGGTCTGTACTGGAAGATAGAAAGGTTTAAAGACCCATAGTTAGAGCAGAGGTTTACTCTCAGAACTACCTTCCCTTATTAAACCAAATCCTAGTCTGACTGAGAAAAAATGGAGTTTTGACTTTGACCTAAATAGCTTCAGGAGGACCACTCTAGGCCATAAATGAGTGGGTGGATGTGGTAGCATTGAAAACAAAGGTGAAATAAGGTCTTTTCTTCCCCCAAGAACATACAATCTAGTTCAAGGATGGGCAAAATGTGGCCCACGGGCCAGATGTGACCTGGCAGGCCATTCTATCTGGCCTGCAGGGCCCTTGAAAAATTTAGAAAATTAATATTTATTTGCACCTGGCTGCCTGTCATGTGGCCCTCGATGGCTTGTCAAAACTCAGTAAGCAGCCCTCTGCCCAAATAATTGCTCGCCCCTGATCTAGTTAGAAGGCAGAGAAGATGAAGAAAAGCTATGAAATCCTATGAATTGAGAGCACTATTTGCTGGAAAAGAAGAAAGGGGATGGAAATCATTATGGCAGAAAATAAAGGGTACACGGTATTCAGACTGTAGACCATGGGTGGGCAAAATGCAGCCCACAGCCCAGATGTAACCCACCAGTCTATTCTATTTGGCCCACAGGGCCCCTAAACATTTTAGAAAATTAATATTTATCTGCCCCTAGCTGCCTGTCATGCTTTCCCCAATGGCTTGCCAAAACTCAGTAAGCAGTACTCCGTCCAAAATAATTGCACAACCCTGCTGTAGACAGCCATTACAGCTTTTAGTTGCTTTGTCCTAATGATTTGAGTATTTCCGTAAAATATTTTCAGTTTAGTTTATAGGCCTAGTACGGTCACACACCGGCATAGGAATGGGTAGCAACTAAGTGGAAATTTGAGGTTTAATTTTGGCCTCAGACTATTACAAATAGGTGAATAAACAGTATTCCCAGAGGCCAGAATTCAGGCTTAAGGAGAAAGTAATACATGCAAAAAAGTGAATTTAAAGTTTTCTAGACTGGTATTTTGCTCACTGTAGAATGGCTGTATTATAGTACCTGCAAGAAAATCTGTAATTTTATCTATAGTAGTTTTTAAAACCCTAAAAAAGGAGTCAGTACAAGTGTCAAAATGCTCTACCCAAATCATTGATCATGCCTTAGCCATTAATATACTTGTTAAATCCTTTTTAGGTACTTCCTATATGATTTCATAGTAGAATGACTAATGTCCTACAAGAATTCTTGTGGGTGATATATTTTATTGCACCAACTGCCTGGTTGGGATAGGCATAGGCTGGTGTCCTACAACAGTTGTCCTACAACAGACTTACCACTATCTGTCCCCTGTTCAAATACTTAATAGTGATAAAATAAGGAGGGGGAAAAAAGGACATTCCTATTTAAAGGAGCAGTTTCCTCCCAAATATTACTTATTCCTAGAGGTTTTCATCAGCACATAGAATTTTACCATTAATGTGTCTTAGAGAAAATAATAAAAAGTATTAAAAGGAAGTAATGTTGTATTTGGTTGGTGTTTGCCGTCATTTAGATGCTCAGCATTGGTGAACCTAGTTTCTATAAATACACCAAAAGTGTTTGCCCCCTTTAAGAGTTTGGTCTCTGACAACTTCCTCCTTTTACAAATGAATCCATTGTTATATTGTCAGCACAAAAACAGGCACTCTTATTTTTTATAATTACACCATTTAAAAATGGTTGCAAGGATTTCATTGACTTTTTATATATGTACTTAAATTACCTTTGGGCTGACTTCAGTGGGAACACTTACGTGCTTAAAATAAAACATATTTAAATGTTCATTTGGATCAGAGCTGGAGTGCTATACACCTTGGAGAATCAACCACATATTACAGAATATTGGCAGAAGTGGACTGGCTAACTTTATAAGCACAAAAATTCATACAACAAACCTGATCTATAGAACTACCTTTATGTAGGCTAGGGACGGAACTTACACATAAACCAGTTTAAGTGATCGGAAACTGGTTTAAATCTGTAAGAGAACAGAAGCTCAGTGAACATAAACCAGTTTCAAAACGGCTGAAACTGGTTTAAGATAAACCTGGTTGAATGTAGTATTGGACTTAAATGATTTGGGTCGCATCGGTTTATGAAATTTCTGTCCCAGACTCCTTCCTGGTTCAAGTTAAGTCACAGTCCCCCAGCATCCCAGCATTTTGCAGTGCTGGGCTCAGCTACCTGCTCCAGAGACCAGGGCTGGCCCCAACCCTCTGTTCCCTAGCTGGAGCAGCGAGGGCTAGCTGACCAGGTGGGGCAAGCCCAGCTAGGGGTGCAGCCCAGTCAATGGGGGGACTACCTCCCCGAGGCAAACCCCAGCTGAGGCCAGGGTAGGGGGTTAATTCCCCACTCAATCTTACTGCTGTCTGTGACCATGGACTATAAATCCCAGAGGCACCTGGAAGCAGGAAGAGGAAGTGATAAGCAATAGGGCTGTGCAAAGCTTCAGTACCTCATTTGATTCAGCAGAGATTCGGCCCAATTCGGTACCTAATCCGAATCAAATCAGAGAAACCTTTAATGTCTCTGAATCAAATCGGAATCCTCTGTATCAATTTGGTGATTTGGGCGTAGAGACAGCTTTAAATGTTTTTTTCTACATACCTCTAGGTAGCAGGCAGCTCAGGAATGCTGCGATGCTGGGGCTCATGGAACATCCCACAGAAGTGAAGGGGGGTCCCCAGCATGCTTGGCAGCAGACCCAGAAGTGGACCAGAAGCTCTTCCAGTCCACTTTTGAGTCTGCTGAAGAGCACACTGGGCGCCCCCCCCCCCACCATGCCCAGCAACTGGTGCCTCCTGAGTGTGGTGGGGCACCTGGGATCCCCCCACAGCCGGTCGCTGAGCCGGGGAGGCACAGGGGGGCTTCCCAGTGCACTCCCAAGCAGACCCAGAAGTGGACCGGAAGTACTTATGGTCTACTTCTGGGTTCACCACCAAGCACATGGGCCCGCCCCACCACGCTTCTGTGGGATGCTCCATCTGCCCCAGCATTGCAGCGTTTATGAGCCACAGTGGTACCTCAAGGTATGTAGAAAAAACATTTAAAGGTGTGTCTATGTCCGAATCACTGATTCTGTGAATCAGCATTGAATCTTCAGATTCAGATTTGGCCGAATCAGGGACAGTGATCCAAATCAATGAATCGAATCACTGTCCCTGATTTGGGCCAAATCTGAATTCAATAAGGCCCCCTTCTCACACCCCTAATAAACAACCCTGTAGAGTCCTGCTGCTGTGATTCTAGACTCCAAATCCCAGAGACCTTGGGGCAGCAGAAAGAGAAAGTGAACACACAGCCTTTGCTGGCTACGTACCAGACAGCCATGCTCTAGCAGCCCGTGGCTTCTGGCCTGAGCCACTGCAGGTACCTGGCTGCACTTCCTGCATATGAATCAAAGGTAAATGTCTACACTTCTGTTTCAGTTTAATTTATTTGTGCAGTTTAGACTAACCTGCAAAGATTGAATCAGTTCAACCTTGGGCTTTTTGCCTGTCTGTACTTAGCCACAGTCAGGGGCAGAATCATTTCATATGACTTACAGGTCCAACCGTATAAGCTCACCTCTCTATTATTAAATGCAATAAACTACTGGACTGCAAACAGCCTGCAGTCAAAGGAGTATTTGTTGAAATCAGCCAGGTAATAATTTAAGGAAATCAGGAGCTGTTCACCAAACGCTTACCTGTGGAACAAAAGGCCAAATTAAAAAAAAAACCTAACTCTCATATTCTAAATTATGCAACACTACATGTTATCATTCTGGGTAGCATAAAATTGATTCTT
The DNA here is from genome assembly GCF_001723895.1 of Crocodylus porosus. Lineage (NCBI taxonomy): Eukaryota > Metazoa > Chordata > Crocodylia > Crocodylidae > Crocodylus > Crocodylus porosus. The sequence continues at coordinate 54,155,067 of NW_017728948.1, forward strand.
GAGGAAAGTAGACACAGATAATTAGCTATTTACCTTTCTGTTTATGTGGACAGGGATATTAAGTGAAAACTGGGGCCAAAAGAGAGATTTAAAATTTCATATATTTTCAAAAATTGTCAAGGACAGAGAGAAGTGCGGAGAGACATGACAGAGGGGTGGGGATCTGGGTCATTTAACTACATATTGAACAATTTCCATAAAAGATTTGAATGATCTAATTTTAACAAATTAATCTTTTTCTACTCTGAAATAGCAGCCATTGAGTTACCATGTGACTTTACATTCACTTAATTAAATTAAATTAGGCTCTCTAGCCTGTGATGTTTTCTATTTATGACCACAGCATTGGTTAGTATGGATTTACCCAACTCATCTCATGTCATGTTTGAAAAATACCACCTGTACCATAGTATGAAGATTCTGCTTTCCTTCTATTGCTAAATGGGTCCGGACTTCCTGATGCCTGTTTCCACAATTAGAGTTCTCATGTCCTTGAGACTTTTTTTTCCCTCCTGAGACAGAGTGGTGCTGCATCTACCCAATGGCAGCAGTCCATATCTGCTTTTGTCTAGTGAATAAGAGACCTTTAAGATTTTGCAGGGGCTCATTAGTCACTTAACTAGTTGATATTCTCCAGGCATACTCCACTGTAATCTTTCATTTGTTTTAACTGAGTGCTAGTAACTAGGGCTGCTTCAATAGAAATAGTGAAATTCACCTGTGGTAACACCACACAAACCTGTAAGAAGGAATGTGGGTGGAATGGCTGAATGGGAGTGCCCATGATGTGGAAAGGATATCTGGCAATCTTTTGTAGGCTGGTTAGGAAGGTCACATTGGGCAGGGAAAGGAATGGTCTTCTTTGGATCTCTCAAGTGCATTTTAACAAGCTTGCAGTGGTGAGATACTGACAGTCCTTGTCCTCCTGCTTTACCTGTGGCAGTTTAGGGTCTTTCTACTGTCTTCAGGCCATAGGCTTTGTAGTTAACCATCAGGATTGATCGTGTCGTTTTAGGAATAGGTTAGATGAGGATGTGAATGGGATGGTTTGGATAGGGAGGATGCTGCCTGGTGTTGTGGTTGGACTTAAAGACTCCAGTTTAGTCTCTAGACTAAAAAATAGTCCAGTTGGGCTTGGACTAAAAGAGGTTCTGTCCAGGCCTACTTTTCTAAGCGTCTATGATTTAATGTTCCCTGGGACCAATGTTTATATGATCAGTGACCTTAACAAATCACAGATGTGGTGCAGATGGGTTGTGACGGCTACTCTATGCTTCATTGAGGGCAGTGGATTAGCTGTACAGCGGGTCTTGGCATGGTGGGGAGGAGATTTTATCGCCACAATCGCTCTGCACTCCGCCCTCATTGTTACTCAGCTTTTGCTGGGCTTTATGCAGCTGGAATATTATTTACCTTTCTGGAATATAAAAGTACAAAGTCGTAAATTATATATAATTTCACTCTTTCTCATCAAGCTTACTTATCTCCATTACATTCCACTTGTGATTAAGTTTACTTGCTGTCTAGCTATTGGCTGCTTGGCTGTTTAGTCATCATTTTAGTGACACTTACAGGAAAGAGCTATTGTTCCTGGGCTTCCTAGGCACTTACAGTAGTTCCTGAATTTCTAGCTGTTGTAAATTAAAGAAAACATCTCTGAAAAAAAGTGTTCAGTTCTAATTCACTAAAGTAACAAAGTTCTGTAAATTCAGTCAGGAGAGATTTATGCTACTTTCGAATGTATAGCCTCCTGAAAATGAGCCCTTCTGCCATGAGTATTTAACATTACATATTTATGTAGTGTTAAATAAATGTTGACCCCTCCCACCCAAATTGTCAGTTTCCTTTCAGCTGTCTCTGCTGCTAATCACGTCAAAAATATTAGAAAGGTTTGGCTTTGTCATACACTATAGTGGAATTGTTGCACATAGCTCACTGTATTCATTGAAGAGCTTCACAGAAGAAAAACTTTGTCAGGCTGTTGATCAAGGCAAAACATTTGCATGGATATAAGTAACTTTGGAGATGAAAAACTCAGTCATCAATCAATTCTTCAGGCATGTAGGACATGTCTGCGCCATCAAAAGACTGTGGTAATAGCTGTCCAACTTGTAAGTGGCCAGGGGCTGCACAACCCACAGGACACCCTAGCAGGGGTCACACCAATGGAGCACCATGGGCCTCTGGGGCTGCACACTGCATGACCCCTGCAGTTGCACCATGCGCCTGCAGTAACCCCCGGTTGCGGGATAAAACACTTAGGTGCCCTGCAACACCTGAAGCTCCTGGCTGCAAGCTCTCTTTTCTCTGGCCTCCTCCCCTAATTGTATCACACCCCAGGTTCCCTAGGCCACAAGCTCCCAAAGTGGGGGAAGTGGAAGGGAGAAGGATCCTGGAGACCCCGGCTGCTTCTGCAGACAACACAATGAGAGGAGCAGCAGCTGGGTGGGAGCCCAGGCTACAGATTAACCGCTCATGGGGCACATGCAGTTGACAGGCCGCCAGTTGGACATCCCTGCTATAAGCAATCCCAAGAGAGCAAATTTATTGTAGCCATATTGTAGCTATATTGCATCCATTTCGGTGTGTAGTGCTCATGGAGGAATCGGTCCCTACTGCTCTGCTTTATCAGTTCAGACAGCCTGTGTTTGTAATGCATATTAGAGAGTACATCTTTGCGATATAAAGTACTCATGTAATAGAGATAGATAGAGGATGGATGAAAGGCTGCGAGCAAGCTGCTCAAAACATGGTGAGAATTCACAACATTATACTGAAGGCAGGGAAAGACAAGTTTTACTAAGGCACTCCTTTGCAGCTTTAGTATAAAGACCAAAGAAAGAATCCAAAGCCTAGAATGCAAGTCACAGGGAGAAACATGTTTCAGTTACAGATATTCATTCTGGTGAAGCAGAGCACATATTTTGAGGCCACCAGGATTTAGCTGTTGCCAGGATGGAACTGTTGCATTTGGGCCTCTTCTGTCTGAGACAACAAATGGTACAATTCTTTAATTTAATGTAGAGGGCTGCCAACTCTCTTGGTCTCTCCATAACAGAGAGCACTGTCAATATTTGCTGCTGTCCTCCCATTGCATTTATGACAGAGTAACATGCTGTCCTATGTCCTAAGCACACAATATCTCTTTTTATCTGACTTGTATGAGAGATGTGGCATTTACTTGCTTAAATGCAGGTTCAGATAACAAGAAGCGTTTTGCATGTAAATGCTGATCATTAGGGGCCATGGTCTTCATTTAGATAATGAAGGATTTTGGATAAAAGAGTTGCACTGTACAGACATTGGTAGATATTATCTACAAATCCAGGAATGAAATTCTCCTCTTTCAACATCGAACATTTCTGGGAACCTTTCAACAGATAGAAAGTGATACTATAATCACCAAAAGTTGTTTGCTTTTTTGGCAAAGCAACTTCACACTAAAATGTGTACTTTGTATAAAATAGCAGACAGTGATTCATTCATACCAGAGCAAACAGGAGCACATAAAATTGTAAAATAGCCAGTTGTTTTTGAAAACAGTTTGTCTATAACATTCTGTAGAAGTGAAGCTGCCACTGTTGTCTGCTTGGGACTCAGTCATACAACATGCCGAGTATCCCAGCTCCTTAGCCAACAATTTACCTCGGCACATAACTGACTCGGTGAGATTGCTCATGCTTAAAATTAAGCATGTGCTTAAGTGCATTGTGGATCAGAGTTCTCAGCACCTTATGAGACTGAGACATCAAGGCATAATTTTCACCTTCATGCTTATGAGCCTTTTTACACAGGTTATCACATGTGCATGCACACATCCACACAGACATGTCAGATGAAGGACTTAATTTGATGAGACACAAGAGCAAGGTTTTAACCACTTCCTGTCATTAAATATCTCATGAGATTTTTCACAAAAATAAGGGCATTTACTGTGATAACCTGATCAAGCTCTGGTGCAAATAAATCCTTTCTGCCTTATTAGAATTGTCCCTGCAGTTTTAGATGGATGTAGCATTCTTCTTCACTTCCTGTCCTATTGTTTTTGTGTTGGACTAAACCACTATTTTCCCTTTAACAGACACATACACTATCTGAATCTACTGGTAATAAACATCTAATGAGTTGTCTTAAGGCACTGAAAAACATGTCTGCTTTATATTTTAAATGATATATCCTAGATTTGTGTTGTGTGGATTTAGGCAGCATTAAGAAATTATTGGCACTCTCATAAATACAAGATAAGCATCTAATAAGATTATACCCCAAGCAAATCATTTAATATAAATATTAAACAATGTTCTTGCCTCAAAGAATTGGTTGATACAAAATTTACTGTTGTGAATTTAGCTCCAACAATATTTCATTTGTATTTATAGAAAATTTTGTAGAGAAAACACAATAGGTTCCTAAACTGTAGGGGTTACTTCACTTCAACTCCCTACAGAGCGAAAACTCAACAATACAAATGAGTATATGTCTATCAGGACACTGGTTTTCAATAGTTTACAGAGTCAACTAATATGAGACACTATATGGCAGAAAACTGTGGTGTAGAAATACTGGCCAATACATCTAGCTTACCTACTGGCTAGGTAAGCTAGTTGAAACCCTAGTCTATTTAATGACTAAATTAAAGCATTTGCTCATATGACTTGTGGGCGAGAATTTAAGAGATATAGACGAGAGAAATATTTCAGAATTAGAGCTATGAGCCAGATCCTCAGCAACATAAACTGGTATGACTTAGTTGAAGTCAGTGGAGTCAAATCAGTTTACACCAGCTGAGGATTCAGGCCATAGAGTTATAGCATCAATTGTCATTTTGTACATCTGTAACTATTCCTTTCTTTAAATAGTCAGAGGGTCTGACTCTCCTCTTGCTGTCACTTAACTCTGCTAAGTAACTTTAAGAGAGCTACAGTGACTTTCACTACCAGGAGTCAAACTAGTTGGATCCTGTGGTCCTTTTATCTTGTAAAACTTCAAGTTACTGATCATGTAATGAAACTTAGAAGTGCTGCACCGGACAGCCCAAAGACACAGGCATAAACAAGGGACATTGAATTAACAGTATAAAGTAGGTTAATTTATTTCATGTTTTGTTAACTGTGTCTTTCTTGGTCTTCTGATCTATGGTTGGCAGATCAGGAAGTGGCATAAAGACCCCCATTTTGCTGCATGTGTGGAAATTTTCTCATTAAAGGGCTGAGCTGGCAGGTTTCCACTGTCATCGTGACATTTCACACTGTTTATGGAACTTAACCAGAGAAAGAAAAAAACGCCACCTCTCAAAACCAGTTAAATAATGAGGAACAAGATGCATTCTTTTATCTTTCTGTCAAGTGAGGCACAGTCTATTATCTGCTACAGTCTGCGGCTGGAATCACCATCTCCCCCAGGCCAGAATTTTACAGTCTGAGTACTCTATAACTTCCTGCAGTAAAACACCATCAAGAGCCAGAACATTAAAGGGGGGAAAAAAAGACTCAAGGACAGGCTTTAAACTCCAGTCTTAACATCTACAGCTGTTACTGTATCCTACAGATCCTGGTAATACATACCTACATATGTAGTTGTACTGATATTCCAAAGATACATAACATGCGTATGTGCACGCATGCATAAAAACTGATTGTCAGCAGTGCTGAGTACTTCTAGCTCCCCCTGGTTATAGTAGGCATTGTGGATGTTCAAGAGCTCAGGCAAGATCTGTAACCTAAAGAGGAAAACACTGCACAGCATCCCAGTATTGTGAACCCTCTTTTACTTTGAAAGAGGCTGGTTGTTAATTTTCACTTTTAATGAAACAAGTGATTTTTTTTTCTGTTTAGCAGTACTTAAAGCTGAGGCTGTGATATGCCATTGTATACCTCCTGTTTGCCACAACGTAGGCTCATAGCTTAGCTTTGTTCCCAATAAGATGGCAACTGATGCTCCTAAAAGAGCTTCACATACACTGAAATCACTCAGCAATAGTCAAATTGGGCCTGTTGTCCTTAGAACAAAGCATTACATGCAGCTTGGAAAAGTGTCTGCTTTGCTGAGGCTTAAGAACTAAAGTAGAAGGAATGTGTAACAGATTTGTAAAGAAATAGTAATGCTGTGCATGGTCCTGTTCTAACAAGCAGTGAACTGTAATTCATTATATTACAGCTACACAAAGTAATTAAGTAAGACTGTCATTTTTAAAATATCCTCTAAATTGATAGCTCTACTTAAGAGTAGATGGGTGAGATTGAGCTCACAAAAGCTTGTGCTATACATACTATGCATATTAAATTATATATATAAATATATATATGATTTAGTTAGTCTATAATAGCCTATGATATATCATACACTAACTATTATAGACTAACTAAATCATATACAGGTTTCCCTCACTTTATGCAGGTTATGTATTCACTCTTATGTGATGACCTTTTTTATACCAAAAATTCGTTATATGCAAGGTAAATTCACTCTTATGCGATTGGTCTGGTGGAAGGCTGCATTCAGCTGCTTTGTGCAGTGCATTGTGGAAGTGACGTGCACCAAAATATAGTCTCCTGTGTGGATCTGTGCTCCTCGCTCGTTGTCTGCAACATGTTTTTGTAGTTACCATCCCCATTATGATAGTGCCTTGTGCTTATGTGTACTGTCTGCTATTGGTGAGTGTCAAAATTGTCTTGTAAAAGTGGTAGAAATGGGTCTGGAGGTTAGTACACTTAATGTCTTGGAACACATCCCTATTTGTTACATTGTAAAGGGGGTTCCCTTTATGCGAATTTGAGTTATGTGCCATTTTCCAGGAATGCACATACAGTATAAAGCGAGAGAAACCTGAAAATCTATAATGTATATGTACATATGATTTAGTTAGTCTATAAGGTGCAAATCTAGCCTGCCTTCATCTAGCCTGCCTGACTTCAGACTAGATGGTTAAGGGCAGTGTTACAACCACATATCGTATTTCTCCTCTGAATAAGAGGTCTCATCAGATCCTGATGCTTTAGTTCAGGTCTTAGCAATAGTCCTCTAGGACTGACACACTGCGAAACTTCCTCTTTATCCTGAAACCAGCATTCATCTACTCCATATCATTGGGCGATTTCTAAGCTTCTTTGCCAGAGACATGCATGCTAAAGAATCACCTGGGCCCAAATGCTTTAGATAAATAACTAGCACTTAGAATGGCTGCATTTATTCAACCCCAGGAAGGTACATACCCCCTTGCAAGTAACAAAAATTGGAGGAAGGTTCTTGGGCTTTCTTAGCCCAAAGGCCAAGAACCTAGTAGTTGGGGGACTTGCTTGGGGAGTGCAAAAATAGGTTTGAGGATTCCCTTGCCTAGATGGGGTGTTAACCTTTGTCTCCTTCTTTCCTGTGTAAAGGGGAATGATCATTATTCCCATTATGCAGATGGAAAAAAACGAGTCACAAAGAGTTCCAAGATTAGCCAGTATAACAGTATCAGAGAATGGATCAGATCCCAGGTACCCTGACTCTCTGCTCTGTGCTGCTTCTCAGAATGAACAGAGATAAATAAAAAAATGAAAAGAGAAGTAACAGAAAAGATAACGTGACACAGAGTTACTGCTGGTTTTGCTGTTTCAGCCTCCGAATGAGCTTCAACATCCAGCAATCTTGAATTAGTGCTAATGCTTACATATATTCGGAAAAGCTCTATGTAGTATATTCACAAATGTGGTAAAGCAGTGAAAATATTTTTTTGAAGTGAGTTTCAAACATGAGTTTAGAAGGGAGTGGAGGGAAATCAATTTAGCTCCTACCGTTACATTTAACCCAGAAACACTGGCAGGTACTCAGATCAGCTGCTTCCTCTTACATTCATTACCATACTATATGGTATAAGTTTTAACCATAATTTTTAGCCTGGTCTTAAAAGACCTTTCATTTATATGCCTGTATTTTTGCACATACAAATAATTAATTATGGGCGTACTGTTTTTACACCCATATTTAATGGGTGCAAATGTTCAGATGCACTGAAGGCCATTTAGACATGCAAATACCTGATAGCATCTTGCAGTGTGCTGAGGATATATCCATATTGCAGACAGCAAGATGGAACTAAGATACCTTTAAACAAGCTAACACAAGTAGGAGAAGAAGTTTTAGCTGTGGCAGCCTGAGATTCTGTGCATCTAATTTATTCTATTTCTCTAATTTAGCTAGAGTTCTGAAAGTGAAAGAGTTCTACATGGGCAAATGTAGATTCTGGGTTTGTGTTTTGTTTTGTTTGTTCATTTTTTATAGACAAGGAGGCATATTATTGGTCTGTCTACCCATTTCTCTTCCAATGAGAGATTAATTCACTCCAGAAATATGGATTCTTTTAGACGAAAGCTAGGTTACCTGGTTTAATCAGTTTAGGGGAGTAATATGGTTTATTAAGAAGCACATGGGACTAAAATTGGGGTTCTATGTCCTATTCCTGGTTTTACCATGGATTTCCTAACTTTGTTTCAGTGACTTGCTAGACAAGTCACTGAATTTTCCTGTGCGTCACTTCCCTCTTCTGTAAAATATAGATAATGACACATACCCACCTTTGCAAAGACATTCTTTGGATGCGGTGCAGAAAAAGATGCCAAATAAGTATTATGATACATTATTTAATATTAACAATGAATTACCATACTGTTTACAAATGGGATGAGATTTTAAAGGAGAAGCATGTTGAATGGATAAAGATTTTGATGAGCGGAGATGTTGAAAATTTCTTTACTGAATACAGAAGTTACTGCTTGCTGTGAAATGTGTAACTTGAAATTCCCCAAGGATCTCTGATTCAGAACTGAACCCTGTCAACCCTAATGATTAGATTGGGTTGGATTATGCTGGTGTACCTTTGCAGGAGCACCTCTCCAGGGAAATGATCTAGAAATTTACCATAAAAACGATGATTCCATTTTAAGTTTCTGTTTCCCTCTAATCAATTAACTTTCTAGTTCTTCTAATAAGCATTATACAGGAATGATGGGTTTCAAGCACCTGAACACAAGTTCTGCATTTACACGTTCATAAACTTGTTTGTTTGCACTGGGGGCATAGCATCAGAATAGCACACCACCTGTGAAAACTTTGTTGGCATAATTTCACATAACAGAATTATACTGTTTTTCTATGTGAAAGGAAGAAGGAAGTACACCTTTTGGTTCTAGCTCCAAACTTCAGCCATTACATGGCTTCAAGGCTCAAGTCTCATAGAAATAACATATCACCTCCTGAAATGACTTTGCTACTAGAAACTCATTTTGTAAAGCTTCCCTTGTGCGTCCCAGCTTTTTCTATATGAGAGTGTTTTTCATCAAACAGGTTCTCGCTCTCTATTTCTCTCTCTCTCTCTCTCTCTTCAAGAGTCATATTGTGATTTTTTTTTTCTTGTAGGAAACAAAAGTGTTAGAGGTCTAGCCATCTGCATTCTTCATGAAATAAACCTAATTTTATTTCATGAACGCCTTGTGAAATTATTCTTTTTGGAGAAACTTGTTATACTCATATTTTAACTAGACCAGTAGTTCTCAACCTTTTTAGACTCAAGGCATCTCTCATTAGATTCAGGACGCCCCTCAGAAAATACCAGCTCTTCATTTTCACTTAATTTTTTACTATAGAAAAAATAATAGAGGAATTTTTCTGTTGCAAATAACTCAGAAAGCTCACAACAGGTCAGAATGTTTTTAATACTGTGGATTCCTATTTGAAATCCTTGCATTTATTGTGTGAATCATGTTTTCACACCTAACAGTGCTAACATTGTGTGGCACCCTTGAAAGTATCTCAAGACGCCTCAGGGTGCACAGCACCATGCTTGAGAATCACTGAACTAGGCAGTGTGTTTTGGTGTGCAATACTGCTCTAAAATATTTTTGCCTGGGATAGACATAAAGTGGCAGGATATTCTGATATAGCAGTACATTCTTGGGAGTACAATGATGCAGAAGTAACTGTGCAGTAGTTAAGGTAGGACTGTATTACAGAATTCAGTCTTAACAAGAGCTTTAAACGTTTATGTTGGATAGATTTTACTGAAATGGCAAAAACCAGAGTATAGCCCTTCTGAGCTCTATATTAATCCTTTGTGATAGTTTCATGCAAAATGAAGTGATACAGAAAGAATAAGGAGGATTCTATAATCACTACCTTTTGCAAATAAGTCACTGAAATCTGTTCTCTTTCATCATATCTTTTTCAAGAACCATCACACTCTGGGATCTGTCCTTTGCCCTCCTTGTTGCCCTTCATGTGCCAACTGCTCAAAAATTAGTGTTTCTTATTACATTGAGCATTTGTTCATTCAACACTTTACATCCATCATGAAAAAGGTGTATGTCAAGACAAAGCTGCAGATTGTAATTTGATGAGAAATCCATTTTGAAAAACAAATCAGTTCTATTTATCCAGATTCTTACACTGGTGCCCATCACCACTGAATGCAAGTGTCTTTTCCTATACAAAACTGCTTTTTTTCCTAGAGCACTCTCATCCAGGCTTCATATTCAATTTGTACTGAAAACAGCAGTCATCTTCGAGACAATGCCATGATCCCCACTAGGATGTGAGACCTTTCCTATTTTGTATGAATGTTTCTAATGCTTGGATTTGACAATGGGAACTATGCTGCTTTTATTTTTTTTTAAGTTATTTTTAAGCTAAGCCAGGAAGAGCTTAACTATGGAGGTTTCTATATTTAGAATATTTTCCTTCTGTTTATACCCAATTGCATTTCAAGATCACTTGGGTTTGTCATATTTGAGACAAGTAGAATACACACCCCCTTTGAAATTTGTTTCAAAACCAGAAGGAAGGTAAGGAAGAAGTAGACTAAGTAGAATAACTATAAGATGTGGGAAGAGATCATTTTTCCAATGAAATATGCAGAGTGCAAAATATACATGTTTGAAGGTATTAATTCATTGTCATTACTTGCTCAATTTTTTCTTAAACAAACTAGCCAATTTGTGACTACTTTTGTAAAGCACTTTCAGCACTTTGAATTGAAAAATGATATGTAGGTATTATTACTGTTATCAGGATATTAAAAATTTAACTTAGAACAAGTTAGAGTTGGGTTTGAAGTTTGTTAGTATCCAGCATCCTCATGATGACAATGTTACAATGCTGTAGAAAAGTTCAACCGGGACGGACATGGAGTCAAACAGGAAAAAATATCATCTAGAGCCAATTGGAAGAGAAGGATCTTTCACTCCACAGATAGCACAATAAGGGTAAGGAAGCAGGATCAGCATAGGAAGAATATATGATAGTGACAGAAGCATAGATATGTAGACATTTTTTAATGTAAAAGAAAATTAAGCTACCTCTGTGTATTAACATACTCCCTTTTACTTACTCTTCTTTTTGAACTGAAACTCTAGCCAAATACCTCTACATAATGAAAATTTCAAATACCATTGGCAATCTAATCTGCTTTTTAAAACCAAGATAAGGAAATTTCAGAGGGGGGAGAAACTAAAATTAGCACGGTTTTTAAGAGCTCAATTTTAACTCTATTTCTTTTTGTGTTAAAGGAGAAAATGTTAAGATTTAATTATGGTATTGTAAATTAGTTGCCAGTAATAAAATGTATAAAAAATTTAAATGTATAATTCCTTATACAATACATAGAAAAAGGCATCTGCAGAGTTAACTAATGATTTTAGGTTGCAGTAAGCCCTACAAAAAGCCATGTTCAAAAAAACCAGTCTAATAGTATTATCATGAATATATAAAATCAGAAAGATGAAACATTAGATTACTCATAGGTTACAGTTATTGTGGTTTAGAAAGCAGAGCAGTCTCATATTGGAAAGGATGGAAAACTGAAGTCATCTCAGCTTTGAGATAAGCCTACTGTACCATTGTACTTAAAATGATTTTGCAGTGTAACACGTGCATAGGATCAACACATAGGTGGTATATATTGCATCTATGTGCCCACACGCTTCTACCAGTCTGGCTTTGCCAAGACTGTTCTTCACAATACGAGCCACAGGACTGATTTTAGGCTGCTCACTTTTTTCACAGTATTTTCCAATAGAGATTTTCTTTCCTCCAGCGATAAGAAAATGTAGAACATGGTAAAACCAGTCTAGAGTACAAGTGTCCTTAAGATGGAGTCATCAGAATATTATGCACACTTTGATTCATGAAATGGATGCACCTTGCCCCATAAATGGTTTCCTTAGTCTATTTATCTTTGTCTGTTGTTTTATCAACAGTCAATGGAGACTATGGTGTCACTGTGTGTAGAATTATAAAGTACAGGTAGGAAAAAATGAGTAAAAAGGATTTGAAAGGAATTCTGTCGATAAGCACTGAGAAGGCAGGTGTCAGGAGTCAGGGCAGCAGGCAGGCTAAATTACCCCCAGCTGGCCCTAGTTACCTGAGTGGGCCTGGCTGCTAGTGACTTAACTAATCCCAGCTCATCACAGTTGCCCACATGGGCATGACTGCCTACTTATAAGGAGCAGCTCTTTCAGTACCTAGTAAGTTACTCAACAGAACACAGATTTTGGGGGAAGGGGGATGTCTACCTCAGTATAGTTCAGATAAATTAGCATCTTAATTCCTCTTATCATTTTCATGAAAATGAATGAGCTTTGTCCTATTAATTTCTAATTATTTTTGGAGGAAAATAAACAGAGTATTGCATCTCTTAGCTCATTCCTCATGCTGTATAGGGCTTCTGGGGGATTACAAAGGTGAGGAATGCACATAATATCTAGCAGATTATTTGTATGATCATGTGAGAGACTAATCAGCAGCATCTAGCTGTGCCATATGATCTTGGACCAGTGAGTCTGGTCTTGAACTGTGCTTTCAGAGATAGCATTTCCTCAGATATATCCCCCTTCGCCAGGAGGCCAGACCAGAGTAGGGAGAGGCAGTTTTAGCAGCTTTATATCACTGGAGGATTATCTGAAGCAGGGAGAATGTCTAGCTATCTGGTTATGCTACTTTTAAGGCTAGTTTGAACTGCACAAGCAGTATAGATGCAGCTTAATAAGGCACTATAGAGTCAGTAAGAATGTCCCTGACTGAACACCATCCTCCTGGGTTTCAGGATTGTTCACTACATTCTTGAAAACATACTAAATGGTTTTAAATGTGCATGTTGCACTGAGAAAGATCATGTTAAATCAGATTGCACTATTACCTCTGACAAATTTTTGCTACCAGGATACACATCGTGAACTGCAGATGAACCAAAAGCAAAGCTTCCTTTTGTTTTAATTTTGGTCACCTCTTCAAGGGCAATTTTGTCAAAAAAATTGCACGCACAAAACATAACTGTATGAGCCATGCTGATAACTGAATGCATTGTCTGGGGTAGGGAAACAGAAAATTATATTCAGGGCACTAATAAACTTGCATCTCCCTGCTCTAACTCATAGTACTTCACAGAAAGCACCACGAGTTAGAGTAACCCCTCCACCCCAACCCAACAGATATTCACTGTGGGGGTGAGGGGAGGGATGGGGCTTCACTTTAAAGCCAATCCAGCAGAAGGAAGCTGTCTGCCTGCAGCCTCTCTCCCCTTGCCCCACCCCTCAATCCCATCTCCAGTGCTGTCTGCAAGAAGAGAGGGGGAATGAGGGAGGGGGAGCATGCTGTGGGCTGGGGTTTGCCCACCCTGAGCCGGGGGAGGCCGGGGGGAGGGCCATGAGGCAGGGGGGCTACCCCTCCTCCAGCTCAGGCTAGGCAAACCCCAGCCTGCAGCTGCCTCTGCCTCTCCCATACCCTCTCCTTTCCTGCACACAGCACTAGGGCAGGGCTGGGATGTATCAACCTAGCCCCGATTGTGCACAGCGACTGAAAGAAGTTATATGAAGGCACTCTGCTTTGGTGCACCTCCATCTGATCCCTCATTACATGAGGGTTAATTTGTCACACGATTGGTCACTTTTAAAGTGTTCTGCAGCTGTGCACTTCTGGCACGGCACAGCTATAGAGCACTTTCAGAGTGCTGATCGCACAACAAACGTCACTTCTATCAGCACTTGCACCTGGCAGCCTCTGGTGAACATTTTATGCATGCAGTTTGGGGTATAAGGAGCATACATGACTTTAGAAAAATAATTAAATTACATGTGATGGCTTCGTATAATTTATGTACTGGCTGCTGGAGTGAAAAGATGGTATTTGTCCTAAAATTGCCACAACCACCTGATCAGATTTCCTTGCTAATCAAACACAATGGAGCTAGTAAACAGTATGCTAAACAATGTCTGACAGTACAAATAAGAACAGATGCAAGATGGGCAAGTAACAGAATTATTATTCCTGTTTTGGCAGCACAAGGGACCAACCAGGGATTAGACCCTCATTCCACTAGGCGCTATGCAAACAAATAGCAGAAGGAGAGTCACTCTCCAGAGACCTCATTGTCTTGAAGTGTGTACAACATTAATAGCAGCATTTATAGGAGAAAACTGACTAGATTTTTCACAGCAGAGTTAAATCTACTCTATGCATAGAAGAAACAAGCAGACTAAGTGTTAGCTGAAATGTGAAAGGATTCAGAAACAGGTCCTAAAGGACAGGGACAAAAATTACACATAAACTGGTATAAGTGATTGGAAGCCAGTTCAAATGTAACGCAACAGACGTTCAGTGCACATAAACCACTTTCAAAATGGCTGAAACTGGTTTAAGATAAACCTGGATGAATGTAGTATCAGATTTAGGTTAAATCAGTTTATTGAACTACTGTCCCAGATCCCCTCCAGGTTCAAGTTAACTCATAGTCTCTCCATATCCCAAGATGCTTTGCAACCCTACCCTCACAGTGTGAGTGGACTAGGCTCGGCCCAAGCTGTCTGCTCCAGCAGAGCAAGGAGGCATGCTCTAGCACCCCGGGTTCTGTCCTGGGCCACTGCAGGCATGTAACTGCATTTCTGGAATCAAAAGTGAATGTCTGTTCACTTGTTTATAGGTTCAGTCTATACAGTGTAGCCTAATCTGAGAAGAATGAATCAATTCAGCCTCTGGTGCATTGACTGTCTGTGCTTGGCTTAAGAGAACAGCATTGTCAAGTATTCTTTTTAGAGTTCAGAATCTAACTTATGCACAACAGGACCAGATGCATGGTTTCCATATGTGATGTTGTTTATGAAATGAAGACAGTATGTAACAAAGAAGATGATATCAATTGGTGCACATCGCTGAACTAAGGTGATTACCAAAATACTGTTCATAGATAGAAAGGGCTTTTAGTTACTGCACCAAACAGGCTCAAGTCATTTCTTGTCAGGTTAAACCTATTTTACTGAAGAACAGTATGAGAGAAGATAGGAAAAAATTCCAAAGCTATTTAAAGGGAGAAGAGGATGAACTTGAAGTTACAGGCAACAATTGCAATTACAATGGTATTTGTGCTTTACCAAAGGGTTGGGGAAGGATCTGTAATATCTTTCACCATTAATTAGTATAGAAAAGGGGTAGTGAGTGCTCTGAACCCTCTGAAAGCCCATCTAACTCCTAACAACCAAACCAAGACATAGCATCACCATTTTTGATTGGTTGCCCCAGTAACAAATGCTGTATTCTTATTATACGGAGTGGATGCAAGTCAGATCTTGTTCTAGGTGGTGTGATCCTGGACTGCAGTCTGTACAAAGAATTTCTAGCTTGGATTCAGAGGTAACATAAAAGAGATACAAGTTTTGCAGTGGTAAGTGGGTGAAAAGGAATATAAAGTCATGGAAATTACACTCCCAAGGGTATTGGTGTAGCCAAGAAGAATGAAGTAGACCTCTTTGCCATTCTGAAAGCAGTTGTACAACTTAGGACAAAAAGATTGCCTTAGGAAATAATTTAGCCCAAAGTCTATAGCTAACACATTTTCTAATTATTTTATTTATTTTTTATTTATTAAATGCTTAAAGTAATTTTACCTAAAAGAAGTCTTCTTGCAAATGTAACAGTGCTAATGAATGTCACTTGTACCTTAAACCAGAAAGTGAATTTTGGCTTAAGAATATAACACACATGGATAAATACTGTGAGAAGAGAAGCTAAATTAAAGCTGTTAACTAAATGGAATTGATTACTTGTAATGTGTTTTCCACCAAGCATAATTTTAAACTTTGTGTCAGTAACAACTAGATGTGGCCCTGAATTTTTGCTTAGAGCAATAGTCCTTGTGTACCCAAAATGACTGGAAACTATTTTGTGGCTCCAGCGGTAGCTTGATAGGCCCTCAAATTTTGCACTCTCACTCTCTTGATAACTGATCCATGTTATGATAACAATAATAAAAACAACTAGTCATGTATAAGAAATCACCCATCATTAGGTAACCTCCCTTCTCAAAATTGCAACCAGGAGTATTCATGAAAACACCATCCTCCTCTATTAAAAACTATGTAGAGGCTGAATCAGGTTTTACTCTATTAGTATTTCCACTGAGACACTGAGCTTTACTTTTTTAAAATTCAGTATGAACTTTTCCTGATTTTTCCTTTACATTATCCCTTCAGGACAGATAAATGCATAGGTCTGTATGATTGTCAGACCGGATCCAAAATAATGAACAATCTGCAAAGTGTTGCCAACTATTTTCCCAGTATTTTTGCTTGATATAAATATTGCCTCCACAGTCTTGTCTGTAGACAGAAAGCCATCCATTTAGTTGTAGGGCTTCCAGACTTCACAGTGAGCTGTGGGGTGTTTTTTTAATGTAAAACAGAAAATCCATTCATTCTTGCCCCATGACAGATCCATCGTTCAATCTATCACCATTATACTGTTAGAAATATTTTATATCATTAAAGCAAATACAAGTGGTCACATGAAATGATGGGCTCAAGAGCCTTGAAAACCCTCAGCTGGTACAAAATGGCTTGGATCTATCAACTTCCACCAAACTACCCTGGTTTATACCTGCTGAGGATCTGGCCCATAAACTGAGTATTAGGACTGTGGGAAAGACTGTGCCTTTCTAGGCAAATGATGCAGAGTGATATATGACAGAAGTAACATGAGAAACTATCTAGGCCAGCTCAGGTATCACAAGTGGTCTGTGATTTGATTTCTACAGTTATCAAACTGATGACAAAGAAAGGCTATCAGATGTAATGCTAAAAATTCCCCTCTGTCTTTTTGTGGTTGCACCACTGGCAGATGGTGGTGGGGGAAGCAGGGGTTGGGGTTCAGGGAGTTAGCTGACCCCACAAATATTCCCACAGCTTCATGTTGCTATGCTTAGACACCGCACAGTGCTCAGGGACCTGCTTTGACCCCCTCTGCCTCCAACAAATGAAGTCTCTGGATCTGTCTTTAGGTTCCACACAGTATGATTTAAAAATGGGCAGCTAAATCTGTGCTTCATGAAATCCTTCCAGTCCGCTAAGGTGGAATCAATTAGCATTAAAGTTGTGTATTTAAACAAACAAACAAACAAAAAACCTTACTAAGAAACACGCTACAAGAAAAAGTATCACTTGAGTTGTTTGTTCATATGGAATGTATTAGTTACACAAACACAGGGCAAAAGATAATATTACAGATGAAGTCCTACAGTTTTTCCAATGACAGTGAATTTGTTTCTCTTCTTCCTGTTTTTTCTTTTTACCCTTAAATATTTGACTGTCATTACACTTTAGCATGTATTCTGGTTGGACTCCAGTTTTCTCCCTCCCATTAAGCAGAGTACATTTTATATCTTTGATGCTGTTTTTAACATTTAAAAAATGGCTACAGCAGACAACACTTCAACTTGTCCTGACAGCAACATCCAAAGGAAGCCCTTTTCAACCCTGAGACTGGACTACTTCACAGGCCAGTGGGTGAAATGAAACTTTTAGGAGAGCAAGTCACAACTGCACTTTCTGAGGGAAAAACATGCTTTTAAAAAATGTTGTTTCTTCCAACAACCTTTGACCCTCCTGTTTACACTTAGACTCCTGAGTCTGCGAGAACTGTTACTAATTCTGGAAACGTAAAGCTTTTGAGTGTGCAGTTCTGAGAACATTAATCTCCAGAGAGTGCAAGTGTGCTTTACATAGAAAAGGTACACCCGGTACAAAGAACATTTATCTTTATTGTGATGTTGAGGCAATGAAAGAAATTCTCTTTTCAGTTTGGGATTGTGGTGAGCTGCTCTGATCAAATTAATAAATTTAATTCCTTCTGAATCATTTCTCTTTTCTTTCCTCCAAATACAAAGTAACCACTTCACGCAATCTGGGAATTTATGTACGAGAAGGGAAGAAGTAAAAGGGGAGTGATAGGGATGTTTCATGGATCACTCCTTCCACCAGCCAGTCCTGTGGGGTGTTGCACTGTAGTTGATACAAGGTGATGTTGGCATTCACTCTGAGGTGCATCTTCTTTTCCAACACTTTCCTGCCCATGCAAACAAAAGCAGGGGCAGGAAAGCCAAAATGCAGCCATGGGTTTAGTACTGAGTACTAGTGTCCACTGGACAAGGGAGCAGGGAGAACAAACTTATTACTGTACTTCCTTGAATATAACATGCCCCCAAATTAGGCATGAAAATATGCATCTTGTTTCATAGATTTCATAGACATTAGAGCTGGAAGGGACCTTGGGAGATCATCGAGTCCAGCCCCCTGCCCAAAGGGCAGGAAGTCAGCTGGGCTCATAGGATCCCAGCAAGATAAGCATC
>NW_017728948.1:54173720-54176935 GCF_001723895.1 Crocodylus porosus
CCTATTTAATAGGTTGGCTTTTTCCTGGGCGTCAGTTGTCAGTTGCCCCATCTGGTTTAGCAGGGGTCCAACATTGCCCTTGCTTTTCCTCCTTGTTTTTGGAAGGCAAAGGGCATGTCTATAAATGCTATTAAAACCCAGCAATAAACTCCAGTGCAGGAGTTTTTTGTTCTGGTTGCACCATTTGAAAGTATGCCCAGGACTGCAGCATGTTAAGCCAGGTCAGAGTAACCCCAGCTGGCAAAGGGGCCTGGGGGGTCTGCCTGCCAGCCCAGGGGTGTTCTGACCCAACTCAGCATGCTTCAGAGGGCTGGCTAGGGAATGAGGGTACTCCAGTGCAAGGCCAGCTGGCATACAGCCCCTGCACTGAAGCACCCTCATGCCCCAGCCAGCCTTGTCAATGTCTACATGTGTGTTGCTGAGCACTAAAAAAACTCCACCACAGGATAGTACCTGTATTTACAGGTACTAACCTGTGACAGAATATATTAGTTTACTGTGGTCTAACAGGGCTGCATGTGTAGACGCTGAGACATTTACTATGGTGCTAATTAGGCAGCTCCACAGTAAACGTCTCAGGTAGATACACCCAGAATGTAGGAAAATACATTTTCAAGAGTCCTAGCTGACTCTATGAAATAGAGCAAGTCCTCCTGTAAGCATAGAGTCTTCAGGAAGTGTGGCACTGGGAAGTTCCTGATGCTAGCTGCCTCACCTAGCTGGCATCCTGATTTTCCCAGGTGGACTTACTGTGTCACACAAGGTTAGACCCCAGACCCTAGCAAGGGCCGTAGCAAAGCTATTGATTCTTTACTGTAAATAGTTCTTTATATAGGTTCCTGTAAGTAAACTGTTGTTTCCACATCACAAGCCTGATCAAGATATTGCCAGCAGCTCACTTGCTGCTTCAGGTACCAATAGCTACAGCTGTGAGGAGGTTAACACAGGACTTCACCATGTTGGCATTTTCATGGCAAGCAATGTGTCTGCAGGCTTGTTTCTTTTCAAGGGAAGAAAATACGTTCTCTGCTTAAAACATGCATACCAATTTTTTTTTTGTTCGGGGAGGGGAAGAAAGGGGTGTGTTGTATGTAATAAGATATGGTATTTTATGACTCTGGAACCAGAGTCAACACTTGTCCCTTCACTTTCCCCTATTCTTTTCTTTCCATAGTACTCACATGGTGGGGAGCTGCTAGCTGGCATGGATCCAGAATAACCATCTCTGTGTCTCCCTATGAAGGGAATTTTTTTGAGGAAAGAAAGGGGCAAAGCTGAAGCACAAGTCCAAAGTCACAGAAACTGATCCAGCATAGGCAGTGTCACTGATTACTAGAGGTCAAAACCATCAGCTAAGTAGTAGCCCTAGAAAAGCAGGGGAAATTGTGTAAGGAACTATGCATCTCTGGGATGCTGGAGGTGCAATGTCTCCTGGTGCCTGGGTGAAACACGTGTAGCGTGCATGCTTTGAACTTCAGTACTTAATTTTGGCCAAAGTAAGAAAGGAAATAGAAGAGGAAACATGGCTTTTAGTTGAGCCTCTCCGAACATGAAGAAGGCAGGACAGGGCAACTTAGCTAGAAGAGCCCACAAACATCCAGAAATAGGATGCAGCAGTTACTGGATATGTCCAGTGGCTGCTTCTCCAAGGCAGTCTTCACTGTGGGCAAACTACCTGTCAAGTTGTACCTGGTGACCATTGGAAGCTAAGCCAATAACAGCACGGTGTAGACATGGTTCTAAATCTAGGAACGTAGGGACCCCAGTAGAATCAGCAGCTGATTGATGCAGGTATAAGAGAGATGCCTGTTGTGAGTCTGGATACACCCAATACCTGTATCATTTTGGATACATATATCTATATTGCAGCAGCAGCTGAAGAGACCTGTTACTTATTAGTCTAAGAGCTGGAATGTGGTGTTGGTTGTGGGAATGCAGACTGTTTGCTCAAAAGTTTTGAAGTGTTTGGAATGGACTGGGACAGTACCATTATTCTCAAGATCTGAAGAGCCCAGGTGACAAATGCTGCCTGTTAGGATTGTATTTTAAAGGCTGAGGCACCATCTTTCCAGAGGGAAATGTGTTTTTAAGTCAAGGTAAAGTATGGAGGTGTAAGTATTATGTTGAAACATTGTATCACTACCATAGCAAGAAAATAAGGATGCTTGCTTGAGAAACACTAGTAGACTCCCTATCTAATGGATTTTGCTTGAAATGTATCCCTGGCGTTTGGAATGTGTATGCTATTTTCTGCTTGTATCCAGTGTTTGTTTTAATATGTAACATCTAAGGTATGGGCAGTTCAGTACAGTGTTTAGAGTCAGGGCTAGGAACTAGAGAAAGAAGTACAACCAAGATCATGAGCCAGACTTGGGAAGTCAGCAGAGAAGCACAAATTAGGGACCAGAGTCAGAGGGCCAAAAACAAGAAAACTGGAAGGCAGGCCAGGGTTAAGAAGCAGAGTGAGGAAACCAGAAGACAGACCAGTATCAAGAAACTAAGTAGGATCTCAATAGGACTTAGGGACAGGATCCTGAGGTTTTCCTGTGTAGGTCTACACTGGTTTGACATTCTTTTCAAGACTGCCAATAAACAATAAGCCTTACCCCTTGTAGCAAGAAGCTGAGTTCCAGCCCCGCTATACTCACCTCCAGGGATGAGCCAGACCCAGAAGTCCAGCAGCAAAGAGTGACTGTTGCAGACGCAGGCCCTTTCAATCCAGCATTTCCCAGTCCATCAGTGGAGGGGAAGTGGAATCCCAGAAGGCCCCAGGAGTTCCAGGCCACCACGAGGAAGAAAAACCTATAAAGTACTGGAGAGGGGTATTTCTCCCCTTCTCCCTCCAAGTTGGGGGAACAAACCAGGAGACTTACCTGGTGCCACAGCCTGAGTCCTATTAGGCCAGAGACTGAAATTAGTAGAACTTCCACAGCAAGGCTAGAAGGTGTTACTAAGAACCAATGATAGGGAGCAAAGGACTCCAGCTTAAACAAGCAGAGGGCGCCAGCTCTACAGGCAGGCTGATTGATTTAGGAGTGCACTGTTTGGTGTGAAGGCTGCTCATAATTGGCAGGGAGTCTTAATACCTGGGAGGAACAGATGATCATCCTGGGGAGAAGTACATGATGTTAAAGTGAAGAAGCCAAAGTAACTACATGTTTAAGTTAATTCATAGACTTCATAGACATTAGGGCTGGAAGGGACCTCGGAAGATC
>NW_017728948.1:54177214-54209880 GCF_001723895.1 Crocodylus porosus
ATAAACTTATAGGTGGCCATCAGGTCACCCCTGAGCCTGCACTTTTCCAGGCTAAAGAGCCCCATGGCTCTCAGCCTGTTGTCGTAAGGTCTGTTTTCCTGACCTCTGATCATGCGTGTGGCTCTTCTGTGGACTCTCTCAAGCTTCTCAATTAATGGGTGAGTTGAAAGATAAGAGAGTCTGGCATAAACTGACAGTATACAGGAATGATGACTTGGCATGTTCATTTGTGTTGGCCTTATGTTTATGAGCTGGGTGAATCAAACCTGAATAAAAACAGCTGCAGGTCAGAAACTGCAGAGGGGACATGCGGAGGTGAGTGGATTTAACCCCTCGCCATTTATCTGGATTACTGAAAGTGTCATCTGGATGAGTGACGGACAAGAGTGAAAGGGAGGAGGAGCCTTGGAAAAGATACACCCCAAGGTAGGTGAGAAGTCAACAGACAGTAGATCATAAGCTGGGAAGAGAACAGCTGAGAGGAATTTTCCCCAGGGTGCACTTTCTCTTAGTCTTCAATAATCCCATCAAGGTGTGGCAGGAGAGAAATCCAACAACAAAGGAGTGTTGAACCTAGGTGGGAAATTACCCACGGGCCAGATAGCACCCTGTCACCCCTCTTGGTGCCTTGTTCTGTGCACAGGATGGGCAATACCCACTCAATGAGCAGCTACTCAATATATGTATCCTCACTGTTGAATGCAGGGCTGCATACCGTTCAAACCTTGTCCTAGGGGAAGAATTATTAAATTTGTTCATAGCCTTCTGTGGTGCTCATCACTACAGTATTTAAGTGCTTCACAAATCCTAATTCATTCCTCTTCTGTGAAGTGAAGAAAGGAAATAATTTCCATTTTAAAAAGATGGAGAGCTGAAACACATAACTTAATGTTAAAAGTATCCACTAATTTTGAAACCCAGTTTTGGATAAGTAGGACCTATATCTTCAGAATACTTAGTTTCAGATAGTACTTTATATGCACAGTTCCCATTGGCTTCAGTTGCAGCCATAAGGGGTCAGCACTTTTGCATATTAAACCTCATCATCTCAAGTTAGCTTCCCACTCCCCCACCCACATCCTCCCTCCTCTGGAAAATAAGGAACACACAATTTGTGACTACCTGTACATGGTTTAGGGGGCTTACTCAACATTATACAAAAACATTACATAAGAACTTGGTAGCGGAAACAGGGATATTATCTAGGTCATCAGGCTGACATTCTATTCCTCCAGTGCCCTGCTGTACTCACACAACAACCTCAGTTTCTGCACATCCTTTGCAAATGAAGCAGGTGTCCTATATACAAGGCCCCAGCAATCTGCATGGCATACTTGCCCCTGCCTCCCCCCACCACACACACGCACACACACACGCGCGCGCGCACACACACACACACACACACACACACACTCCATTGAAAGACTGTAGCCACCTATCTCCTTCAAGGAAAGATGATGAGGTGCCATCCCTCTAAACTTGAAGCAGGTGCTGGGAAGATCACAGGAGTGGAGGTGCTACTGGCCCCGGCCAAGCCTTGAGCACTGCTCCCTTGAGGCAGGGGAAGTGGTGCTGGCCAGCAAGTGGTGCAGGGTCTTGGGTTGTCATCCACAGCTCCCTTCTCCCCAGGGACTTGGGCCACCAGAACCAATCCCACCCCACCCCCACCAGGAGGATACCATGGCCAGGCTCCTCAGTCCTCCTTGCAGCTGTGCCAAACCCTGCACTGGACAGCCCCACATTGCACCCTAATCTGGCCTCCCCAAGCCTCAAACTAAAGGGGCTGGCTGGGTCAGGGGTTCAGGTAGGGGGTTTCCCCAGAGCCCAGCCCTCCCCCACTATCTACAATTTATTGAAATAAGAGTCTAGAATCTTTATCTTTTGTTTCTCAAATTCAATTTAAATCAAATAAAAAGCTTTTAAATAACTAACTTTTACATGAAAACCTCCATGCCTCGTGCCTATGTTCTTCTACCTCATCCCATGCTGCTCCCCTTTCCTCCCCCGCCCCAACCCCATAGAGCAGGGAAAATCCAGGTGTCGGGGCTCAAACATGCCCATACTCACCAGCCTTCTAATGGTAAGTCTGAACAGTGCACATTAGAGAAGGTATTAACCTTTAACATGTCACTGGGCATGATTACACATACGGTTTAATGCTCAGTAACCTATTTTACAATTCATTAAAGTGTCATGTAAAAAAACATACAATTACACGAATGTGCAGTAAAATAGGTTACTGCGCATTAAGCATCACTTAAAAACCATACACATTCGTTAGTGCACATCAAGGCAGCCTAATGCACATTTCTTTGGTACCTCATATTGGATGATACACCTACATCTAATAATAAAGAGCCTTAATGCATGTGTATATGTGCCTACTAATCATTAGTTTATGATAATCTTAATACCAACTAACATTATTTGCAATTAGCACTTGCAAACTTGTATGTGGCATCTCACTCTTTGAGGTTGTGTCTACCATTGCAATCGTAGGTCTCAGTGCTGCCTTGCACACCAAAGTCTGCAGACACATACCAAACCAGAAAGCTGTCAGTGGTCATTTGTACATGACATGGCATTTAATCCTCATTAATTTACCATGCCTTAAAAAGTTTAACCTGGGTTAATTTGGTGCATTGCATTTGTTTTTGCAAGACATGCATTTTCGAGTGACTTAAGTCCCATGTGTCATGCCTCACAGATTCTAGTGGCGGGGGGGCCAAATAACAATCTAGCTCAGATCACCCTCCCGATGCTCCCACCAACCAAGTAAAGCAAAATCCATGACATTTGGTCAAGGCAGGGGTGCAGGGTTGGAGACAGGGGCTGCTACAGGGCAGGAGGGGCCGGGGTTGTCTCTGAGGGCAGCACAGGGGCCAGTACCTGTGCTCGCGGGGGCTGAGTGGGCAGGAGATGCTGCCCAGGGGGAAGGAGGGGGAAGTGGGGGTTGTGGCCAGCCCCATCCCTGGGCTGTGTCTGGGCGGGTTTTTTAAATGCAAGCCACACGTCCAGAATTTCCTCCCCAGGTTTGTTTTCAACATGGCTCCAATGCTGCCCTCCGAAGCAACCCCTGCCTCCACCCTCTGTGGGAGCAGGGGGAGGGAGGGAGGGATGAAAAGGAGCCAAAGAAATAAAATAATATAAAAGCAGCAAATAACAGCTGTACTCAGTGGCCAAAGGCCTGAACCACAGAAATAGCGCAGCACCACTTGGGGCAAAAGACAGTAATTACAAGTCTTCGAGTTGATTACTGTTTGAACAACAGAAATCCATAGATATGGCGAAGTAAGCAGGGAGCACCCCAAAATAAAACTTATCCGAGTAGTATTAGCTTAACATGCCGAACAGACTTTTAAAGTGGTGGGAAATCCCGTTCATGCAAACACAAACACAGTTTCAGCGGCATAAACAGGAAATCACATGTTGTCTACAAACACCCAGTAAGATTAAAGATATAGGTGAGTCCTATTATATATTTTTATTTGGAAAACAAAATTTTGCTTGGAACTTCTTTCCAAGTACACATAAATGTATGAACGTAACATTTTCTTTCTCTTTCTCTTTTATTCCTCACCCTGTTATGATTCCCATTTATTTATTGCTAGCAAATGTTTTAAAAGGACCTGTCCCCATTTCACCAATATCTTCTTTCTTCAGGTTTGCAAAGAATCATAGAAAATTAGGGTTGGAAGGGATCTCAGGAGGTCATATAAGCCAACCCCCTGCTCAAAGCAGGACCACCCTCAACTATATTATCCCAGCCAAGGCTTTGTCTTAAGAACCTCCAAGGACGGAGAGTCTACAACCTGGCTAGATAACCTGTTCCAGTGCTTTACTACCTTTCTAGTGATATTTTTTTTCCTAATATCTAACCTAAACTTCCCTTGCTGAAACTTGAGACCATTGCTCCTTGTTCTGGTCCCTGCCACCACTGAGAACAGTCTAGCTCCATCCTCTTTGTACCCACTCCACAGGTAGTTAAAGGCTGTTGTTAAATCCCCACCCCCCCAGTCTTCTCTTCTTCAGACTGAATAAGCACAGTTCTCTCAGCCTCTCCTCGTAAGTCATGTGCCCCAGCCCCCTAACCTGTTTTGTTGCCGTCTACTGGACTCTCCAATTTCTCCACATCCTTTCTGTAGTGAAATGCCCAAAACTGGACACATTACTACAGACTTGGCCTGACCAGTGCTAAATACAGGAGAAGAATCATGTCCCTTGATCTTCTAGCAATGCTCATACTAGTGCATTGAGTTGTACACATTTATAATAAAGCATATTGTTAGCTTCCTGACTGCCCCCATTAACACCAGCTATGTTTTAACAAGGATGTTTCCTAGAAAGACCTACAATTCCTTTACTTGTTTTTCTTGAAAAAAAATATGTAATTAATTAAGGAAAAATAGACCCAAAGAGATGAAATTTCAAAATTATAATTTATGTTGTTTTTATTTCACTGTGTTATACTTTGGGAAAAAATAAGTCTATTGTTTTGTGTTATCATGACTTTCAATAGGAATTCCCTAGAGAAAGGCACAAATGACTCATTAAAAGGTTTTCATTTAGAACAGTACTATGGGATTTACTGAAGATGACCTGAGATCATGGGGTTCAAAGGAAACAATGGCAAATGTAGTCAAATGATGGTGATGAGTTAATAGCACTTTTTCATTTCCTTTCTTTTCTTGTGTATTGTCCTACCAAAAACAAGCTTCATATTTTGCCAGCCTGAGAGAGCTACTTCAAAGTTCAATGAGGTTTTTATTCTCTTCTATACATTTTTCACTCATAAACTTGTCAGCAATTGCAAGTATTTTGCACCCCAAGGAAATTAATGTTAACTGTATATATTGCAGACACCTGCTGTTTGGGTATCAACAGAAGAGTACAATTCTTTTTCAGAATCCTACAGTTGTGGAACAACAGGTTTCAGGCTGAGGGGGAAGTTCTATTATGTATCTGTTTTGACCTCAGGATATAGCCAGTATTTAGGTTCTTTCGGGTTATGGCCATTATAGGAGAAAATGCTGATGTCCGCCATTTTTGTGATGCAATCTTGTTTAATTACAGAGAACATACCAAATTCTGTTTCCGTTGGAGTTTCGAGCCTCTTTCCAACCAGCAGTCTGTCCAAAGCTTGCTCTCAGCCTTTTTCTCAGTCATACAAATGCTTCTTCAGCTGTCTCTAGGCCTTCCCTGTAGCCTTATGTTTATGATTCTGTGACTTCTTTATTTTATTTTTTTTACAATATGGCAATTGTATTTGCATCCAGATGCCAGTCAAACCTGAGACTGCAGAGGTTAGCGGCTGTTCTAAATCTACATGTGCCCTATGTTTTGAGTGATAATTCCTGATGTTTCAGCATGACTTTATATAAGAGCTTAACTGCTTTCAAATTTTATCTGTAAAGAATGGGAACCATTATACTCACTGACTTGAACAAGATTTCTCCCAAACACAAATCTAACAAAAGTAGAGGGGCTGAGGTTACAAAAAAAAATTCTACTATAAACTCAGGTTCTATAAACTTAGATCTGCCCCAAACATTTAGATCTTTGGACTGAGATATTCAATACTCCTTCTCAAGGGAGAATTTTCTTTTTTCTTAAAAATTGTACTCAAATGCGATATTTGAGCCCAAATTTAAATGGTGATAACAATATAAATGATAAGCCACAGCAAAATCCCCTAAAAGATTTTAAACTGTAGGCGACTGTAAAAATTAGAATTTTCCCAGTGTTTAAAAAAGGAAACAAAGCAATTGCTTTTTAGAGCACTGAGGAGTCCCCCCTCAGCCCTCTGCAGTTCCCTCCTGGGGCTCATCAGCTGCCATAGAGTTCAGGAGGACAGAAAGTTTGTCCTTGGAGCAGGAGAGTAGCAAAGACTGGGAATGATGCATCCTAGGATGCTGCAGGACTCCAAAATGGTCATTTTATGTCCTTGGAATGCTCGGAGATAGATTAAAACTAGCTAGTTAACACCAATTGATAATAATCTCTCCTGAAGCAATGCAACTTTAAGACACTTAAAGGACACTCAGTCTGAATGTGCAATCTTTCAAGTTTTAAGCACTCTTAACAAGAGCTAATTGCAACATGGACCTGGGATCAGATGACTTGCCCAAGGCCACACACAAAAACTGTGAGAGTTCTAGGATGCCAGGGGAAACAGCCTGCCTCTTTTTCATTCTTCTTCTCTTTTTTCTTTTTTTTAAATTTAGCTGCAGTACATTGTATTCTCCCTGAATAGGTGAGATACAATTCTTGCTAAAGTCAATGAACAGACACCAGAATCTCAGTCAAAATAGGGATTCAGCTGGAAGATGTGGTACACAATATTCTGAGTCTCTCTTTGTAGGTTCCAGTAAGACATTTTGCAGTTCTTCAGGAGCACTGTGCTTAGCAGAAGACCTAGCTCCCTTGGTTTCTTTCTCCAGCAATTACTAAAAAATAAGAAAATGGAAACAAAAAGGCTTCTTAACATTATTTGTCTGGTATCAGTGACTTTAAGAGGCATTCACCAAATTACATAGTTACCAATAGCCACATCTTTATGAGTTAATATGTACATATGTGAAGAGGGAGGGATCAATTATCAATATAAATCCAATTTTACACTGTGAGGTTAGTGTTAGAAGATGAGATTCTCTTCTTTCTTATGAGAGGCAAGGGCTTTGTGTGATATCTTTCATCACTGAGGCTTGAGGAAGGGCACTTGATGCCCAGAAACTTGTCCAACACAACTCCCAGCTTCAGAGTTGGTCTAATAGGGTGAGCTCAACCCCTGGCCTCCAGACCAGATCCAGCCTACAATGCCTTGTAATCCAGCCTGCAGGTCTCCCTACAGCTCCATACATTTGGCATTCTGGGAGTAGTAACAATTAACACTCCCACCACTCCCTCACTGCTGACCCTGTGCAAAGAGATCAGCCCCATTCCCACATGGCTAGATAGAGCCAGAGCCTGGCACAGCCTCATGGAAATGGCCTCACTAGGGTACAATACAGCTAAGCGGGATCAGGGCCCAGGCAGGCCATTCCTTTATGGTTGCATCGATTCACTAGGAGAGCTGTTCCTGAGTAGCTGGATCTGGCCTGGGCTGGACCAACACTATGCACCAAAATGGATTCAGATGGACCTGGCACCACTCACCCAACCTAGGGGCCCAAAAAGTTCAAGCACCATTTGTCTAATAAAAAGTATCACAGAAAATCCTTGCCTCACATCCATTTCCTGGACCATCATGGTTGTAATAACACTTGGACCCTACTGCTTTCTTTCATACACACCTAAACTTTAAAATAAAGTTCACTGCAAAATACCTTTTGCTTTTGACCATATACACAAATCTGTTTATCAGAACACATCTGGTTCTTTTATTCTTGTGTGAGCAGATTAATTTAAATGCCAGTGAGTGCATCTACATGTGCATTAAGGCACTTTTTCTAATGTGCATTAGATGTAGTACTTCCAATGTGAGGTATTAAAGAAATGTGCATTAGGCTGCCTTACTGCACAGTAAGGAATGTGTAGAGTTTTTAAATAATGCTTAATGCACAGTAGCAGGTTTTACTGCACATTAGTATAATTACATGGGTTTTTTAAAGTGACATTTTCATGCACAGTAAAATAGGCTACTGCACATTAAAGTGCATGTGTAGACATGCCCAGTTACACCATGGTTTGGGTGCTAATTAGAGCAGAATTTCATTTTCCATGTGTAATGAAATGTAAAGCTCTACTAAGGACACTGGAACTATTTACATTAAGAAGGTGAGCAGAACTTGACCCAGTGTCATGAGCCATACAGATAGTATTGTCTTGTTAGTTTTCACTCCTCCAGCAATGAGGCTAGATAAATAGCTTCCTGCCATATGGCCTCCTCCTGTTTCAAGAGATCAGATGGACACTAGCACTGACTTTTTAATTATGTTAGTGGAATAGCCATTTTTATAACAATTAAACTTGTATTAACAAAGCAATTCCAAGTTTTTCAAGAAAACTACAGTGAACATACTTGTTAAGCTACACTTTGGCGGTTTATATAACACAACAGGATGATTCTTCAATTATGGGAGAATTCTCTACTGAACCACATCATAATATCATATATAAGGATATTATATAATAAGAGTAGAATGATTGCTTGTACCATTTATAGTTCCAGTGCCTTCAGCACCACTGATTAGTAGGATCAAGTTGTACATGGGATATGTGTGATCAGACTGGGTCATTATTTTCATAATTTTACCATACAAAATTTTGTACAGACTAATTCAAGGTTTAGCCCTGCTCTTGATAATTTCAGTGCAACTAATGTCAGGTCTTAATTTTGTATATCATGTTTCATGTATAGGTTTTATGAACCAGTGCTTGAAACATTCATTAATATTATTGGATGAATTATTTGTGAGTATGTTTCTTACAACATGTTATGCTTCTGGCTGCATCTCCTCATTAAACTGTTAACAAGAGTCTGTCTCTTGACTATAAAATGCCAGCTGTGAGGCATTTTGTGATCATACCATGCTAAAGAAGCTAAAGAAAAAAATAAATGGCATTGTGTTATTTCCTCTAAAGACAAGACATCTAGTATTCAGAACTGATTGAAGGGCAAGGCAGCTCTTAAAGTATTTGTTTCTTTGAAATAAAACTTAACCTTCCCATCTTACAAAGGCATTTTATGCATTTACCGTACATAATATTTACAGTCTCAAGAAACAGCTGATAAACTCAAACCACTCCTCACAGCTTGAGTTTCTTAATGCATCTGCCTCATTTGTTCATCAGCACTTTATGAGAAAATAAACAAAAACACTGTCTGTTTGCCTATTGTCAGCAAAGACATCTGAATACTTCCTGCCAGGAAAGGTAGTTGTACCACCCTTGGAGCAGAGGAGATCAAGTCTCTATTCTGCCTTTACATTTGTAACACCCAATCTACAAGCTAAAATCTCAGGGAGCTTAATCAAAAACCAAAAGACACCCCAGGGCATGTGTTATTGTTCAATAACAGTAAGCACCATGCATAGCTAGTGCCAACAACAATCTAGCACTAACATTGCCATATATTAGTACATGCATCTGAAGAATTTCTTTGCAATTACAAAGAGAGAACCTAAACTGTAAAATGTATATTATTATAACAATACCGAAGTATAAATCTATTAATTCAATTAAAAGTCTCCTCTCCATATTTTTTTAAACATTCTTTATAGTATATCATTAAATTATTGAATGCCAAAATACCATGGCTACATGAAACAATATAGTGATAAACCAGAATATTAGTGATATAGAGATGGATGAGCATTGTGAATTGTGGGATTTAATAATCCTAGATTACTTCTGAGGTTTATAAACCAAGTTTTCCCTGTCATTTTAACCCAGTCTTAAGGAGATTTACACTTTAAAAACCTACAGATTTTCCTAACTCAGGTAAGTTTATAAATTTAGGCTGACATCTGTCTGAACCTTGGTATGGTTTACATATTGGACTTTTTTTCTTTTGCTCCTTTTAAACAGTGCCCCTGTAGTTGTCTCTCATTCTGCCCTCTTGCTTCTATATTTTAGTCTCGTTTTTCCCCACATTTTTTCTTCTATTTCTGCATGCTCTATGATCCTTTGCAGCATAAACCTGGTCAAATATTTTTTACCCAGTTAGACTTGTCTTGATTAGAAGTCAGGGAAAGGAGCTGGCTGCCCCTGATGTGAAAAGTACTTACTATAGTAAGAGCAAACAAAATCTAGATTCAAAGCTGCTGTTGGCTGTATATAAAATCCTGCACTGATCAGTAATCAGTTACTCACAAGAGTAATCCAGAAGCATAACCAGGGGAGGGGAGAGGAGGCGGGGGGATGGCACAAGTGGGACACTAGCTGACTCCCTTACACATGCTTGTGATCAGCAAAAGAGTAACTGATCACCAATATGTGAAAGAAGACACCAATCTGTTAAAAAAACCGTTGTTAACAAACACTTGTATAGCAAGGGTCAGACCCTGCTCCCACCGTAAAGCTGACTGCCTTGCACATGCGGGTTAGCATGACCCAAAAAAGAGAAAGGTGGAATGTAGATGCACTTGGATACAATAAGGAGACAAAACACATCAGTAATGAGAATTTTGCCAGCCTCACTCACACTGGCCATGGATACACATGCACTTAGCTGCAGAGTAGACTAATTAGTTGCAGAGTAAAGCATCACCATCTACACATGCAATGCTATTAGGCCACAGTAAATTAATTAATGCTGCCATATGATAGTACTGTTGGGGACAGTACTATTTTACAGTGGGGTATTTAACTGAAATTAAATACACACGTAGATGCTGATCACAGATATAAATTGCTCCCAGCCAGCTGGGGGCCAGACTCCTGTTTGCTGCCTAGCCACACAGCTTTGCAATCTCAGTACCCTTGTGTTCAAATTGCTGCTGTCCTGGGAGCAGCATTTGCATGTACACCTGGGAGTAGTTTACTCTGGCTCAAACTACTCTGGAGTTTATTGCTTCAAATTAATTGTACATGTAGATGCAACCATTGGTTTGCATGTCACACCAGAGTTTATTGCTCCTTGGTGCACTGTTTGAGCATGCACCTGGGACCACAGCATATTGAGCTGGGTTAGAGTGGTCCCATCTGGCAGAGGGCTTGGGGGGTCAGCCTTCCAGCCCAGGGATGCTCTGACCCAACTCAACATGTTGTAGAGGGGCTGGTTGAGGCATGAGGTTACTTCAGTGTGGGTCTAGCCAGCAGGCAGCCCCTGCACTGAAGCAACCTCATGCCCCTGCCAACCCTATCAGTATCCACATGTGCATTGCTGTGCATTAAACAACACTGCTGCAGTTTAGTACTTGTATTTACAAGTACTAACCTACGGTGGAGTTTATTAGTTTACTCTTTCCTAATAGCACTGCATGTGTAGATGCTGAGATGTTTACTGCAGAGCTAATTAGGCAGTTCCACAGTAAATTTAATGTGGAGACATGTCCACTGAGCATTGCTTTATTCTGCAACAGATGGAAGTGGACATTAATTATCATGAGTAATGATACTAAAACCTGAGCATTAATAAGCACATACCTGAGGTATCCATCATTTGTAACTGCTGAATACTGAGTTTAGTTTCACGTAAATATAGTTCCCCAATACACTGACTATGAGGAATTAAAACCCCTGCCACTGAAATTCTGTTTTGTATAACCACAACATATAAAGAAATATCCTGAAGTCATCCAGTGGCCTTTTTTTCCCCTCGTGGTGTTATAGGTCAGAACTTGTAAATACCCTTGTCAGACATTATGTTACCTTATGATCAAGCTTAGGACAAGTTCACAAATCCAAGCTACATGTCCAAAAATACAAGGCAAACCTTGCTTTACTGAAGACCTGCTCCCTCTTAATTTTAAGTCTTTTTTTTTAAACCTCCAAAATGCCAAAGGATTTTGTAACATGATTCCCTGGGCCACTGGAAATCTTACAGTGTTTCAAAATTCTCCCTCTTTCAGACTGTCACAGCTTGGCAGTTCCATATCAAACATTTCCAATACAAGACTCCATATTTTATTAACAGGCAGCTATCACCAAAACCCTTTGGAGTTTACAGTTCCTCTGGCTGTGATCTACTAGCAACCAAATCTTCACATACATATCTATAGGCTACTAACAGTAACAACTGCCAGGCACTGCATGTAGTTTATTCTTCCTTCCTGCTTCCTCCATTGATCATTTAAAAAGGCCAAAGCTAATCAGATGTAAGTGTGGGGGCTTTAATGACAGACTGTGCTGTGAATTCCTAAGCCTGGTGTTGTGTTTGTGATTTATCATTGCTAAGCCTTATCAGTCACTGATTGACTCTTTCCTCTCTTAACCCTTGACGATGGCAGTCTCTTGGTCTCCTGCAGTTCCTTCCCAGTTGTCTAGGGTCTCTAAATGCTAATCTGAAGATACAGAACCTCCTGTGATCTTGTGAGTTTGCAAAGTGTTCAATCAGCAATTTGACAGAAACACCCTGATGTGAAAATTATAATCAATACATTTTCTAGGATTTATCTGTCAGGAAGAGGCCTAGAAATAAGCAACACTGAATGATTGCTATACTGTCAGCAGCTACAAGTATTTCTGATATGTTTGATCTGTTAGCTGTTCTTGAAACTGAAATGTGAAAAAGTGCTGTTCTAAGTTGACCTGTAGCAAAATAGAGATGTGAATCATTTTGCAATGAAAAATCATTTTGCTTTCAGGTTCAGGGTATCAGAGTATTTCTGTGGGTCAGTCAGAGCCCCACAGAAGTGTACCGAGCAGCCCACAGAACAATGCATGAACACAAATTTATCTATGTGAAAGGAGAAAGCCCTAGCCATCTAGAGACAGTGCACACATTGCAAAGACTCATCATTGAGAACACCATGACTGGTCAGACTTCAGACAGAACCATCTCCAGTGGAACTTCCTGCTATCCAGAGCCATGGTGTAGCTGCTGAATCAGTTAATTCTTTGTCATGTCCTTGGCTGAGCAGAGGACACCTGTGTTTGAAGCCAGTAGGCATACATGATTTGGTGGAGGATAGCCTCCTCTAGCCACAACTATTGCTTTCTGGGTAACAAGTCTTCAGATGATATGGCACTCTGCCTCAACCCTGCTCATTACCACATCCCACCCCAAGTAAGTGCAGGTAGTCTGCTCTACCCAGCAGCCATATGGATATAGATAACTTTTCACTGGGCTCAGCTGAGAATCGGAACCACAACAGTTGCTACTTGGTGTTCAGCCTTTTGGATCTCTCTGCCTGCTAACACTATCTTTTGACCCATGGGAAGAATCTAGGTATTATCACTGGCAATGGTAACAGTCCCTCAATACAAAGATAGTCTTTCAGTGTATAGGGAAGTCATTTCTGAGTTTGGAGATGACTTAAAGAGACCAATCTGAGATCTGCATGTTCAACTGCAGAAGTGGCAAATAGTTCTCAAAGGAAGGAGTGGATCCTGCTGATGTTGAGTCACAGCTCTTTTGCTTTGTCCTTCTCTACCTACCTCCCTACCAAGGTGAGTTTGCTCAAATGATCAATTATTTGTTTTACCAGACATGATTCAGTCCTTGTGTCTCCCAGGTATTGTTTTTAATATCACATTTCTTTAGATTTGCCTTCAAGGTGTCCTTGAATATCTTCTTTTGCCCACTTCTGAAGCAATGGCCATCAGTGAGTTGGGAGTATAGGACCTGTTTGGAGAGACCGTTGTCAGGCATCCTTATGATATGTCCTGTCCAACACAGCTGACACCATATAAACATGGATTCAAATTTACATGCGAGAGAGAGAGAAAACTAAGCCTGACTGGAAGACATTAAGTGGATCATTTTCACTTGATTCACATCATTAAGAACCCCTTTCCATGGTGGCCATATGCTCAAATTCGAGTACTAGGAAATCATCTGACTTATTTTGAATTTTGGGGTCAGCCAGTAAGGAAAATGATTTAACAAAAAGAAAAACATTGAAAATATAAAGCCATGTCTTGAACTATTTAAATTGGTCTGGACCAGCCCTCTAGCTTGAACTAAAGCTTCAGGGAAGAGATCTGTAATCTCATAACTAACAGTTTCCTCTGTGTGCAGGAACAAGTCTTTGTTATCCTTTCCTAATGTTCATTAATTTCCCATAGGTCAAGCATTTGCCTCTCACTGATTCATCAAAAAAATAATGAGCAACTGGGAGTGAACCCAAGTGGTGAAAAGCATCACCCCTTAAAATATCATAGGAGTTTTGCTATTCACTGCAATGACAGAGTTTTGCAAATTGACTTCAGGGGGCCCTGATGGCACTTGACACCTTCCAGCAGCAAGAAATGAATGTTTTCCTTTAAAAAGGTCTTTACCATTCAACATTAAATTCCAACAGTATGGAAATGGAAACTTGAGCTCATGCAGTGTGTGGTCTTGGTGCTACAGCAAGGGACTATATTTCAGCTGTAGAATCTGTACTGGCTGCCGATTTGTATCTAGAAACAGTTCCAGACATCAGTTTGGACTTACAAATGGCAATGCTGATCACTTTTATGAATCTTAACTAGCTTAAAGAATCCTTATCTATAGATAAAACCAATACCGATTAGACCAGCTGGGCATTTGAGCTAATCATCTCGGGTTGAAATAGCTGTTCCTGGTGGTACAGCCTTTTAAGAAAAGTCTTCTTTATTGAAATATGCTCTTCACCTCCCACAGTGTTCCACAGGAATTGGAATTTGCTGACAATCAGGAAATGTTGCAAAGTTCATTCGTCTCCCTGGATTCTCTGGTTGGGATATGAAGAGATTAAGTGGGGAGAAGTGTATTTTGTTTGAACATATGCCTATAACTGTGGACAACTTTGTACACATACTTAGAAGTACAGCTAGGCACATTTTATATGTATTCATAAAAAATAAATAGAAATACAATTCTTCCTGTTCTGGGTCATTCTGTGTGAAGAGAGGATATGATTATGGCTGGGTAAATTTGTTTTTCGTGAATAATTTATTAGCCAAAATGCAGTTTCAGTCAATCCAAAATAACTCCTAGATTCAGACTGAACCTGGAAAATAATTTATAAGAGGCAAAAATGCAGGAAAAAGTGGATGTGTTGGAACAAACCTATTTGTTGCTTTCAAAAATTACCTTTGGATTTTTCAAAATAGGTGAATTAAAAACAAACAAACAAGAACAAGGTGTCCCCATAGCCAAGTGGTTAAGATACTCTTTGGATGTCAATGAGATACTCATTGGACTCCAGATATATAGTCTCACTTTCCTTATTCACAGCAAAAATTTGAACAAGCATCTCTCACTATTCAGAAGATTGCCCTAACTTTTGGGCTTGGAGGTCATGCTGTTTCTCTGCCCCAAATAGTATTTTAATATTTTATAGAAATATTTAAATATTCAAGAGGAAAGTGAGAGAGAAGCTCACATAAGCATACTTTGTATTATATTGGCGAAGGCAACCTCCTTAGAGGTAGGATACTCCTCCAATAAATAACTATTTACACAGAGTGAGCAACTCTAAAAGAACTCCATCCTAGAATGCCTTGTTATCCAGCAGCTGGGGCATTTTCCTGAGGGGATGGAGGTCTTGCTTCAAGTTCTTGATCTGTAAGGAAGAAAAGGGATTTGAATCTAGGTACGGTATATTGTTTTCTTGAGCAGGAATGGCCAATTTGTGGCATGGCTCTGTGTGACATACCACATGTCATGGAGGAGACAAGCAGCACAGTGGTAGATAAAGCAGGGAGGAGGAAGCAGAGCAGGAAATCAGGCAGGGAGCATAGGGGTAGGAAGCAGAAAGCAGAGGCACAGATCGGTCAAGGGAAAGGCATTGCCACTAAGGAAAGGTGCAGAGCTAATCTGTATCATGCCTACCAGAAATGTTGGTCTCTGTTTTTCTAGAGAAGCATGTTTGCAAGTTGGCTATTGGGGAAGCAATTCCTTCCTGCTAGTCCTTAGTGTGGTTAGTTCTTTGGTTTGATTAAAAATATCTGAAAACAAAATTAAGCCATTCATTTTGAGCCAAATGACACTTTTTATTTGAACTCAGCCTAATTGCTTTGATTCACACTGTATGTCAAACAATGGATTTTAGTTTGTTTCACCACTGAAGCAAAAATAACAGTTATTCATGGAGCCCTCAGCAGAACAACCAGTTTAGTTGGGAAAGAAACAATATGTTTCATAGTATTTCTCAATAAAGAACCAACATGGCTTACTAGATTTAAGACGTGCAAAGAGAGAGGCCTCCAAATAACCAGCAGAACTTCTTTTCACTCAGGCAAGGGAAGCTTCTATTCACCTACATCTAAGAAAAGAGCTGCTTCCCACACTTCAAACCATGAGACTTTCATATCTGTAATTTCAAAGACATCAACAAACAGTATGGATCCCCTGAAACACAAAATGGCAGACTGGAGCTGACCATTCCTGTAGATATAAGATGAGGAAATCACCAGAAGTATGCCAGGAGGATGAGTTGTAGA
The DNA here is from genome assembly GCF_001723895.1 of Crocodylus porosus. Classification (NCBI taxonomy): domain Eukaryota; kingdom Metazoa; phylum Chordata; order Crocodylia; family Crocodylidae; genus Crocodylus; species Crocodylus porosus. The sequence goes on from NW_017728948.1 coordinate 54,193,229, forward strand.
GGAGTAACAAACGGCTATCCCCATCCACAGGAGGATCAAGGAAACTCAACCACTGGGCCAAGCTGATTTTAAATGTATATAATCTCAGTTGAGTTTGATTCATTAGTGTCAAAGTAGTTTTTTTATATTAATTACTGATGGACCTATAGGGTCAAGTTCAGTCGCTAAGCTTTATCCCAAAGTGTAGGAGACCAAGTAGATACAACCTGATATGTTTATCTTTCCAAAGCACATTTCTACAGCAGTCGTGTGCCAGATGTAGCCACAGCTGCAGGAAGTTGTTTATCTGCCCTTCCGACCTTTAAGAAGTGTTGGGAGATGGTAAAATCATGTTTTTATTGCACATTTCTTTCAAGTAGAAACTTTTCACCATCAGCTAAAAATATAATTTAAAACATGTAAGGAGTGCAAACAATTATTGCAGAGTTCTGTAACCTACTGTTACTTCTAACAAGATACTAAATGTAATAGTTTATGCTTTAAGTGTAGCTTAAGTTTCAAAACTTGGACCCTTGTAAATTTAATGGAAGTTTAATTGAAACACCTGTAATAGCTACTATTGTTTGTCTTTTTTATATTTTCCTGGGTCTGTTCAGGAGTCCTTACACATGTACTTTGTTTGTATACAAGCTCACGCTCTCCAGGGAGACATGAAGTGATATTACACTGCAGCAGGTCTTATTTATTTCTTTTGGCTTGGATTTCTGAGATGCCTAATGAGAGCTGAATGCCTGATTCCCTGGTATCCCTTTGAAAAGACCAGAATTTATCTATTTCCCATGAAAAAAAATTATGCTTTGATCTAGATGGCTCTATTGAAATATTTTCAAATATGAAAATGAGAGAGCAAGAACATTTATACGCATAGATAGGTCATACATAGATAAGTCACACTGGATGATCACTAAGTGACAGGTCCTCAGCATTGGGAAAAGGATTAGGCAAAATACAAGTGGTATATATCCATCAGCCTTATCACTTGGGAGATATAATAACAGTGTCATTAGCTCAGTTTCCAAAATAACTCAGTTTCCTGCTTGAAAGTCGATCCTTCAGAAACAGGTCAAGCTTTCATTTTGTTATGACATTTTGGTAAAGTCATAAGGGTTCCTTTGGTCTTTTTCTGTCAACATCAATGTGTTAATGGGAAATCATTGTTAAAGTGGAACCACAGAAGCAGACCATAACAGTGCAACTATTAATATATTTATTCAGCAGTACCATGGCTGACTGCATAAAGTTTATTTTTATTAAATGTAATGAGCATCAATAATGCTTTATTTTTATACTGGTTTTTACTTGTACTTTTAAACACCTTATATATTTGTGCTAATTGGCTATATAGAATTGTAATAAGTTTAAGTAGTTAATGTAAGTAAAATGATTAAATTTTGTCCAGTTACTACACTATTAAAACATGAAAATGAAAATTGAAATCAATGCACTTTTTAAAGCCTACTAGTACTCTATTTAACTTCCGGACAGTAGCTATGTTTGGACATATTTACTACGTGCTTGTAACAAACTTACAGAGCCATGGGTAGTTTAAGGCTTTAAGTAGATCCCTGTAAAGATGAGGCTACTCTTGAAGGTTTGGATAAGCTTGAGGTCAGGTTTTAGAGTTACATAATTCTTCATAGCAATCTCATTTCTTAGGGCCCGTTTACATTTTATATTTGGATCTGAATGTTTTTTAAGTGAAATTAGTACTCTTGAAAGGGACCAGACCCATAGTTTCAAAACTAAAAATATTATCCACAGACAATAGCAGTGTAATGTTCCCCACCTTTCCTCACTAATGTGGATCAGTTTTATCCTGGACAAGTATTCATAGAAGGATAAGTTTATGAAAGGCAAGGACGTTTAGTGATTCTTTTATTGGATCAATGTATAGTTGGGAGAGTTGTTAGACAAGCTTTTGGGCATCCAGTACCCTTGGTGAGGTCTCAGGACTAAGTGTACTGTTCAGCGTCCATAGCTATGTAATCCTTTCTCTGTCTATATAGCCTTCTGTGAAGATGCCTACTCAGACTGCATTTCTTGCATGCACACCAGTCTCTGGCTTCTTTACTATTCATTCCATCCAGAAAGAGCACACACACCAACTGCAGATGCTTCCTCAACCTGATGAAGGGTATTTAAACCTGAAGGCTTGCTAAGAAGAATTTTGCCAACTATTTGAGTTGGTCTAATACAAGATATCAGATTTACTCAAAGAACCTTGTCTGCCTATGTCCTTAGACCAACACGGCTACAACCTACACCCCTGAACACAGATTTGTCTGTACGCAGTTGTCATTTTGGATTTGCAGTATGGACAGCTGTCTTAGGAAATTAACTGAGATCATCACTGCATTTCATAAAAGACAATGATAATCACCATCACATCTATGACTGCAGGTTATGAGTAGGGGTCTACCAAACTCAAGATGGCTGCTGGCCAATTTTGTGGGCAAACCATGGGGCTGGCAGCCATTGTCATAAACCAAGCACAGAGGCTCCCCCACACCTCCACACCAGTGGCCCTGCCCCTCGCTGCTGATTGGCTGTGAGGGCTGTCCATCATACAGCCCCGCATCTCACCACCAATTGGTGGAGAGGGATGGGGCTAGATGGCAGATAGCCCTTGCAGCCAATCAGCTGTGAGGGGTGGAGGTGGCAGCCATCTTGCCATGCCAGCATCTCCCTTTCCTCCTTCCCTCCCCAGTGGGCTGTGCAGCCAGGCCACAGCAGCCACAAGTTTATTTTCAGTAAGTTTTTTTTTTTGAGGGGGGTGTTCAGGGAGACTGTCAAAAGCATGGAGCCCACTCAAAATTGCAATTTAGGTAGGTCCCTAGTTATTGGTGACTATTGGTATATTTTAAACTAGTTTGTGCTCTGCATCTTACTTTTGATACTCTCAACTTTCTAGTCCTCTTGTTTGGGGCCAAATACGCCGCAATTTCTTTGCATAAGTAATTTCATTGACTTCAGCAGGATCATACAGGTAAAGTCAAATGGACTCGCACCTCACATTTTTCAAAAGCATTATTTTGAGATTCTGCCTTATATAAACCTTCCTATTATTCCAATTTCGAAACTGAGGTCAAACAATAGTACATATATAAGGAATAGAGCCAATAAAGGTACCTAATCTTAAAAATGCATATAAAACCTAATCCCCCCTTTACTAAAACCAGTGTAATCTCTGTATTGACTTCAACAAGCTGTTGACCCACATATATTTAGGTAGAGTTTAATATTGAAAATTCTCAGACTTTTTGTGCTGACAAGGAAGCATTATGGTCTATGAAAAATTTTGAGGGGCCTATGCTCGCAGGGCATGGACCATGTGGTGACGCTACTGCTCAGTAGTAATGAGGTACTCCACAGTCAGCATCACCAGGAAGCTGTGCACAGATGCTACTACACAGTAATGCTATTTACTGAGCAGTTATTTAGTTCTTGAGTATTCAACTACTAAATGACTGCACAGTAACAACTGTGTGGTCAGCGTCTCATGTACACATGGCCAGGCAGTCAGAATAAAAGATTATAAAAGTTGTTTCTTGCCCTAAACGTCTGTAAGAGTTGAGATTGGTTATACATATTCCAGGTGACAAATAGGCATTGACAGGTAAACAGAGAATGGGAGAGAATGGGTTTTCTGTTTTACAAGACATTTGCTGGTTGTTTGGGGGGTTTTTTCATTTCAAAATTAAACAAGCTAAAATAATTCAAAATTTCCCAAGAAAGAAAATGTTGGGCAAAATGTTGTTTCAGGTTTGTAAGCATATCCTCCCTTAAAATCCAAATGTTTCAGTTCTATTTCAATAAATGTTTTTTTTGTTATATACTATGAAATAAACAATTTAAACAAAAATTGTTTTCCGGCAGAGGTCCAAAGTGTATTGCATTTTCTTCAAAATGAAATTTCATCAAAATTGACATATTTCTATAAAATATTTAATGTGCAAGAAATTGGTCATTATTGAGGGATTTTTTTTTTTTTTTTTTTTGTAATAAAGAAATCCCAGTCGGCTTTAGATGCTCTGCTCAGTTTAAGACACTGTGGGCATATCTATACATTAATGTTACATCCCCATAGTAATGCGCTACAGTGATGTAGCATCCGCGGGTGTCTACACGTGACCAGCAGCTATTTCTGTGTAGTGATGCATTCCCCCATTATAGTGCACCACTACAACAAAGTAGCTGCTAAAAATAACTATGTGCAGCACACACTGTGCAGTATGGGCTGTTATTGAGCCATGATTTAGTACTTCCAAAAGGAAGTACTAAATCACAGCGCAGTAACATCACTATAGCAACACATGTAGACGCACCCACTGTGCAGAAGCTTTTGAAGCTTTTCCCCTAAAGTTATTGCAAATGCTACATACAAGCCAAATCCTGCATTCCTTTCAGTATGTATAACTCCAAAGGAGATCAATAAAAGTGTTGATGGTGCAGGACCGGGTTCTATATATATAACTGATATCTATATATAAAAACAGCAGCTTGTGAAATATGAATATTATGTTTGTTTGTTTGTTTCACTAAGAAATGTTCCAAAGTCTAACAAAATATTTTTGTTTCACTTTCCAAGATATATCTTTATGTCTCTACAGTGTAGAATTTTTTTATTTATGCCATAAATCTAAGACTGAAATCAGATATTTGTAGAAAGTTTTTAAAGAAAGAAGAGAGGTGTGGCAGAATTATTCACTATCAGCTTGTACCATTCATTTAGGTTTCTGGTGTACATACAAATTCTAGACGTGAGTCTCTTGACTCTTTATTGAAAAACATTTCCTACAGGGCTTTAAAAAAAATGAGAGGGGGAGATTTTGCACAGGAAAGAAAAAAATATATAGTTCAACATGAAAGTTAAATGCAGCAACTTAATAGAGCAAATCTAATATCTATAACTCTACTCAAATTAACAGAGCTATCTTGATTAATATCAGCTAAGAATCTGTCTCATTATCATTATCATTTAATATGTGTAATGTAGTAGCAGTCCTAGTAGCCCCAGTCTCTTTCACATGCAGTTTTGTTTTTGTAGTAGAAAGAAACTTAGGTAAAATTAGAGGCAATAAAGTAATTTGCCATGGACTATTTGTGTCTGACTCTCATTTACATTAACGCCCATTTTCACCATAGTGCCAGTGTAACCTAGTGTAAATGAGAATATGGTCTCTGTATGTTTATGCACAATGGACCATATCCCGACCTAGCTCTCATGAGGGGCAGTATCAACCCTGGTGTGCATATAGCATTATCTAAAAATAATTACATACATTTGAAAGCTCCAGGAAAAAAATGATTGCATCTCTGAATGTCCTGAATTTCCTTTTGGCACTTCAACAGCCTATAGCATAGAAGTTTGGTACTTGTCTTGTGTGTAATTGTACATTGTTTAGAATAAGTCATTAAACAGTCATAGAGAACAACTGAGTGTCAATTTTCTTTTTTTCTCCAAAGTTGTCTCTTTTTATTAAGACATTTATTGTACGATCGGTTTATACAGTCTTCAGCTGTCGATAAAAACACATGCTCTGGGTAGGCAAAAGGAAAAATCCAAACACAGCAAAATGTCCAGCTGCTCTTTAAGAAAGGGATGAAAATAAATGTAGCCCTCGAAATGCTGAAAACAGGTCAGCCCTAAAACTCTACTAATCAATCTAGTCTTTACAGGGGAAAAATAAACTGCAGCATTCCCAAAGATCTTACATAACACAACTTCAAAATATGCCATTTAATCCATTGTGAGGCTAGACACAGAGTATGATACACTCAGACTAAGAAATAGGTTGAAATTAAGAAATAGAATATTAGATATGTGTTTCTCCCACCAGGCCAATTTTCAAACTTGCTTAAGACCTAACAGCCCCCATTTAAACACTTAGATTAATTGGCCAGATCTGTAAAAGAGCTCATTGGAGCTAATGGGAGCTGAACCATTTTTTAAAAATTATATCAGAGCAGCATAGGATCATGGGGCTGGAAGGGATATCATGATGACATCTAGTCCAACTTCCTCTGGTTAAGGCAGGCCTTACTAAGCCATCCCAGTCAAGTTGCATCTCAGCATTTATGGCTGCTGTTCCTTAGCAAGTTATTGTTCCATGAATGGACCTTGCCTCTATACATTATGGGCCCCATAGATTGTAAGACTGGAAGGGACTTTGGAAGATCATCAGGTCCAGCCCCCTGCACCAGGCAGAAAAGATGGCTGGGGCCAGGTGACCCCAGCAAGGTGACTGTCCAATCACCTCTTAAAGATTTCCAGGGCAGGTGATTGCACCACCTTTGGAGGGAGCTTATTCTACAGTTTGGACACCCTAGTTGTGAAGTTTTCCTAATGTTGAGCCTGAACAATCTTCCAGGAGTTTGTGGCCATTACTCCTGGTATCCCCCAAGGGTGCCCTGGTGAACAGTTGTTCACTGAGCCCTTGAAGTACTCCCTTGATGTAGCGGTAAGCTGCTACCAAGTCCCCTCAGCCTTCCCTTTTTCAGGCTGAAGAATCACTTCCTTGGTTTTGTTGGAAATGCATTGATTGATGTATGCCAGGGTATTATTTGCCCTGCTGGCAACAACATTGCACTACTGGCTCATAGTCATACTGTGGACTATTATTACACCCAAGTCCCTTTCGTTTGTGGTGCTAGTCAGTTTGGCGCTGCCAAGCCTGTAGGTGTGCAGGGGGTTGTTTGTCCCCAAATGGAGCACTTTACATTTCTCAGTGTTGAACTACATCTGTTTCTGACTTGCTCAACTTGCTAGCCTGTCTAGATCTGCTGGTATCTGTAACCTATCTTCAAGTGTGACCATGCTTCCCCATAACTTGGTGTCATCCATGAACTTGGCCAATGAGCTTTTCACCCCCACATCCAAATCATTGATAAAGATGTGGACCAAGCACCGACCCCTGTGGGACACCACTGGCCACTTCTCACCAGAATGACACAGATCCATTCATTAGGACTCTGGGTCCTATGCCACAGCCAGCTTCATACCCACCTGTCTTGCAGTTAAGCTCACAATCCTCTAATTTTTTTGCAAGAACATCGTGGAATACCAAATTAAAGGTTTTTTGGAAGTCAAGGTATACAATGACAATATCCTCTCTCTTATCCAGGGTGCAAGGTACCTGATTATAAAAGGAGATGAGGTTGGTAAGACAAGACCTGCCCACGATGAAGCATGCTGGCTGTTATTCAGAATCCTACCTTCTGCAAGCCTATTGCACATAGGCTCCTTAATGAGTTTTTCCCAGATTTGACCTGGGAAAAAAGTTAGGCTAATGGCCTACAGTTACCCAGGTCCTCCCTCCTCCCCTTCTTGAAGATGGGCATAAAGATGGACCTCTTCCAGTCCCCAGGGCTCTCTCTGGAGTGCCACAAGTTTTGGAACAGTTTTGCCAGGGGCTCTGTGATGACTTCAGCCAGCTCATTCAGCACCTTGGATGAAGGTCATCTGGCTCTGCTGACTTTTATATGTCCAATTTCTTTAACTGATCACACACCAGTTCTATGGCAATAGTAGGAGGGCAGTCATTCCTGCCCTGTTCATTTTGTACCCTATCTGGCATGATTTTCCCCTTGGTCCAGTAAAATACCAAGGCAAGGTAGTCATTCAGGAGTTCAGTTTTTTCCTGAGTGTCAGTAATCAGCCGTCCTGAGTTGTTGAGCAATGGCCCTACACTTCCATTTGTTTTCCTCCTGTTCCCTACATATCTAAAGAAGGACTTCTTGCTGTCCTTGATTCCCATTGCTAATCTAAGTTCAGTCACCTCCTTGGCCTAATTTGTTCCCTATAAGTGTGGGTCTTTGTTGTATAGCCATCCTTGGGGCCTGTCCCGAGCTTCCCTTGTTTGTACGCTTCTTTCTTCTTTCTTAAGAGGACCGTGATTTCCCTGTTTAGCCAAAAGGGCTTCTCAGTCCTTCTGCTACCTTTTCTCTGCATGGGAACAGACTTCCTTTGTGCTTCAAGGATCATGTCTTTAAGGAATGACCACTCTTCATGCACACCTTTTGCCTTTGGTCCCTAGTCCCGCAGCATTTCCCCTACTAGTGACCTGAGCTTATTGAAATTTGCATTTTTGAAATCCAAGAATTCAACCCTGCTATCAGATTTGACTGCTTTGTGATGGACAGTGAATGTGATGGTTTCACGGTTGCTGTCGCCCAGGCTACTCTCTATATTTAAGTCAGTCACCAGGTCATCTCCTTTGGCCAGGACCAAGTCTAGGAGAGCATTACCTCTGGCTGGCCTGTGCACCTTCTGAGCCAGAAAGAGCTCTTCAAAGCAGGTCAGGAAGGAATGCAACTGGTCTGACTTGGCCAAGTGTTCCTCCCAAGAGATGTCCAGATAATTAAAGTTGCCCATGACAACCATGTCCCATGCACATGCAGCCTCTATCAGTTCTTGGGCGAACTCTAGATCGAGTTCCTCCCCATTTTGGTGGTCTGTAGTAAACACCTACAGTTAGGTCTCTCCAGGCCCTGCCCCCACTCTCCTCAGCTTGACCCAGAGGGTTTCAAGCATTCTTCTTTGGAGCCTATATCGGCCTCCAAGGAGGTGTACTGCTCCCACACAGAGAACTACCCCTCCACCTTTCTTCCCTACCTGGTCCCTTCTATGAAGGGCATACCCTGTATGGCTATGCTCCAATCATGTGAGGAGTCCCACCAGGTCTCCGTAATCCCTACTAGGTCCTAATGCCCACCAGAGAACAGGAGGGCTAGCTCCCTCTGCTTCTTCCCCATACTCCTGGCATTAGTGCACCGGCACCTGAGTCCTCCTATTGAGACCTTTGGCTTCCTGTCATGCTGAAGGAGAGCTATTTCCTCAGCTCCCGCAAAAGTGGCTCTCCTAGTGTCCCTATCTATGGAGCTTTCTTGTATGTTGGGCCCCAGGCAAGCTCCAGTCGGTGTTTCCCCATCCCCCAGCAATCTTAGTTTAAAGCTGTATCTAGAAGGTAGACCATCCTGGCTGAGAACAAAGACTTGCCTGCCTCTCTGTGTGATGTGGATGCTGTCCCTTCCCAGGAGTCCTCTGTCCCGGAAGTGCATGCTGTGGTTGACGAAGTCGAAGCCCTCTTGGTGACACCACCATCCGAGTTGTCAGTTGACTTTCTCAATGCATCCTTCCCTCTTAGGACTGTGGCCTACAACAGGCACTGGAAGCACAGAGGAAATGACCACCTGGGGGCCCGTGATCCCTTGAGCCCTGCTCCCAGAGTCAATCTGAGGCTAAGAGGGGCTGAGCACATGTGCACATGCATGCACAAGCTGCCCCCACCCCCCAGCTCAGCAGTTCAGTCTGTGGAGGAGAAAAGGAGTGGAGGCCAGACCGAGGGCCCACAGTGAGGGACAGAGGGAGGAAGAGAAGAGCCAGGAAGAGCCCAGAGCAGCCCTGGCCTAGCCTGCAGTGACAGCAGGCCTCCTCTGCATGCAGATCCCAGGCATATGGCCCCCATGCCCTCCCGGTGTGCATACAGCAGCAGGAGCCACCCCACTTCCCCGTGCTGGGCATACTCCACACTCTGCCCCACTCTCTCCCTCACTGCCATGGGGGGGTGCAGATTGAGGCTCCAGTGGTAAGAGAACGAGCGGGGCACAGGTAGGAGTAGTGGCTGAGGTAAGTAGGGCCCCACTAGGCCTCTGCTTGTCCCACCACCCAGCCTGGCCAGGCCTCCACTCACCTTATATCCTGCTCCTGTCTGTGCCCCACTCCCTCCCTCACCACTGGGGCCCTGATCTGCTCCCCCCTCCATGACCCATTCCCCTTCCCCCACAGATTTACCTGCTGGAGGGGCACCCCGAAATATGGTTTTTCTCTCTCGGCCTCAATTTGCCCCACCTCCCCTCCCCACATACTGACCTAATTGGGGGGAGGGGAGAGGGGTTCCATAAGGTAGATCCTGGGTTGCTGCTTAATTCACAAGGTGATATCCTACTTAAAAAGGCTGGAGACCACTATGCTACAGTGTAGGTCCCTGCTGTGAGAGCTTTTCCCTCCTCTTCAGCTTGCTGCCCTCCTGTTCCACAACTTTCATCCTCCTTAGCAGTACTGGTATTGCTTGCACAGAGGGGGTGCTGATCAACAGATACTGTCCTCTTCAGGCCACACACGTCCTTGGATACTCTACCCCTAGATGTGTCATAATCCTGCCTTACTTTTGCTCTTAAAATTGTAGCCGTTTTATCAAAGCAAAAATTACACTTAATCACATATATCAAAGTACTAGAGTGGTTTAGGGCAATGGTCCAAAAATTATATCTTTTGATATTTCTTTATTCAGATACTGAAGTGTTTGAGGTGACTATGGTAAAATACTGCAGTATTTTATACAGAAGGAAGATTGTTATTTTGTATGTAAGAATGAACAATTGGTGACACACTGACAAAATGAAGAGAAGCGATATTTGACAATAGTTATGAGGCTTATAACAAAGGCTGATAGCCTAGCCTCAGTCCATCTTGTTTTACCTAAACACCGTAGCTCATAAGGTTCCAGACATGTCGTTGAATTCTGCAGTTCCCAGACACAGCAGAGTGAGTGAAGAAAGGTGCATCAGTCTCAACTCTAATCTTCTTACTGATGTGGTTATATGATGTTCCTTACATGAAGGAAACAACAAAACAAAGGACAAGGAAAACATGACCTATATCTAATGTCCTGACCTAAGAGATTATAAATATCAGTTGAGATGCTACTTACAAGTTGCTGCATTTTTTCAATGCATATTTTGAGACTAGATATGATATTATCACCACAGGTTGCATGGTAACTGTCCTATGATTATAGTGAAGAAATAACAATTTTGGAGAAATAACATCGTCCACATTGTTTAGCAGGTAACCATGCCAGCCCCAAATGAATATCGCCTTTGTTTTGAATCAGGACAGCATGGACATTTGTTAAATGTTATCCAGGGTACTTTGATTGCTGACAAGTGCACAGTGAGTTTGGCAAGCAAGCTGTGGCATTAGCTGAAGCCTCCTTCAGTATTCAAACACAAAGGTCTAGATTATTTATTATCAGAGACCCTGAATGCCCCAACCCATACCAAGTCTTTCATAATGGTTTATTTTTTTAGCCTTCAAAATTCTTAGGGCAACACAGTGGTTTACGTTAGTACAAACCATTAGTTAAGGTCTTATAAACACTTAACTTACTCATGGACTTTTAATTGGTATTATCACACTTATTTTTTTATCTTTATGTTAAGCAACACACACACACACACAAACACCCATATAATTCTATCCAAATCTGGCTACACATAAAGACAATTCCTTATCTTTTTCAGGTTTAAAAAAATTCAGTGAAATATTTACTACCAGTGGAAGCTGTAACCGCATTTTGAACAATGAACCTAAGCAATGAGATTGGACACTAATGCTAAATGCTGCAGTATGCCCATCTCTGTTGGATGATGCAGTAAATTTCAGTAACGTTAATGTGAGTGACACAGCCCTCTGTAACTGTATGAATGTTTTTTGTGAAGCAGGGGGTTGTTGTATTTAAAGACATAAACACATGTGGGCTTGCGATGCCCACATGAGATCCATAATCCATCATTATGAGGATGATGCCTGTAATAAAAGTAAACAAGACATGTTTAGAAACTCATTTCCTTTTAGTAAATAAACACATACCATCATCCAAAGAGGAAAAACAGCTTGGACAGACCCTCCGCTGGTATAAACTCCATTAATTCAGTGATGAGTAATGACAATTTACACCTGCTGAGAATTTTCCCAGAATGTTTTGCAGTTTGGAAGCAAAATTTGCCCTTAATTGTGTACCTCCATCTGATTCAATGACCCTTTCCTCAATATAAGCAGCCCAAGCAAATTCACTAAGGTCCTGCAGCATAATAATCATCAAGTAGAGGCCATTACTATGTGACTTCAAAAGTAAGATCAAATCTCAGCTTATCTGGGTCCCACCACACCTTAAGCGTTCACTGTATCTCAGAGTCGGTTTTCTATTGGCAGTAGTCAATATTTACCATAATTGTACAGGGGTTAGTAGGTCTAATCCTCTAATAAATATTTATTGGGAGAATTACTAACATAACATTTTCTCAATAAATATTTACTAAAGATTTTCTGACAGGAAGCACACTGCCTTTTTCTTTCTTTAAAAAATACACTGAAACAAAAATCAACCAAACATCTGAAAGAAAGGAATAGAAAAAAATTAAACACTGTGCCAACAAGGGAAGTACTACTCAGAGCTGAAGTCTTTTTCTCCAGCATATTGGCTAGTGGGCTGCAGAAACAAGTTCAAATGTAGCTGCAGAAGAAAAAAGGGTTACAAAGATCCTGGTGTCAAAAAAAGCTGCACTAAAAAAAGGTGGGGCAGCCCACGTGGCTGCAGCCTGTGCCACCCGAAACCAGAGCCTGGGCAGCCAGAGCCACACTCCAGATGCTGGCCAGGCTCTGCATGCCTCGGTCAGCACTGCTGCAGTCCCAGGAGCCCCCAAATAAAGCTGCTGGGGCCAGCCCAGGTGCTGGCCCCAGCCTCCCTACCCCATCCGGGGCAATTTGCCATGCGCCACAGCGTGGATGCAGGGGCATGCCTGGAGACAATCTAGCAGTGGCAAATGGAGCAAGTTACTCCCAGCCAGTTAAAATGGGAATGTTTTGTCATATTGGCAGGTCTAAGGTGGCAAGATTAATATCTCTGGATGGACAGTGGGTATACTAGTTCATATATCTTGCAAGAGTGCTGGGCTCACATCTAGTGTGGACACTACATCTGGGAGCAGGGTATCAGCCACCGAGAGAGAGAGAGAGAAAACTTTGTAGGATGATGATCTGGAAATGAGGCACTTTACTTAGCTGCCTATGTATGGGCATAAGGGCAAAATACAGATTGACGCTTCAGGTGCCTCCATTTTAGGCTATGGCATGTTTAAAAAGCAGGTCACTGGTCTAGAAGGGTGTGTCAAAGAATGAGATCAATAGCTGGACTCCTGACACAGTCAAGTGGGAGAGTTAGGCACCTCCTAAAGACAATTCAGAGAGCCCAGATGCTGAATAGGAAACCAGCAATAGGTAAATCTGAACCATGGTAGGCATCTGAACTCTTGCCCTCTCCAGAATTTAGGCACCTCTGTCCATTTGTAATCCAGAGAACCCAGGGTGCTCTTCTAAGGGCAGGCACCCCACCGAGTCGGTGGTACTCCTCATTTTTTACATAATCATCTAGTGTTCAAAACACTTGCTTAGAAATTGCAGGCCTGGCTCATTGGCTAACCTGAGTTCACATCTGAAACCTACTTAACTCAGCATCTGTAGCACCAGGGCTTCTCTCTCTAGCCTTGACCAGAAAAAGAAATTCAAAGTTAAGAGGTTTTAATGGTAGACTCCAAGTGAGAAAGAGCTTTTATGTAGCAAACATTATTTCATACCAGTTTGCAGAAACTGCAGGAGCTCTTACTACCCATCACTGCAAAATATTTTCCTGTAAATCAAAAGCTGGTTTTGATGTGGGAACATGCTCGAACTATTGGACATTGTCTTGCACCAAAACATTCTCTACTGATTTGTTCTAACCCCCTCTCCCCCACCACGACTCCCATCACTACTAATTTTACTTGCCCAGAACTTCTCCAGCCACAACTTGACCATCCTGCACCTGAGCAACCAGGTCCAGGAATCCCCTCATGTTTCACAGATAAGCTTCACTGAAGGATTACCATTCTGACACCAGTCATTTCATTTAGAAGGTCTAGAAGGATCAGTTAAGGGCCACTAATCCTCCCCGCATCCATGGAGTATATAAAGCAGTATACAGAGGGCCTTTGTTTCCTTGGCGACTTTTTTGTATTTTCTCCAGTTCAGAGCCATAGCTGTTGATAAAAGAGACAAAGGAGGACTCCGGGACCTCCTACTCTGTCCAGTCAGGGACATGGACCAAGGTGGTCAAGGGCCCTAAGGCCCACTGCACCAAGGCCCCCTGCCCTGCCGGAGCTTAGCAACAGGTACGCACCTCTTCCTGCTCCAGCAGAGCCTGCTGAGTTGCCAGCTCCCACAGGCAACACAGGCTCAACTGCAGCTACCATCCACACTCTCCCAAGACAAAACGTAAGGTGTCTGTTGTGGGAGACTCCACCCTGAAGGGGACTGAGGGGGTGATCTGCCACTCCAACCCCTTAGCCCATGAAGTCTGCTGCTTCCCAGGGGCCCACATCCGGGACACTGCAGAGAAGATCCCCAAGCTCCTCCAGCCCACAGACCACTATCCCATGGTCCTTATTCGTGTGGGTACCAATGACACGGCTCGGAGCGCTCCCAGCTGGGTCATGAGGCGCTACAGGGATTTGGGAGCGGGTCTAAAGGGTCTGGGGGCATAGGTGGTGTTCTCGTTGATCCTCCCAGTCTCAGGCTATTGGCTGAGGAGGGAGAGGAGGATCCATGTAGTCAACCAAAGGCTGCAGCGCTGGTGTCATTGGGAAGGCTTTGGCTTCCATGACCACAGCCCGCTCTTTGGCGAGAGAGGCAGCGAGCTGCTGGGAAGAGATGGCCTCCACCTCTCTCCCCTGGGGAGGAGGCTCTTTTCAGCCAGACTGGCTGACCTGCTCCACTGGGCTTTAAACTAAGCCCGCCTGGGGACAGGGGGAACTACTGCCACTGCTGGCCCGCCAAGCAACCTTTGCAAAGCCAGCAGGCCAAGGCGCTTAAGGGAGCCTACCCCTGCCCCAGCCCTGGTACAAACTGTGGGCAAGGCAAGAGCCCCCAAAGGGACACTTGCCTGCCTGTACACAAATGCCAGGAGCTTGGGGAATAAGCAGGAGGAGCTCATCCTCCTGCTCAATGCAAATAATTATGACATCATAGGGATAAGAGAGACCTGGTGAGACTCCACCCATGACTGGACCATGGGTATAGACGGCTATACCCTGTACAGGAGGGATTGTGTAGATAAAAGGGGCGGGGCTGTAGCTCTCTCTCTACGCTTCCCTGCAGGCTGATATTAACGACCAGGGTGGACGACTGGAGACCCTCTGGGTTAAAATCCGTGGGGAACATGACACAGGGGGCACAACAGTGGGAGTCTACTACAGGCCTCCCAGCCAAAGTCCTGAGCTTGACCAGGAGTTCGCCTATAAACTGGCTGAGGCTGCATAGTCCAGGACCATGGTTGTCATGGGTGACCTCAATTACTTAGACATCTCGCAGAAGGATCACTCAGCAAAATCTGAGAGGTCGCAAAGCTTCCTCTTGTACGTGGATGACCTCTACCTGACTCAAGAAGTCTATGGACCAACAAGAGGCAAAGCGCTGCTCGACCTGGTACTGGCTACTGGGGATGACCTAATAGGCGACCTAGTGATCGATGGGAAGCTGGGTGACAGCGACCACGAGCTGATCACCTTCACCATCCGCTGGAAAGCTGGAAAGTTCAGGAGGCTTGTCAGTCAGGCCCTAAGGGACCATGACCCCAGGGAGAGGGGAGTTCAACAAGAGCGGTTGCTCCTCAAGGGAGCGATACTCAATGCACAAGCTAAGTCTATTCCATCTCAGAGGAAAGGCAGCAAGAGGGCACACCAGCCTCCCTGGCTCTCCAGGGACCTAGCAGACCTCCTGAGGCTAAAAAGAAAGACCTACAAAGGATGGAGGATGGGATTCACCTCCAAGGAGGATTATTCTGCACTGGTCCAGTCCTGCAGGGAGTAAACCAGGAAAGCCAAGGCTGCAACTGAACTCCAACTAGCTTCGAGCATCATGGACAATAAAAAGTCCTTTTTCAGATATGTGGGGAGCCGGAGGAAAAGCAAGAGCAACGCTGGACCCCTGCTGAACCAGATGGTACAAATGACACCTGACACCCAGGAAAAAGCCAACCTATTAAATGGGTACTTTGCGTCGCTCTTTCATCAGTCCCACAGGATGCCCATGCCTGCTACGGGACAGGGAGGTCCAGGTGAGGGAGATCCCCCTCCCTCTATTAATGCTGACCTCATGAAGGAATATCTTGAGAAGCTGGATACCTTCAAGTCAGCCAGCCCTGACAATCTACACCCCAAGGTACTCAAGGAGCTGGCAAGCATCATAGCCCAGGCACTGGCACAGATCTTTGAGAACTCCTGGTGCTCTGGTGTAATGCCCAAAAACTGGAAGAAGGCCAATGTGGTTCTTTATTTCAAGAAAGGGAGGAAAGTGGATCCGGCTAACTATAGGCCCATCAGCCTGACTTCTATCCCAGGGAAGATATTGGAAAAGTTTATAAAGGAGGCCATCCTTAATGGACTGGCCAATGCCAAAATCCTGTGGGATAGCCAACACGGGTTTGTTGCGGGTAGGTCTTGCTTGACCAATCTCATTTACTTCTATGACCTATCACCTGGATAAGGGAGAAGAGATTGATGTCATATATCTTGACTTCAAAAAAGCCTTCTATTTGTTATCCCATGATCACCTCTTGGTGAAACTGGCCAATTGTGGCCTTGGGTTCACCACGATCCGCTGGCTGGGAAGTTGGCTCTGTGGTCGGATCCATATTGTTCAACATCTTCATTAATGATGTGGACATTGGAGTCAGGAGTGGACTGGCAAGTCCGCCGATGACACCAAACTTTGGGGCAAAGCATCCACACGAGAAGACAGGCGGGTGATCCAGGCTGACCTGGACAGGCTCAGCAAA
>NW_017728948.1:54210761-54230236 GCF_001723895.1 Crocodylus porosus
CCGAGGTCCCTTCCAGCCCTAATGTGAATGAAATCTATGAAACAGAACTAGCCTTTTGCGTGCCAATTTTACCTGTACTTTTCACCTGTCAGCTGACAGCCACGTTAAAAAATAACCACCCTAAGCTGCTTCCAAATACAGAGGCCTTTCTCTTCTGAGAGAGCAACTTCCTCAGTCCTAATATTCTTTTAGAAGGACTAATAATTCGTTACCAAAGTCTCTGGAAAAGCATTTTCTTCCCAATCCAAATCTAAATACAAAGCATATCCAAAGAAGAAACTGAGATAAGTATTTTGCTTGCAGTGTACATTCCCCTTCATTGAGTTATTTTCTGTAGGTCAGTGCTTCAGTAACCAAAATACACTGCTGCAGGGAAAGTCATTACTTAACACCTTCCTTTTTACCTCTTCTTATAACTATGGTATGCAAAGATTTGTGAAGGCTCTAATTTCTCTGAAGAATTTCTACCAAAAACATCCATTTTTTTACATGGAACTTTTTTCCCTATGTTTTTCTGAAAGGGTACAGTATGTGCTTTCTCTGCTTGAAATCCTAATTTGTAATTTAATCTAGATTAGGCCAGTGTTTATATACATGTTATTTTTGTATTTATTACTCCATGGGCTAGGGGCCCTAGTCATGGAGTAGTATGCATTGTGTTAGGTTCTGGACACAAATGACACATATGAAGCATCTCTGGGCCTAGTAGAATCATTTAAAATTATTTGTCTTGCTATTAAATTAATCACAACAAATCACAGAACTGAAACTCCCAGTAAAATTATTATTTCACACTGAGCTAGTTTGAACAGTACTTTATAGTACAAGGATTTTTGTAAGCAATACCTTTTCTTGAACCAACCCCATAGCTGGGATAGACTTAGACAAGCTTTCAATGCAGTGCATTCTTCTTCAGGCTACCTGCCTTTGAAAGTCTGCATTTGAACCAATCTAAATTTTCTTTATAAATCAAATTACTCAGAAGTGGTAGTAGCAGCTGAGCTGCTGATTCTGCAAACATGAACTTGACTTTAAGCATGCTTATGACTGCTTAAGGTGGGGCTTTAATTTGCTATTAAAAGACTGCAACCAAAGTGAAATATCAAAATGAAATGTATTTAGCAGAAATCATCAAGAAAGTGCCAGTTGTCATTTTGCAATTTTTTTTACTATTTGAATAACAAAAACCCCTCCTATTCTGTTTCGAATTATCCGACTGCAGTCTCATTTCTTTTCTCCAAACCCCGCCACCAAAACACCCTTCTATCTTGCAGCACAGGCTGTTAAATTTATAAGTATCCAGATATTTCAATGCAACTTACTCTGGCCTGGCCAATACATTTATTTGTTGCTTGCCTTTCTGACAGAGATAACTTTCTTTGAACTTTATGACTGTCACTGAAAAACTCAAGGGCATAACTGGCTAGTACTGTGTCCTGGGCAGTGACAGCAAAAAAGGAGGTGACATCTGCCCCAGCAGCAGCAAACCACTAGATGCTGCTCCTGCACTGCACGCTGCTACTGCATCTCTGCCCTCCCCACTGCCATAGCCAGAGCTCCTGCAGGAAAGGTGCAGGGTGTAGGGGGAAGCAAGGGAAGGGAAGGTGACATACACCCCCAGCCCCTGTGCCATTCCAGTGCCCCCCACTATGGGCAGCACCTGTGGTTCATGTCCCACTCACCCACCCAATCATTATGCTACTGAGCTCAGAGGCATACTTCCAATACCTTGTTGTTTCAGTGACACAGTTTGTCTAGCTCTCACATTTTCTCTAGGGCATTTATGCGGTTCATATCAATTAGCTGTTTAGTCCTCCCACCTAATTTCTACTGCTTGACACTCACATTTTTTTTCCCAGTCTGGATCTGAGGCTGCTCAGTTTTCTTTGTTCCATTCCTACTTAGCCTCCTCTGCAACCAGCAGATCAGTGCTATTGTACCTAACATCACAGAGCCCTTCCCTTTGTTTTCTTCTAGCAGGCAGGAAACCTGACAAACCAGAAGTCCCTCTGACTTGTCCAAAGCTCCTGGAAAATAAAAAACTTTTCCTGATCTCCAAAAGCTTCTTTTCATGAGAGTCATGAAAAGACCCAATTCTAGGTCAAAGGGTCTAGATAATCTTGGATAATCAGGCATTTTTTTATACTTCATGCTTTGAGATTCACCAAATGCTAGCAGCAACTCTATCAGTGTCAGCCTACATTTTAAACTATGACCAATTCTATAACAGCTGATATTGAATTGAAAGAATAGGCGCAAAGAATAGTATGCAAACTTAATCATTCATAATTTTAAACAATTGGAAATATTAGCTAGAGATTCTATATTTTAGCCAGATAATTTCTACAGTATCTCTGAAACAGGAGCTTCTACAAACTATCAGCTCAAATTCAGATAAGTTATGGTCTGAACTTTCTTATGTTAAGCCACAGAAATCCTACATTTTATGTAGAACACCCATAAGCAATTCAAGAGAATGACTTGCTTTTAGGACTTGAAGAGTTTTGGTGCCACCTGGAGACTGTTACTTGTATGGAAAGTTTGAAAATCATTTATAATTTGCTGCGCCTTTCTATCCCTACATGCTGGTGGAGTTGAGAGAATAATCTGATTTGATCCACATTTATTAAAATGATTCGATCCATGACTGTCAAAATCCTTTTGTACTTGGCATTGGTATTGGTTACATTTTAGAGCTTGCGCTGTGGATTCTTGTGCACAGAATGATCACAGCATCACATTCATGTATTGCTAATTTGCTATGAAACCTCAAATCCAGATATTCCCATGTCTAACCTTTCTGAATAGAATCCAGAACCTTGTTCTAGGCACTGGGGCTCTGCATATAGTATGTGGGGAAAGTTAGGCACCTCAGGATAAATCCAAGAGAACCTGCACTTTGAGAAGGGGGCAGCTAGAGCTAGCCAATAGAAAATGGGTATGTGTTTAGGCTTACCTACCTCTCACTGGAGCTTAGATGCCTGATTCAGGGCTACAGGGAGGGGACCATAGCATCAAATCCTGTTGTTCTTCTGATTTAGAATACAGTTGGAGGAGGAGGAGGGAGGGGCTGTTGTTGGTTCTATTCTCTGCTCCAAGGACTATTTATGTATTTTCTCAGAGGACTATTTAAAGTAAAATTCATATACAGTCCTTGGGGCAGAGAATGGAACCTCCCTCTCTCAGATGTGTTATATAACTATTTGGCTACAGTCACGTTCCTTCAAGTGCTCTTTCTCTCTGGCCCAATGAATGTTGGAACTCTTTGTTACCCAGCTTCAACAGGAGGGAAAGTCTCTGTCACCTTCTGTATTAGCTAACAACCTCATGGCTAGGGCACTTTCTGGAATTGTCTTGGGAGCGCATGAACTTGAATCCCTTCCAGCTGAAGAAGGCCTAGTACTCAGTAACCTTTCACATTCTGGATGAGATCTGTGGAAATGTGGTCAGTGACACCACAAGTAATTTAACTGGAGGGGGGCAGCCAGGACACAAACCCCAGGGGCTGCCTTTGGGAGGAGGGCACAAAAATGACTGCTGTCACAGCTGGTGGTTGGCTGTGCCACAGCAATCCACACAGTAGCAGCATAGCTACCCTGTGCATCGCTGCTGTCCAGGGTGCACAGGCTACCTGCTATGCCTCTGGCCCCAATACCAGCTATACTTTCAAAGAAAGTGTTCATAATTCCATTTTTTATAGACTCTGGTCCTGTGCTTGTGCTAGGCATTCTCAGAAAACTTCCACTGGATTGGGCTCCTCAGAGGCGGAGGCAGATGAATGCTTAGTTTATGAATCCTGATTGCATAGATACGAAGCTGTTCACACTGTAACAGTTCTGGGCATGCAGAATCCAGTGAAACAGGGATGTGCCAATGAGTTCACATGCCTCTAAAGGTGGTGGCAGCTGAGCAAGGAGGGTTCACAATCTTTTATGTAGGTGTATTTTGCCCAAGACCTGCTTAAGGTACCTAAGCCCTTTGATAATTATCACAAAGTTATAATGCAATACAACTGAAACTGCTATTGAGTAAGGAGGATTACTTAATTCTTCAGTAAGAATCAAGTACTAAAAGAGATAAGGGCCTTGTTATGCATTAATTTTAGGCAGCTCCTGGAGCTTTTAACCCCTGGATTGTCTACACATTAACACCTGAAGCTAGTTTTAAGCTCACTTTAGACAGCTTAAAGATATGCCACTCCAGAGCAGGTTTAGCTCTGATCCGTGTTACCTACCTCATGCTCCATTAATGTGCGCCCCCCCACACACAGAAGAGCTACTCAAGTTGCAATCCTCCAGCATCTCAGGATGCAGTGTCTCCTCCCCACCCTCCTGTTCTGTGTGGACAGACTTTCCACCCCTTCAACTCTACTGTTCAAGGGGAGGTTCTGACACTAAGCCAGCTTCCCATCCCACCCCTGGGGGTGCAACCTTCCCACCCACAGGTGTAAACCTGTGTAAGCAGACTGCATGGCACATGCCAGCTACTTTGGTCACAGGGTATGGACAGGTCCAGAACTGGGAAGGATGGAAGAGGGGGAGCAAGGTAGGGGAACAGACTAGGTCCCCATAAACTGGGGCTCCCTTCCCAGGACTGAGGCAGTAACTCTCCCAAAAGCACCTTCCATCACCCCTCCTACCTGCCAGCCTCCCCAGGAAGCACAACCAGCACCCTGCACACCACAATCCCATATCCCAATTTCATAAAGCATGAGACCTTCTTTAATTTACTTCCTTTTTTTTTTTTTTTTTTACACTTCTTTTTATTTTATCCTTCAGTGGCTGACTTCCTTCATTTCCCCACCCTTGTTTCTTTTCCACCTCCTATTTCTCTCCAGTGCATGGGGCTCTGGCTCCAGCTCCCAGTTGCCTCCCACCCATTCAGCCCATCCCATTAACTCTCCTAGCTTCATGTTCCCACCCCACTTTCTCCCCCCAGCCTCTCACACACACTGCCACCTAGAACAGGGATCAGCTTGTCCTGGCTTACCAGCCCTCTAGTGGCAATTTACAGCTGTAGGTCCTAGTCCTGCCATTGATCATCAGCCCTCAAGGGGCAAGTCCCAGCTATTTAAGGTGGGGGACAGTCAGAAGGTTTTGAGACTTAACATGAGACTGCTCTGAACTCAAGCTAGCACTAACACCAATCAACATTTGAGCAGCTCAAAGTGCAATGTGTAACAAGGCCTAAATCTTGTGGCGTATCAGTGCCCATTTCTTCTGTATATACGTTACTCCACAATATAGAAATTTCACCCAGTATCAGTAGATGCCTGACAAGCTTTTAAAAGTAATGACGTAGCCATGATGGTCCAGAAATTATGCATATAATGGTCCAGAAATTATCCAATAAAAATATCACCCTAAGACATCCTTGACTCTCACAAGCATTTAAAATGCAGGTGTACATTGACAGGTTTAGCAGTCACACTAAAGCAGGGGTGGGCAATTATTTGGGCCCAGAGGCCACACGGAGTTTTTTTAAGTTGTCGCCGGCCAGGTCAGCACACCCTTCCACCACCCCCGACCGCCACAACAACTCACCAAAACTCCCTATGTGGGATGGGGCCGCAGGTGGACAGGAGTGGTGTTTGGGAGTGGGATGGGCCAGTGAGGCTGGGATCGCAGGGTGACGTTGCAGGGCAGTAACAGCACGAGGATAGGGCCAAGGGCAGAACCACAGTCTGCTCCCTGCATGCCCCTGCTCTGTTGGGAGTTTTGGAGGTGTAGAATGCACTGGGGGGGAGGGCATATGCACGTGTGTGTGTAAGGGGGGAGAGGTGCCTGGGCACTAGGTCTCAGGTGCCAGCCAGGGATGAGCTGAGGGGACACTCCACCTCCCCCTTTCCTATTGCCCTTTGTATTGAGCTAGGTGCTGTTATGATTTGTGTTGTCTGTGCAGCACACCCCAACTATCAAGAAGCTTGCATACAGTGTGGAAAATCTCCTGATTTTCCACACACTTGCACACATTTCTTTGCAGAAGCCTATCAAGTTTGGGCCTCTGTTTCAACATCAAGAAGATTTAGGTGCTGTATTAGCCTGCTCCAGGCCAGGAAGGTGATACCCCTCCTGAAATTATCATTGAGGGGAAGACCCGGGAGGTAGTCACCCACTTCACTTACCTCCATGGGCACCTCTCTCAGAGAGTGAACACCGATGAGGAGATCCAGCACAGGGTTCAGCGTGCAAGTGCATCCTTTGGAAAACTGCTTAAGCGTGTTTTGTTGATCTTGAAACCAAGCAAAAAGACACCAATATCCACGTGTACAACCTACTCCTTACCCCCACTGTCCTCAACAGACATGATCCACTGTTGTCATCTTAAGACCCTGGAGAGGTATCACTAGCAATGACAATGCTTCCCTACTCTTTTTGCTCTGCATTAAACTATAATTCAGGCGATATTTAATTTAGAAGGATTTCAGATCCGTAATCCTTGATTTTATTTAGTGTGCTGAGGTTAAAGCTAAGAGCATGTTTAACGACTTTCTCTAATTTAGCACCGGATCTTGGCAACATCCCTGCTTCGCGGTACACCCAGAACTTCAGTCGCTGCGGAAGCAGCTCTGCTTAGTTCCTCCGGGTGAGCCGCTGCGGAGCGATAACGCTTGGTCCGGGCGCCGGCCGGGGGGCGGGGCGGCGCATGCGCGCGGAGGATGTTGGCGCCGCTGCCTGCGCTCTGGCTGCTGCTGGCCGCCGCCTTCTTCGTGGCGTTGTTGGTGCGGCTGGTGCTGGGGGGCGCGGGGCTCGGCGTCCTTGACTGGCTGCTCCACTACGGGAAGACCCGGAGCTGCTGCGGGCCGGGTCCGGCCTGGCTCCGCCTCGGCGCCGTGCCCAAGAGGTGCGCGGCGGGGAGTGGCGCCAGCAGGGTCCCCCGCTGACCGGCCTGCAGGGCGGGCTTATCCCCGGGGAGGGGTGGGGGAGCGGGACCTGGCCTTCCCTTCCCTTCCCTTCCCGGGACGTCCCTGTGTTGCCTCCCGAGAGCTCCCGGCCTTGCACCAGGGCCCCCAGCGCTGTGAGGCTCCACGTGAAACTTGCGACTAGGAGTTTCGCCTTCAAAGCGTCAGGTTCGTGGCATGCTGCAGAGAGCCAGCTGCCACCTAGCGATGAGGCCTTGGTGTACCAGCTGCCCAGCCCACTGCCTCATCCTGTTGTGATAAAGCTTCTGAGACCTGACTAAGCTACAGTGGAGTGCACTCTGCTTGGTGTCCCCTCTCCCTTCCCTGTCTTCTCCCCCAAAATCAACTAATGTATATGGGCATTCATTCTGGGAAGAGAAACTTGCAAGGGAGATTTCCCAGGTGTCAACCTGGAAGACCTTTCTTCCCAGAGGATGGGTTTCCTTTGGGAGAAATTAAACTAATGCTTACATGTTCAAGGGATTTCTGAACACATGCTTTGCAGGGGAGGGGGAGGGTTAATTAGAGAGGCTGCCAAGAGCCACTCTGATTAAAACACCCACAGCATCTTGTGTATTCAGGATCCCACATTTCAAAATGGCAGCAGGGCACTTTAACTAAAGCTTCTTGAACAAGCTTTAGTTAAAGAGCTCCTGTGGCTATTCTGAAGCTTGGGGATGCTGAATACACCAGATGCTGCAGCACGGTCGGATTAGAGCACTCCAGCAGACTCTGTTAATCCAGTCTGTTATGATGCGCTCTAACTGGAACATGTTGGAGCACATGTAACAGTGCTTGTACTTCCTACTGGGAGAGCACCTGTGTGTGGCCAGAGTCAGCTGATTAAAATTCAGTTTGACCTGAAGACAGGTTAAGCAGCAGCTGCCTTCCTGAACAGGCATAGCAGTTTGGATTCTGTTTGGTTAAGCTACTAGTGCTATTTTATTGTGACAAGCTACATAGCAAATACTTTGCAGCTGTTTTGTTTGCTCAGAGACTAGACTGAGAAGGACATGAATCTTATACCTGCTAGGACTGCCAACAAGGGTTTGGCACAAAGGGTTTCAGTCTGTATACCGAGGCTTCTAGCTTCCATGCTAGTAGGTTTGATTATTGCTGATTGAATTATCAGCGTCCTACAGTGTGCTCTCTTTTGCTCTCACTTTCCTTCTCAGTGGCCAATACCCTGCTCCCAGATGGTGTCAACGCTGGATGTCAGCCCAGCACTCTTGCATGGAATCTGAACTAGAAGACCTGTTGTCCATCCAGAGACATTAATGTTGCCCTCTGAGACTTGCCAATGTGACAAAACATTCCCACTTTAACTGTCTGGGAGTAACTTGCTTCATTTGCTCCCATTACCTTCAAGGTCTCATTTAATAACTCTAAGGAAGGTTCTAGACACCAAGGTTTTGCCACTGTAGAATGAAGTCCTTTCCTTTCCTGCATGACTTCCCAAAGTCATTCATTTAAGAAAAAAAATAGAAGTTATCAAGTGCGAATGGCAGCCTGCACAGTCCTTGTAGGATCTAATATGTTCTCAAGCTATGTAAAATCTGTCTTGACCGCACTGTTGGAGCTCTGCTGGTATAGTCATCCTGGGAGTAGAGCTGAAAGGAAGCTGAGCACACTCTTCTTATACATCTATCTTATTGCAGATGTTGCCAGGAGTCGGGTTTTTTTCATTTTATTATTATTAGAAGTATTTATTTTTAAGGGCAAAGGGACTATAAAGGCATCTGTATAACATTGGTTGTTAACTCCTATTTACCTCTCTGTTGAGCTCAGTAACTTGTGACTGACTAAAGCATATCTTCCAGAAAGGCATCCAGTCTTGCCTTGATGCCTGTTAAGAGGTCTCTCCCATTTTCTGCAGTACATATAAAGACTCATGTATTTGGAAAGAGACCAAACACTGCACTGTACAGTGGAGTACATGAGGCTTGTGGGTGATTGTACAACAGACTGTTGCAAACTGGTGGAACCTCTTAGTCATATGTCCAGAAGAGAAGATACTTTCCAACCCTCCTCTTATACAGTTGTCAAAACAAATTACATATTGTATTCTTTCTGCATCTTGAATATCTCAGATCATCCTGTATCATTGGCCTCTTTCAACATCCTGGCCTGGATGTCCCTGTCCTAGTCAGATCATGCGGGTACTGGGAGATCCTACAACTTGTACAGCTATCTCCTCCTCCTAGCTTCTGGCAGGAGTGCCCATATGGCCCATAAGTGAGGTTATGCTTACGTAAGGAGTACATGCCATTGGTCAGGTTTTCTGGTCCTGATTATGCTGGCCAATTTTTTAGCAAACCCTTTATGTGAGTATTGTATATATATTGATCAATGTTTCAGTGAGGCCTACAGCTGTGCAATGAAAATTATTGTTGTCAGCCTTTTAGTTGTTTGGGTTTAAAAAACAGCATTACATGGTCACTTAGTGATCTGTGATTTATTTCTTAAGCCTTGAGGAATACTCAAGTTTTGTATGATCCCTACTCAGTCCTCTTCTATTCCAGTTACCTGAGATAACTATAAGCAGGGATGAGAGATTATATATTATTATTGTAAGCAAACCTTTAACTAGGAAGACAGTTTTGTGTTAGGCTATAGTGGATATCTTGTAGATCCAGTTCCATAAACTGGGTCTTGGACCCTAAATCATTCAAGGCCAGGTCAAAAGAGAATGAACCTTTTCCTCTGAGATCCTTGAACTGAATTCCAGTGTTGAAGTAAGGAGTGTTATGAAGAACACTGCTAATGCTGCTGCTGCTTCTTTCCACAGGTGGTTTACTCACTTCTATGTGGTTTCTGTGACCTGGAATGGCTTTTTGCTGCTCCTGCTTATTCAAGCTCTGTTCCTAGAAAGGCCTTTTCCAGTTTGGCTTCGGGATCTGCTCGGTGTTCTCAGTGGGTCTTCACAGAACCAGGGCAAGTAGTCCAAACATGCTTAATAGTACTCAGAAAGCAGAACCTCTCTACTTTGCTGCTGTGTTGTTACTTTTGGAGAATGTATCAGCTACTCATCCCTGAGTGTTTTGGGGGGTTTTATATAATGTATAAACTAGGTTCCAAGTGGTTTTGCTATGATTCTGTGTAAAACTATTTTTACCTAGTGAGCAAAAAATCACTTCTAATGGTTACTTTCTTTTGCTTTCACTCAGGTCTTCTTGCTCTTTTGCTGCTGTCAACAGCATATGCCCTGATACACACGCATGTTCTCCCTTTCCCTGGAAATACGCTCACTACAGGGCAACGATTTGCTTTTATCAGAGGAAAAAGTTGGTCCTTGGTTGAGCAGGTGCTGCAGATATAAGTCAGTAGCCAAATCCTCCATATATAACATCGGGGAGTTCCAACTGGTGGTCCATAGGCCGAATGGAACCTTTGGTGGGTTGAATTGCGGCCCGTGGGGCTCGCCAGTACAACTCAACAACCCGGGGTGGGCAGGCGGGCACAAGTGATTGCAGCGTTCCTCCCTTGTGTTCTGAAGTTGGGAGAGCAGATTTCCATAAGCCACACTGACCTGACACTTTTGCCTCGTTGCTCGGGGTGGGTCAGCCACCCAAGGAGCCACTTCCAGGCTGTGGGAACAAATAAGGTGGACAGCCCACTGGTAGAGGTTATTTATAGTAGATGGAGAGTTTCTTTGCTTGGACTACATTTTTTCTAAGTCATGAGTCTGGGAACCTGAAACAGCATGGTCTGACTGTTTAAGGGAGGCAGATAGCTGGGGAAGGAGTCAAGCTGTAGGTGATCAGCTGTCACGTAAAAGCCCAAGGAAAAGAGCAGTTTGCTGCTAAGAAGCAGACTGAAGGCCAGAGGAGCTAGAATTAAGGAAGGGGTAGGTTAAAGGACCTTCTCCCGCTGCTTGGAAAAAGGCTAAAGGTTTACTTTACTCTGTTTGTTTGGACTAAAGGTTATTGTCTTATGTTATGAATACTGGGGACTCCCAACAAAACAGAGGCAGGGCTACAGGCACCCAAGTCTGCTTGCAGTTTATTGTGTCGATTTTTGGAAGGACTGAAGGGATCAGAGCCCACCTGCACAGCAGCAGGTGCACCAATCCACTTGCAGAACTGCAGAAGTAAGGATGTTTGGTTTGCTCTCCCAGACTTTGAATAAAAGAACAACTCAGGCTTGGGGAACAGGGTAAGATTTGATAATACAGAAATGTTAAAGGATTTAGAGCCTAAATGCTAAGAGATTCTAGCTAGGGAATTCAAAGGCATTCAGATTTATGAAGAGAGACAGCAAGTTTGTGACTTTTCATTTCTGCTTGATTATAGGTTATGAGCACCTGTCTGCCTTCTTGGTTCTCCTCCTGTTTTGGCTGCACAGTCTTCGAAGACTCACAGAGTGCCTCTGCATCAGTGTGTTCTCCAATAGCGTCATGCATATTGTGCACTACTGCTTTGGACTTGCTCACTATATTGGGATTGGATTAACTGTGCTATGTCAAGTACCAGTTAATGTCAGGAATGGTAAGTACCTCCTTAGAACTATTTAAATGGCATTCTCGCTTGAACTTTCACAGGATTTGTATATGTGGAAATTTGATAGTGTGCCAAGTAAGTTACCTTTTGCCTAGAGAGGAAAGTCATACCTAGCCTGCATAAGAGAGAAGAAGGTATATGAAATCTATAAAAGGGCTTACTGGAGTTAGAATGTGTCATTTTATCAGGTCACCAATGCCTAATGTAGTCCATCAGTGACTACTCCTGTATTTTATACTTGTGCCTGGTCTACATGTATTTCTTTGCCATATAGTTGGGTGCCATTGTTCCCTGCAAGCTACCTTGTCCCATAGGCTTTCAGGGCAGATATATCACAATTTTGCCACAAGATGCTTCAGCCTCACAAAAGAGCACCCAGTTGACGCTAGTTCAGTAAAGCTGAGCATTTCCCTGGCTAGACGGCTACTATGAGCTGAAGTTTCTTTTCTGCTGGAGACCTTCCTTTAACCATGAACCTGACAAACTCTGTTGGCCAACTTCTTTGTCCGTCCACTTTGTACTTTCCAGATGGCTACACATTTCAGGTTGTGTCCCTTCAATCTGCTAGTTAGGCTAATTACATCTCCACTAATACTACAGAGCTTTGAATACCAGTTTCTGTCAGCACATTTCACTAATTTCCACAGCTGTGCTACCATTTGCTTGGCCATGCAGGTGTCTTCTGGACCAAAATGCTCAAAAAGTCAGCTGTGCCTTCCCCATGGACAACTCTTCCAAAGCAGACTGTACTAGATGCAGAACTTTTTGGCCTTTTAAGCCATTGTGATGATCTGTAGAGTATCTTCTGTTCTCCACACTAATTTTTTTTTAACTTATGTATACCGTTACTGTGAAAAACTGGTTAGACTACAAATAGAATGTGAAGGTCCTAACTACCTTCTTTGTAATGTGCTTTATCCCTTATTTCTAATCATCAACTGGTTCATAGTCTGCATGAGCTAGGCTTAAAAGCACAGATCAAGACATTAGGGAGAACACAGTGCCCTGGGACAAGCTCTTGAGATGAGAAAAGGTGTGTGTCTAGTGCTTTCAGGTAGTTGTATGAGGGTTAATGCATTTCCTTCTAATTTGTATTCATGAACCATCTTTTTATTTATTTCAGGGAATAGCCTTTGGATGCACATCAGTTGGTATCACATCCTGGGAATTTCAGTGTACATCTGGGCTTCTATTCATCACAACAGATGTCATGTGATTCTAGCTAAGCTTAGAAAAAATAAATCAGGTGAGAGATATCACATCTGGAAGCTGTTTATGCATTTTATTTTTTCCTGTTAGAAATATTTGTCACAATGAACACTGTTTCCATGCATACAGTGAAGGGAATGCATATAAGACTTCCCAGTGTGTGTGTGGAAGATATTTGTAGGCGTAATATCCAGTTAATTGCAGCATGCAATGTTTAAAACAAAGTTCTAACACTTAGCATCCTAGAATGAAATAAATCTTAAGGGTTCATAATACATTTTGAAAACATAAACTAATCTGCAGTGCCTTTTATTATTTTTGTTTATGAATGTTCAGCGCAAAAGAGCATTTTCTAGCTCAAGGGCATTGAGTAACTTCCTGAATCCTAAACAAAAAATGCCCGCTTCTGTGCTTACAGTGTAATTATTTCAATCTGTACTTTCAAACACTGGGAGCAAAGTGTTTTAAGGCCAAGTGGTAAGCACCCACAAATCCCACTGAACTCTGGGAAGTGGCTGTGTTTGTCGTTACTCCATAATTATGGGTTAACGTTTAAAGCTTATTTAATGTATATTCTGTCAACTAACTCTTCCCTCTATTTAATTGCAGGAAACGTTGTAAGTTTGAATCACAGTATTCCTTTTGGAGACTGGTTTGAGAGGGTCTCCTGCCCGCACTATTTTGCAGAACTCCTAATATACGTCTCCCTAGCCATCACATTTGGATTTTACAACTTGACTTGGTGGCTTGTAGTGATGCTTGTACTGTTTAATCAGGCATTGGCTGCCATTTTGTGCCACGAGTTCTACCTGACCACATTCAGCTCCTATCCAAAGCATCGAAAAGCATTTATACCATTCCTCTTTTAAGATATTCATTAATGCAAATCATCTAAAAGGGAATAGAAGACAGGTTCTCAGGAGTCGGTGTAATCAAAATTGGGGTTAGACAAAAATTTGTCTGGGTTCTACTCACGTGAGGGTTTTAATGAATGTACAGACTTTACTTTTAACAGTTTGAATTGTATCTATATATTCATAGAATCATAGAAGTAGGGTCGGAAGGGAACTTATAGATCTTCAAGTCCGACCCCCTGCCAAGGTAGGAGAAAAAACTGGGCTCAAATGATCCCAGCTAGGTAGGCATCAAGCCTCCTCTTAAAGACCCCCAGGGTAGGAGCCAGCACCACTTCCCTTGGAAGCTGGTTCCAGATCCTAGCTGCCCTAACTGTGAAGTAGTTCTTATGGATGTCTAATCTAAACCTACTCTCCAACAACTTGTGGCCATTATTCCTTATTATGTCAGGGGGCGCTAGGGGAAACAAGGTCTCTCCCAAACCCTTCTGGTCCCCCATAGTGAGTTTATAGACTGTCACCAGGTCCCCCCTCAACCTTCTCTTGTGAAGGCTAAACAGGTTCAGGTCCCGCAGTCTCTCATTGTGGGGTCTGCCCCGTAGTCCCCGGATCATGCATGTGGCCCTCCTCTGGACCCTCATCGTTCAACTTTAATATGGAAGCCATTCAATTAAACACAAGAGCTGCTGATGTTTGGCCTTTTTGTATTTTATGTTTCTATATAATGAATAAAACGCTTTAGTTGCCACTGCAGCAATCTGTATGTGAGTGTGTGCCTTATACATGATCTTAGCCCAGGGGGTGGACAAGGAAGAAGAAAGGACAGTCCTGAAATACAGTCATTTCTACTCAATTTCATGTTTTAATTCAGTTTTATTTTTAAAAATATTTTTCTTCCCTTCCCTACTTCTCTTGTCTTTGGGTGTCTTCCACTAGAAACTATAATTGTTCAGGAATATGGTGCATTGACTGCTAATGTTTCCCTTTTGCTAATACAAGATTTGTTTGGTAATCTTAAATTTTATAGTGCTGTACAGGAAAAGGCAAATGTAAAATAATCTGAACAAGAATAGGAAACAGTAGCAAATAGTGAAATTGAGGCATGTTTTATTCCATTGAATATGAATCTTTCAACAGTGCATCTTAATATGGGGTGCTTAACTTATACACAGACCTATACATACTTATTTCAATCATAAACGACCCTGATAATTTTAGTAGAGCTATTGTACTTCCATATTGAGTTTCTAGGTTTTAAATATGGGTACTTTTCAAGATTAAGTTCTAAATTAGGAAAACAAAGTAAAAATTCCCCTTCCATTACCTTAAGAAATCAAAAGCAGTAATAATGGACAAATTATTTAAAGCCTTACTCATAGAATTATAGAAAATAAGGGTTAGAAGGGACCTCAGGAGGTCATCTTTTCCAATTCCCTGCTCAAAGCAGGACCATCCACAGCTATATCATTCCAGCCAAGGCTTTGTCTAGCTGGGGTCTTAAAAACCTTCAAGTTAAATATCACCTGGGCTATATTTTAATCCAATACAGATGATAGGAGAAAAAGTAGTATGAGAGCATTAAACTAAATCAAAGAGTTGTGAAAATAATTTCCATATAATTTAGCAATCTGAACTAAGCCAGTGGGAAATTAAAACATACTAAGAGGACTCACAGTATGAGTTGGCCCTAACGGCCCCAGTTACAGGGTTACTTGCCTCTTGTGCTCAACTTGTGTATTTTAACTGAAATGCCCAAGTAAACTGGACTGAAACTGAAAACAAAGGTAGTCATGTTCACAAATGTGGGTTATGATGATCACTGTGATGTTACAGGCCTATAAGCATTTTGCATTTCTGACAGACAAATTAGCAGAAAATGACTACACTGCTTAATTTTATCATAAAATTCCTATTTATGGTACTTATGGTTCATCTGCAGACACACCACTGTCAGAAAAAGTCCTAGAAGAGACAACCACACAATGGCTTCTGGCATGTAAGCTACCAAATAAGATGAGTATGTGTAATGGGTATAACACAGGCAGGCAATTATTTCTGGCAGAGGTCTACTTATCCAGTTTTGGCAGGCTGTCAAGGGCCCCATTGGTAGCCCCGCCCCTTGACAGGTGCCCCGCCCCCAGCTCACCATCTTGGGACTAATGTCTTTGGTCCCAAGATGTTGGTGCCATGCCACAGGACCAGCACCTCTGGGGCTCAAAGCAGGGCACAGGTTTGCAGGGATCTGTGGGGCCAGGCTGGGCTGCACCAGCAGGGAGAGGGGGAGCTAGCCTGTATCCATAGAGCCCCTGCCAGCTGGGACCCCACGCTCCTGCTACCCTGCTCTGGGACCCCCAGTGCAGGCCCTGTGCTCCTGCTGGCTCCCTGCCCACTCACCTGCAGTGCCCCCCAGCCCTGCAGTACAAGCGGGAGGCAGTGCACAGCCCCAGACCCCTGCTCGCCAGCAGGAAAGCTGGTGCTGAGTGCGGGGGAAAAGCAGCCCCTCACCCATCCCATGGCCAGTGCTGCCTGCTGCAGCCACTCTCAGCCCACGCAGGGCTGTCCTGAGCAGACAGTCAGCCCTGTGGGATGTGGGCAGCTACAGTGCGGGGCACCGGCCCCAGGCTCAGTGAGGTGCTGCTTTTCCCTGTGCTCAGCACCAGCTTGTAACTCACCCCTGCTCCACGCCGGCTCCAGGCTCACCTGTCAGCTGCTTCAGTGTTGGCTGCTGGCCACCCAGAGTGTGCACTGAACAGCACACAGGCGGCAGTGGCAAACACTACCCGGCGCAGCAAGCAGGGGGTGCTGCAGCTGCTGTCTCCTGCGGCCACTTGCAGCCTGTGGGGCTGTCCGGAGCAGGCACAGGCAGCCCCATGTGGGCTGTGAGTGGCTGCAACGTGGGGGTGCTAGCCATGGGGTAGGGAAAGAGCTGCTTTTCCCTCCCATGCTCAGCTTTTCCCTAAGCTGCTTTTCCCTGGGCTCCTTCCCTGCTCTTCCCTCCCCCGACCTCCCTCCTGTGGTTCTCATGCAGGGCAGCCATGTGGTCCCAGCCTAGAAGCCCCAGCTGGGAGGGTGGGGCCAGGTAGGCCCCACTGGGCTTCCCCTGGGTCCTACTCCCCTTGGTTCCTGTCATTTTTGACAGGAGCCAAGGGCAGAGAAATACTCATTTTCTAAATTTTTTAGGAGCCCCGCAGGCCAGATAGAATGGCCTTGTGGGCCAGATCGGGCCCCCGGGCTGTATTTTTGCCTACCGCTGGTATAACATCAGATGGAACCAGGGGTTCCATCACAGGTGTCTGCAGAGCTATCATGACTGCTCGTTTGGACTGAACTCCCAGAAACTCAACTCTCAATCTGTAACTTTGGGGCAGGGGAAAAAATGGAAAATGAATCATATGGCTGAAGTAAAGAAGAAAGGGCAGCCTGCACATGGACTCTAGTGAGTCCTACAAAAGAGGGGTGTACAGTACAGCTGGAGATCCCACTGGCTTAGTCAGCCAAGACTGCATGGTTCTGAGAGAGCCAGTTTTAGACTTGGGGGCACAACTAGGCTGCTGTTTGAGCACTCTGGTACTACAAGCTCATTTGGGGACACTTCCAGAGAGGTGTGGAGAGTGGAAATTAAGGTACTGATTGTATGCTGTCACAATTATTGATGTTTCTTTATCTCTTACCTGTTCCCTCCCTTTGGCTTGTTGACTTGTAGCCCTAACCCCTGTGATTTTGTTTTTGTACAAGTGTTGGAACTCTTCCATGTTTATTATGCCAGTTTCTGGGCTGTGGGGTTGGCGCACCTGCGCTACCTGGAACTTTTTGGCAAAATCTTGCAGTCTGGACATGACCTAATTTATTCCCCACCAGCTGCAAGTTTAATTGATGCAGTCCTTAATAGGCTGGAAGTCACTGAAACAGGACTCAGGCCCCAATTCAGTTTATGCCCCACTGCAGTGAATCAGCCACTCATCCCCCTCCTTCAGCTGCTGCTGCAGCTAGTTTCTCTTGTTGCTGTTTTCCTCTGCCAATGCTTCCCATTGCCCTTTGTCATGCCCCCCCTTCCCAAGGAACCTTTTGACCCCTATCAAAGAGGCACATACCAGAGCTGCCATATGGGAAACAGAAAAATTACCATGATAACCATTATACAAATAAAATTGTATCATAACTCCATATATTAGTGAGTATACTGCTCTGACTATAGTAACCAGGTCACATCCCTAACTGAAACAGTTACAGGGGTATGAAACATGTATGTATACATTGCCTAACATCCTAATGAGCTACCTGACCTCATTTCCTCTCTCTCTGGAGCTGTTATCCAGAGCAATCCTGACTTTTATGAAGGTTGGGAATGTTGCTGGCAGGCAGTGACAAACTCAAGCTCCCCACTGAATGGTGAAACATTTAAAAAAATCATTTTAGTATGGGATCTTTTTGACACAGCCTAAAACCATAATTTTCCCAAATATGTGCCATAGCTTAAAATACATCTATAGATGGGCTGCTCAATTATTAATTATTTAAGCATCAGACCACATAGGAAAATAAAATGACACCAAACATTAGACAAAGCAGAAGGCTGTAAGTGTAAAAACAGTATTAAGGAGAATATTTGGTGCAGTATAAGAAAAGGGCATAGGGAGGAGAAAACGGAAGAGCTTGTAGACCTTGTGATAGGATAAGAGCACAGCTGTCCTCTGGAGGCAGATCCTAAAAAAGGCACTCCAATCCCTGTCCTGCCCCACAGGGTCTCTCAAGCCACTGGCCTATATTTGCCTGCCATAACTTCAGAAACCAGTGCAAGCCCTTGGTGCTTTGTTTTGTCTTGCTTATCCCTAGGCGGTCTCCTCCTGAACCTGATCCCCACTTGAGCCAGACCTTACACTTTTGGCTTTTCCCTCACCTGTGGGTTCCCTGGCTGTGCCTCACTTCTAGTCTCTGGACTTGCAAGCCTTGCCTCTGGGTTGCACATCCCATGACCTCTTGTTTGCCCCTTATACCTGGTTGAAGGACCACCTGTGGGGATGCCAGTTAACTACTTAATCCAAAGGATTGTTAATTCTCTATGACCCACAGATAATCAGGTTTGGGGCATTAAAGTAAGTTAATTTCCCTGAGCATTGATCTACTGCCTGACCCCACTCAGAGTTAAGAAGAGTAGCTAGACCCTACAACACAGGTAGGTTGAACAATGTAAGCTGTATTACACAACAAGACCCATGCAACAATTACCGGACGCAATATTCCTGTAACACCCAAGCTGCGACAATAAAATAAACTCGATGAGACAATAACCCAATGCATACCCCAAACCCAATGTCCATGGTCACAACCTATCAACTACACATTACAATCAGCTTCGGTCACTACACAGTTAACTGCTGTGCAACTTCACAGACAACCCAGAAACCACAGATGGCAGCAAGAACACCCTGGGCCAAGTCAGCAGGAAAAACCCTCTGACAGTCCCTGAGGATTTCTAGCTTTTCCCTGGGGAGGTATTCAGCACCTCAGATAGGGAAAGGGTGATACTTCGCTCAACTGCAGCTTCCAAAGCCAAAGCTGAAAGGAAAGAACATAAGACAGGTAAACCTCAGTGAGCTCAATCCCAACAAGCAGGTCACAGCAAGAAACCTGCGCTCAATGAACTCCCACCTCCTGAGAGCCCTGAGTCAGGACTGTCCAACCATAGTGAGTAAGCAAGAACAAGCAAGCCTGAACCCCCACTCCGAGCTACTGCTGCCTGCTTCGGACAGGATTTATGGGTTTCTAATCCTGCCACCTGTCACTCACCCAATGGTCCAATCATCGCCCTTTGCACAGTACCCAAACAAATTCAAACCTGCGCAATATTTAAAAGGACCAATCATAGATTTCATAGACATCAGGGCTGGAAGGGACCTCGGGAGATCATCGAGTCCAGCCCCCTCCCCAAAGGGCAGGAAGTCAGCTGGGGTCATAGGATCCCAGCAAGATAAGCATCCAATTTACTCTTGAAGGTGTTCAGTGTAGGTGCTT
>NW_017728948.1:54231196-54232301 GCF_001723895.1 Crocodylus porosus
TCAGCAGCACATTGGCCTTCTTCCAGTCTTCAGGCACTACACCAGAGCGCCAGGAGTTTTCAAAGATCCGTGCCAGGGGCTGGGCTATGACACTCGCCAGCTCCTTGAGTACCCTGGGGTGCAGGTTGTCAGGGCCGGCTGACTTGAAGGTATCCAGCTTCTCAAGGTGTTCCTTGACAAGGTCAAAAATCAAAATATTTCAACCCAATACCAGCAATATTACCATAATTAACATACCAGCATTGATCAACAGTTGCATTACCATCATACACTGCACGTGCCCAGACCTTAGAAGTAGGTCATGACTTAGCAACTTCTAGAAACTTCTCGCCTCTAGCCATATGATGCATGTGTGGATTTTACTGTTCTCCATGGCAAGGGCACCCGGGTCCTACCAGTACCAGGCAATTCTATGGGCTCAAATAGTGGCTGTGTAGGCCTTGACTGTGTGTCAAGGGGGTCTCTGTCTTCAGGGCCCCTGGCCCTTGCAGAGTTCAATTTCTGCCCCCATAGTCCCATCCCTTTTCCTTGGCTTCAGTCTTCCTAGCTCACTGGGTCCTTGTCCCTGGCCAGACCACTGTCTCCCTTTATTACTGAACCCCTTGGCCCCACTTCTGTCTTTCTCTGCTCTATTTAGCTTTAGTCCCGTGCAACCTCCTGGGTCCCAGACCCTAGCAGGATGCTTCTCCTGGACTTTTGCTCCCTCCTCCCCCCCTCTACCCACTTCAGCCCCACACCACCCCTTTGGGTCCGAGACCCTTGCAGGATCCCAGCCATTTGGCTCCCCTACCACAAGGTGCATCCCAGGTACCCTGCCTATGGCTTCCCAGCTATCCTATTGCTTGTCCGGCTATAAACAACTTAACAGTACTTTTCTTGAGGAGGAATTCCATAATTTCTTCCTCCTTCAGAGTCATGGAAGCATAGAAAATTAGGGTTAGAAGGGGCTTCAGGAGGTCAACCGATCCAGCCCCCTGCTCAAAGCAGGACCATCCCCAAATATATCATCCTGGCCAAGGCTTTGTCTAGCCGGGTCTTAACATCCACCAAGGATGGAGATTCTTTTGCCTCCCTGGGTAACATGTTTCAGTGCTTTTCTACCCTC
>NW_017728948.1:54254523-54255838 GCF_001723895.1 Crocodylus porosus
TGACGTCATTTCATATATGTTTGTATGAACCGGAAATGAGTTGTAAGAGTTCCTGCTTCTGCACACGTGCTCAGGAGAGAGGGGATAAAAGCCTGCTAAGAAGTGTTCCCCGCAGGCAGAGAGTGTGGTCTTTTGTCTTCTCTCTCTGACCTTATTTGCAAATATATACCTTTTGTATTACCAACAATGTGTGCCTAAAGGATTATTATTCATGAGCCTCCAAAGAAACAAACCGTGATTTTTACATCACTACCCTGTCATAATCCAGCCCTGGTGGTGTCCTGTTGTTTTGAAATCTGGGGGTTCTATGGCCATGCTTTGCTTGACAGAATTCTGCAGTCATAATAGTTTTTATAGCACAAGTTTGCTCTTAATCTTTGCCCTTGTATTGGCCCATTTCTGGAAGATCCATACCTTCCCATCCCCAAATCATCAATCTGCATCTGTTGCTGATTTGCCTGTTGTTATTTGGGGCAATAATTTCCTTTCTCCGCATGTGACATTTTCAAAATGTGAGGAATCTTAGTCTGCATTGGGGTGCTCAACCCCCAGCCTGTGGCCAGTACGTACCTGGCATAGGGAACCATGCCATCTGGCCTGCAGGGGGCCCCAGGGTTGTGAAAATTTGGTGGCGAGTGAATGGAAGCAGCAATGCTTCCCTGCTACCAAATTTCTGGACCTAGGGGAAGTCCTGCGGGCTGCATAACACATTGGATCTGGGTGCAGATGGGCTAGGGTCCCAATCCAGGGCAAAGGGGCTAGCAGGAGGCAGAATGGGGCCCAAAGCAGGACCATCCCCAACTAGATCATCCCAGCCAAAGCTTTGTCTAGCTGCGTTTTGGAAATCTCCAAGGATGGACCTTCCACCATCTCTCTGGGTAACCTGTTCCAATGCTTTGCTACTTTTTGTGAGAGATTTTTTCATAATGTCCAACCGAAACTTCCCCTGCACCAACTTGAGACCATTGCTCCTTGATCTGCCGTCTAACACCACTGAGAACACTCCAGCTCCACGGTCTGAAGCTGCTGGGGGCGCCAGCCCGCAAAGCCACGTGGACCCTCCACTGGCGGAAGTGGAAGGCAGGGCCACAGAGCCGTAGCTATACAGCTCCTTCCCCGTTGGGAGGCGCGGCTTACTTTTTGCGTCACCCCGCACCCTGCGTCACGGCGTGTGAAAGGGCGCTCGCGGCCAATGAGAGCCGCGGATGCTGTGAGGCGGTGCTGCCGCTCCGGCCGCTTCCCCTTTTGTGCGGCCCGGGGCGGGGGCGGCCGTTCTGGAGCGGTTGAGGCGCCGCGGCCATGGCGCGACGCCAGT
>NW_017728948.1:54255938-54273168 GCF_001723895.1 Crocodylus porosus
CTGAGGTGAGGGCCGGGACCGGGTCGGGGCCTGGCGAGCGGGGGGGAGCCCAGGGAAGGACTGGGGGGCTAATGGCTGAGTGGCCGCTTGTCAGCGGCATCTTCAAGCCCCTGTGACAGCGCCGCGCCGCGCCGCACCGGGGCCGGCTGTCAAGTAAAAATTCAGGGGCCCTGAGCAAGGCCTGGGCGGAAGAGAAGTTGCCGGGTCGAGGCCAGGCTGCGTCGGCAGACACCCTCCTGTCGCTAGAGAGGAAGGCTTCAGCTTGTGCCTGTTGGTGGGTGGAGGGAGGGGGAGAGGCTGCAGTGAAGACCCTTCTTCCTCCTCTTTCTCCTCCTGCTTTCTGAAAGCCTGCTCCTCTTGTCACCGTGAACATCTTCCCTGGAGTCGGGCAGTGGGGCTGGAGGGGACATCTGGAAGGCATCTAGTGCATGGTGGGAGCAGAGCATCCCTTTCCAAGCCACCCTGAACGTGCCATGATCTAAACTCTACATAAGACTGTGCCATGGCCCAGCACAGACCTAACACCCAGACCTGCCATAAGTAAAATAGGAACTGCGGCAGCCAACATCCTGCTTCTGTGAAATGTCAGCATACACCCAAGATCCCAGCCATGCTCCTTGCAAGGCAACCCCCCCCATACCAATCAGGTCATGGGAAAAACTCTGTCCTGACCCCCAATCAGTCTGACCCTTAGCAGAGGGTCAAGACCTTGCTTAACAAGCAAAGTTTTCGTGTTGCTCCTTGTTTCCATGTCCTGTCAATTCCTTATTCTTTGGTACAGCAGGCTGAGAAGCTGAGGCATGTGCAAGATACCAGGGGTGGAAGAAACGCAAGAAAATAAACCTGTAATTTGAAAAACTGGACATGTTAAATTTGTTCTGGATTTCTGTTTCTAGGCCCATGAAAAATAAATGTAGTGTATTCTTCATAGTTCCCTTAAGATGGGGTGTTTTGTTTTGGTTCTGTATTTTTGAAACTTGAGCTCTCTGGAAAAATTGGTAACGGCTGAAACTAAAAGTGACTGTGGACCACTTGGGAAAAAAAGGGGGGGTGATATAAAGCTTATCTTACAATTCTGTCAGCCCTGCGACATCTTTTATTGTGACCTCGCTCCTTATGAAGAAGAGGCACTGAAAGTTTATTTGTTTTGCATGCTTTAAAATATAATTAGATTAGAAACTTAGCTTTCTAGGCCAGACTGATCATATTTTTGTTAGATCTGTAGGATAGAATATTAATAAACAGTAGCAGCTGTTGCAGTCTGTCTAAACAAGCAACCCTGTTACTACCTCTTGGGATGCTAAAAGTTACATAATGTTTACCATTGCACCTAGAGCTGGGCAGAACATTTTGGATGAACAGTTCATTTGCTGATATTTTGAGGGCAACTGAACCCCACTTGACCCATAGCAGTTCTTGGCCAAAGAAACTCTTTAGGGGAAGCTGAAACATTTTGTTTTGAAACAAAGTGTTTTGACTTCTCTAGTCAAACTCTCTTTTGGACCAAATTTATCCAATGGAAAAAAAACGTGGATGTGTGTGGGTAGGTGGGGGGGAGGGGTTTGGGGGAATAGCTGAAAATAAAGCATTCAAATAGACTGTTTGTATTGTGTGTTTGACTTAAAAATCAAAATTTTCTTGACTTCCTATTTAGCAGGAGTGACTGTTAGGTTATATTCAAAGCTATATTTTTCTTAATCAATTTATAATCAGTTTTTTGCACAACTCTAAATAGTGAAGCCAGAGTTTAGTTGATTGTTCTTTTAAACACAGTAAAATTATGTTGACCATAGACCAGGACTAGGAATGCAGAAATTGAAATGCTAAGGAATTCATATTCACAGGGAATTGGGGATCAGGAGGACTGAGGGACTGAGAAGTTCTCAAGCAAGACCAGCTATACTAAAATCACGCCCAGCAGATATTTGTCTAACCTGCTCTTAAGAAAAATGTAATGATGGAGACTTCAGGTCCTCCTTAGGCAGTGTATTCCAGTTTTAAAACATTCTAGCATCTAATCTAATTCTCTCTTGCTTACATTTTAATCCTGTTTTCAGTTCACTCATCCTGAGTAAACATGGGGAACAAATTTCAACTTCCTTTTGTGCAATAACCTTTAGCAGATTCAAAAGCTATTGCAATGTCTTCCTTTGGTCTTCTCATCCAAACAGTCAGGTTCTTCCAGTCTTTCGTCTAGTCATCTATGCTACTTAATACTTGGTCAATGTGTTTCTTGAAATATGGTGCCCAAACCTGGGCTTAATTCTCCATTTGAGACCTTGCCAGTGCTGACTAGCATGACAGAATTACTTTCTTGTACATGACTGTCCTGATAAACATCCCAGAATAATGTTAGTTTATTGCAAGATACTGTACTATATTGTTGACTCAGGTTTGGAGAAGGCGATGAACTGAACATAAGAGCCTTCTCTGCAGAACTGCTGCCTAGACAGTTATTTCCCATGTTGTATGTGTGCAGTTATTCCTATGATAATGAACACAAATGTAAAGTAGCATATTTAATTTTATTCTATCCCGTTTCATACCATTTTCCCCTAATTTCTCAAGATTTCTTTGAATTTCCATTTTATCTTATGGAGTAGTTGCGACTCTTAAGAGCCTGGCCATCAGGTTCTGATTTTAATGTACCATATTCCATCATTCAGGCTTTATTTATAATACGTAGCCAGATCAAGGCCACACTCCTCCCACCTCGTTTGATTTATCCTTATAGTTTGAAAGTGAGCCATTATTCTTTGATTGAGTTTTCCCATGTAATTGGATGCTCATCTTTAGAATAATTGATCTAGCCCACTTTCCCCGTAGCTTGCTGTAGAGAATGTCATGTGTGACTGTCAAAAGCATAACTAAAGTCCAGATATCACATATGTTGCTTCACCCCTGTCCACAAGGTCTTCTATCCTGGCATGGAAAAAAATAAGGTTGGCTTGACATGGCTTATCTGTAACAAATCAATATTGGCTGTTACTTATCACCTTGTTATCTTCTTGGTGCTTTAAAATAGATAGCTGGTTACTTGTTCCAGTATCTTTCTGGGAATTGAAATTAGTTCTGTTGGTCTAGGTGCTGTTTGCCCTTTTCTGGTCTTCTGGAACTCATCCTCTGAAATGTTTTCTTGGAAAAATTGATAATGGCTTTGACATTTTCTTCAGCCTGTTTTTAAGTTACCTTAAGTATTTTAAAATAAATTTAATTGGGCTCAGTTGATTTCGGAGCATTTAATTTCTCTAGATCTTACTAAAGAAGGGAGACTTTAAGCATCATAACATTTTTTTTATGTATAGGTTCAGGTCCAGTTCTTCTTCATACACTCCTTTAGTCGCCTTCTGAACATGTGTCTAGGTAATCAGGAAGCGTGTCCTATTTCTTGGATATTTTTAGCTCTTTGATTCAGCATATGCTACTAGGTATTCCACCTTCCCCCTACCCCTCCCCTCCCTTAATATGGTATAACAAATTAAGGGGTTATGCATCTGAACTGGCTTTATCCTTGATGTTTTTTAAAATATCTTAAAAATTTAAAGCAAATTGTTGTTAGACCTTCTTATCTTTTAGAGAATAATCCACTGAACTCAAAGTGAGCCACTGGGGAAAATGGCATTTGATTCTACAATAGTCAAGTTTTGCTGACTACAAAATTCTGGTCATTTAGTAGAAAGTATTTATCTGATAAAGACATGTTTGCTTATGTGCTGGTAAGGGGGAACTGACCTCTCCAGGTCTTTTTGACATTAAGTCAAATGAAAACCTATTTCTGGCTTGAATTGGGCCTTGTTGCTGGCTTTTCTGTTTCACTTCGGAAGCGAATTCAAAATTTGACAAATTTTGTGGCACTTCAATTTCATTATCCCTGCCTGGATTGGCACATTTTTAGCAGCTGACTAATTCATAAAAATCTTTGATATGCTTTAGTGCATGTAGTATGAAATCTGAGCTATAAATGAATTTTTGTGTGTTAATGATTTTTTTTTTAAATTGGCAATCTTGATCCAGAAAAGATTGGCCACTTTAACATGTCCCTTAACAATTCTAGCTAGCTTCTTAATTTTAATCACTTTTTCAGTTCCATTAGTTTATGTTCTAACTTGTGGTCTAAGTCTAGAATTTGATCACCTTTATCTGCCAGAAGTAAAGGCTTTCTTTTTAAAGGAGACTCTCTGCACAAGTGTGTTTCATTTTGATAAGATCTTCAGTGTTGCTAAGGTGATGGAATTTGGGGAGAAGAAAGTTACTAGACAGTTAAAATTCAGGAAGTTCTGACTCTCTGTCAATACATCATGGTAGAGTTCTGAATCTGTACCAATACCAGTTACATTGGACATCTAACAGTATTATGGTCTAATGCTATTAAATCACCGTTAACCAAAATGTCTCATTTGAGCTGCCAAAATATTAGAAAGTTGGAAGGGGAGGATGTGAGCATTGTAAACCGCAGTATTGCACCCGTCTTGAATCTGCTTTCCCTCTTTCAGGGTAGTAGTGACTGTCATGCAATCATACTATAATCTGTACAAAGGTGGTATTCCTTTATTAGTCAGAGCAGGATGTCAGAGGTTAATGATTGATTAGCATATTCAGGATAGATATCTGCTAGCACTAGTTAATCATGCATCAAAATATTTTACCAAAAGTACCAGAGGATAATAGTCTA
Organism: Crocodylus porosus; assembly: GCF_001723895.1. Taxonomy (NCBI): domain Eukaryota; kingdom Metazoa; phylum Chordata; order Crocodylia; family Crocodylidae; genus Crocodylus; species Crocodylus porosus. Next base: position 54,260,611 of record NW_017728948.1, read on the forward strand.
ACAGGAGAAAATTAGAGGTGAATTCTTTCCCAATTTAAATATTCAGCTGAGGTAATTCTATTATTTTCTTTGCTTGCAGAAGGGGCCTACAGCAGTTGCTCCCGTAAACGAAGAATCAGCTGACAAGACAAATTTGGGGTTTATTCATGCTTTTGTAGCTGCTATATCAGTCATCATTGTATCAGAACTGGGGGACAAGACCTTCTTTATTGCAGCTATCATGGCGATGCGTTATAATCGTTTGACTGTACTGGCTGGTGCCATGCTTGCCTTAGGACTGATGACGTGTTTATCAGGTTAGCACTCTTTATTTGCCTTTAGCAGTTTGCTGGTTAAGGGTTTCTGCATATTCTGTCTTCCTCTGATTCTTAAATAAAGTAAGATTGAATACAGCAGATTTAATAACGTTAAGGAGTCCTAGCCTTTTTTAAAGGCAATTCTGAGAAAATGCAGTGGGGTCCAGACAGGGCACTTGGTTCCCTCAGATTTAGCCCCAAGTGTTAGTGCAGGGGTTTTCAACCTTTTGGTTGATAACCCCTGTGTTAGTGTGTGTAAGCCAGATCCTTTTGCACCTCCCCCCAAAGTATAATGGAAACAAGAAACCAGCCATACATATGGTAGCTTTAGGTGCTTCTGAGATTTTGGGTTTGTGTAGTCCTCAGCATAATTTTAGAATAATTTTTGGAGCTGCTCTTAACTCTGTGATTTACCACAGCCACCAGTTTGATGCAATGTGCTCCCACACTGTCTAGACTTGGAGCATTCCTCAGGACTGGATAATCACTTTTTCAAGGCCTTCTAAATTTCTGAAGGCCTTCTGAGTTACAGAGCTGGAAGAAGACCCAGTGAGATTGATTTGCTTAAGGTATTCTTGTTTGCCTTTCTAGCTTAATCTGTTTGTATTGTGCTCCTCTGGTTTACTGTTGGTTGTACCAGCTCTGTGTCTGTTCTGGATTGGCTCTCAGATATGTATAATAAGCAGGTAAAGTATAAGAAGTCAGTGGACTTGCAACAGCATGAAACTAATGTGAGGTTCTCACTGGGGACTCTAATATACAGTGGATCAGACCGTTGAAAGTTGCACCCTAGTGAAGTGTCTTGAATAGGCTATTGAGGAAGTCATACTTTTAAACATGGCCCACAAGCTTTCTTCATAAAATTTTTGGTGGGGTGGGGGGTAGTAGACTGAGCATGTACTAGCCACAGGGAAATGTTTTTCATTCCACCTATAACTTCAAAGAAAGATGGATGTGTACTGTGACACTTTAAAACATTTTTTCCATTGGAACAAAGAGTCTCTGTAGTTTTCTTTTATGTTCAGTTATAATATTTACTATATACATCCATCTCCGAGTGACTAAATCTCATATTTTACATGTCCAAGTTGTTCTTTTTTTAATGCATTTGGAGTAGTAGACCAGCTGAAGTGTAGTTATTTAAATGACATTCAATTTCCTATACATGTCCCATTAGGTGTATAGAACTGATAACAAAATTAGAGCAGTTTCATTCTGTATTGTATTTAATGGAAATGTTTAAGTTCATTGGCTCCCAGACTGCTTTCCTGGATCATTCATAAAGCCAGGATAAGGGATCTTAAGATCCCATGGGGCCCCTCCTTTTTAAATAAACATATGAAGTTTTGCCCCCCAAAACTTGCCAATTTGCTATTGCCATTATAGTGTATGCTGTGGCGATTCATTCTTCTCCCTCCCTTTTTTTCTTTTCCTATAACCCCTTTTTCCCCCAACTTTTCTTCAGTGTCTTCCTCCTCTGCTCAACAAGAAATCCTTTGTCTCTCCCTCTTCCTAATTTATCCCTTCAGTTATCTATCTGTCTGCGCTTGCTCCTCTTTTGAGCTATACCTTAGTCGACTCTTCATGAAGAGAAAAGGAGATGAGACCTGCTGATCAGCTCCACAGTTCTGTTCACTTTGAACAGAACTTGAAAGGTTGACTCATATAATTTTACCTTGTCTTGATTTTTGCATTCCAGTTAGCTTAATATTTCATTGTTTTTACCCCAGCCAATGGGAATGCATGACATATTGTTCAAAATGTATTTGTATATGTGATTTGCTGGCATAGACTGTTAAGAATAGCTAATTATTTACTTTTAATGTTAGATTAGTCTTTGTTAGACTATTGATCTGCAATGGCATTGTCAGTAGTAGGTTTCTGATTTATGTAGTGACTCCTGAGCTGAAATTGGCAGTGTACATGGAAGAATGCATACATGGGGTGGACTTCAGCATATGATGATGAGTGGACTATTTAAATGCACATGCTATGATGGTAATTGTGCAAAGATCCACAGCTAGAAACATTTTCTTCTTTCTTTGTCTTAAGATGTCAACTAGCCTGTTCTTTAAAGGAATTCAGTCTTGGGTCCTGGCTTCAGAAATGTACAGTTTCTTGAGGCTAACCTTAGCTTCCATCTCTAACTCAGAAGCAATGATAGGACTTGTTGATAGTGTGGTGGGGGAGAAGAGGGATGAAGGAGAACACAAAGTATCTTTTGAGCTTCTTGCATTGACTTCTGGTGGGGTAGGGAGCCAAATCAAGGTCCCAGGGTATTGAATGGCTCTTGCTTGGTAGCATAACACACAGGGGTGCACCGATAGAGATTTTTCGGGCCAATACTGATAGCTGATATTTAAGGATACTGATCCAGTTTCCAATACAGCTGCCTCCAGCTGCAGCTGGTAAGTTCCGTGAGGAGGGAGGGAAGATGGGGGGGAGGGCAGATCAGTGCCCCCTGCTGTGATGGAGAGGGCAGGTGCTGCCTGGGGTGGGAGAATGGGAACAGGGCCACAGCTTGTGGGTGGGGAGGTGGCTCCTGCTACTGCTTGCACCCCGGGAGGGGTGCTGGGAGAAATGCACCCTATTTTTTTTTGCTGCCAGCCTCCTGGCACAGCCCTGGCTTTTCCCAGCATGTGGGTGGAAACAGGGCAGTGCTGGGAGCAGAGTGGCTGCAAAATTTGGGGTGGATGCAACATCCTCCCAGCACTGCCAGTGCCTGCTCTGAGCCCAGCCCCCACCAAGAAGAGCCCCCATCCCACTTCATGCAGATCTGGGGGGCACACACTGCCCCCTCCCCACCCATGCCCTCCCAGGGTTCAAGCAGCGAAGGAAGCAGTCTTCCCCCACTACAAGCTACGGTTCTGCCCCCTACCTCACCGCCCCCCCCAGGGAGTGCCAGTGCCTGCCCCTGCCCCCCTCCCCCTTACCCTCCCACCACACTGGACTTACCGACTAGAGGCAGCTAGCTCTCCGTGCTGTCAGCTGTGCTCCTCACTGCCTGAGTGCTGCACTGCAGCTGCACGCAGCACAGGCATGTATCGGCCCCATTGAGCTGATATCCAATACAGCCAGTTTTTTTTATATCGGTACCGATCCAATATCAGACCGATTGTATCAGTGCACCTCTAATAACACTGTACCTTTTTAGACTATAAATTGTTTCCAGCTTGGCCCAATCAGAAATGACTGGAAAATGTTATCCAGTGGCTGAAGTTATAAACTGAGTTAGTTGGCTGTTTTAGTCTGTGACTTAGTAGACACAAGTACATGTCTCGGATTATTACAGCTGATGCCTCTGTTAATATTCTTGATAAGAAGGGCAATAGGCCTTGCCTCTGGAAGTAGATCTCCTGGGGTCAAGTTGAAGGTAGGGCAGGGTGGCATCTTTAGGGATTAACTAGTTCAGGCAGGAGCTTTTGAAGGTAACAACTTGCTTTTTAGATGTGAACATTACTATTGAGAAAGTTGGTTGTTGGTAAAAAGCAAAATCTTTTTCTTCTCTGAACCAGTTTGAAATCAGAAGGTGTACGGCAAGGTAGCACTTTAGGCTAACACATCTGACCGCTTCTGGGGTGAGATTAAGACTCTGGAATGGCTGTGTGGAAAACCTTGTCCTTGCTGTAACAGATTGGTGGATAAATAGGGCTGTAGTCTTTAGTGTGGTCCGTAATGCTCAAGAAGTGCCCAACTTCCTTAACTTTTTCTTTATTAAAAAAGAAAAACGTGTGAATGGAGTGGCAAATGAACCATTTAAATGTTCTGTAATAAGTTTCTGAACTGTGAACTTTGCTAAGGAGCAGGGTGTTCACATAGCAGGAGTGCTTGTGGGGGATCTGTATATAATAAACAACAAACTTTATTTGTTTTCTTCCAGTTTTGTTTGGCTATGCCACCACAGTTATTCCCCGGGTGTACACATACTACGTGTCAACTGCATTGTTTGCAATCTTTGGTATCCGAATGCTTCGGGAAGGCTTGAAAATGAGCCCAGATGAGGGCCAGGAAGAATTGGAGGAAGTGCAAGCAGAAATCAAGAAAAAAGATGAAGAAGTGAGTGAAGTAGGGATGATTTTGGAAATATGAAGTTGCACTGCTTGAAAGATCACATCCTTGGATTCCTCAACTGTACATATGCTGGATGAAGGTCTAATATTGCAAATGTTTAGCTAAACTAAAACATCATGCAGAAATGACCTTTTTACATATTGGTGCATCATCTGATAGTCTCCAGGAAACTGTTTAAGAACTGGCTATAATCCTCTAAGATAGGGCTGTGTCAGGGAAAGTTCCTTTTCCCTTAGTTTTTTCCAGTATGCAGTCTTTTATCCATGGGGTTTATTACCATAAATGATAATGACACTAGCACTACGGTTGCTTGAATTTTTGTAACACTCAGTACAATGATAAAAATGCTTACAGCAAATGCTAGTTTCACTATGGTTATAACATTCTAGGCAGATCATTTATGGTTCCAAGGCATAGTTTTAGAAGAGTTTCTTTGGAGCATTAATTTCATGTCTCGCGATAGTCAGTTTCATTGTCACCATGCCCAATAATCAGTTGTGGTTCTCCAGGCAGGTGATGGGTACAATCAGTTTCTTCTTAGAATAATTTAAAAAGAGAACAAGTCAATGTGTCACCTTCCAAAAGAAAGTCTTGTCTGCTTTTAAAGCATAGCAGACAAAACAAAGAACAGACATTTTAATGTGGAAGAAATAATAGCTTTTAAGATAGTAATTTTGAAGAAAGCAATGATCACAGCTATGTAAATTAAGATACTACCCGTAAACATTTAATAGCTAACAGCATTCAGTGACTAATAGTAACTTGGGAATCAAAGTACTAGTCTTGTATTTTTGTCTGCTGTTTGCTTTGGGTATCTGACATGACATTTCTGTTTCAATGTGCTGTTTGTATTCCAGCTCCAGAGAACTAAGCTGTTAAATGGGCCAGTAGATGTGGAAACGGGGCCTGGTACAAATATACCTCAGAAGAAGTGGCTGCATTTTATTTCTCCAATTTTTGTTCAAGCTTTTACTTTAACATTCTTAGCAGAGTGGGGTGACCGTTCACAGTTAACAACAATAGTCCTGGCAGCAAGAGAGGTGAGTGTGAGCTATACGAAATACCTACTTCTGTCCTTCTCTCAATCTTTGCAGTAGCTCAGGTGAGGATGTAGATAGGAACATAAGACTGGGAGGGGCAGCTTCTCAGGATTTGCATTTTACAGGGGATCCCCAAAATGTGTACTTTGAATCCTCGCACATCTATAAGGCACAGACCCAAAACTCTTAAGAAGTACCTTACAGCATGCTCTAGGTAAAAGCAGGAGGATGAGGGCACTGCCAATACTGTGCCACTGCAGTAACACAGAAGTGTAGTTGGTTAATATAACCTCAGAGGATGCCATGTTTTACCATCATTGAAGCAGATAGCATAATTCAGTTGTGATGCACTTGACATAATGAGTACAGCAGAATAATTCATAAAATGGTGATTTTTGCATTCATAGCAGGGTTTGACTAATGCATAACTCCAGGCCTTATCTACCCCACATCCTTCAATGAGGATGAAACAAAATATTGAATTGCTGCCGATTCAGAAAGTATCCTTTGCCCTGTGCGCAGAGTGTGATGGGCATCTTGTGGAAACAGTTGGATGTGATCATACTTGAGGCACGTGCACAAAATTAATTCTGGTATTTGCTAATAATAGAGAGTGATTTCTGTAAAGTTAATATTCTTGATAAAACTTCCTGTGGTTAACTTCCTAGATGTGTTTAAAACAAACTAGAGAGGGAAATCCATAGTCTGGCATCATAGTAAGACATGGATCATCATTGGAGCTGTCCCCATTAGATCCAGTACAAAGCTTGCTGCCACCCACATGTAATGGGGAAATGGGTAGCAGCAGTAGTGAATGGTCATCCTCTGCCGGCCAGCATTAAACAGGGGGGTGAGATCCTTGTTTTCTGGGTATTGCGGATATTAGCCGACAGCAGAGGAATGATGCAAGTCAGAAGTCCAGGCTTCCATTCTCGAACCTCTGGTTCATTTATTTCCCCCATGTTCAACAACTGTTGTGTCCCAACATCCAGCTCCTTGTCCAATCAGTTGTTTTCTACCTTTTTGTTTTTGTTTTCTTTGTCCCTGTCTCTTACTGGTGCAAAAAAACCCTTCTGCCCCCCCCCCCAACTGATTGATATTTGATATGTGCATTTCCAGTTCATCCTCTTCGGCTAATCTTTTTAGAATGGGGGGCCTTAACCTCCATGAAGCTGGACTCAGTGCCTTGTGGTAACTGACATGTTGATTATGGAAGATGGCTCACTTGGTTTGTTGAGAATGCTATTGTGATTCAGAAGTGCAGTCAGCATAAGTTTAGAGGCTATACAATCACCATCTTATCCCAGGGATGGCTGCATATTTATTGGGGACCGGGGGGACACAAGTAATTCCAAAGTCCTAAATTACTTGAGGATATTGTCTTGGTTGAAACATTATCCAGCTCTGGATGGTTTCAGGGTTTTTCTGTTTTTGTTTTTTTTGGGGGGGGGATTTGGTAAGATTAAGGCTCACATTCATAAAGATAATTGATGGCCTAAATAGGAGTTGGTGCTAACTTTCTACTGATTTGCAGGGGGATGTTATGCACCAAATTACTTGTGTGTATCTGGACCCAACTTTCTTTGTGGCTTTCTCCTCCATCTTCCAGGAAGCTATTGCTGTTCAACAATGCTAAGCCTTTCTGTATATTCAACTGTGTTCTCTGGGGTTATGTTTGCCTTACTGGCAAAACTAGGAAAATATAATTCTTTCCTGGTAAATTGCTGTTTGCAGTTTTGTAGATCTTTCTCAGTGCTGCTAATGACCATTTTGTGTCTGCTCAGGATCCCTATGGCGTGGCAGTGGGTGGAACAGTGGGACATTGCCTTTGCACTGGTTTAGCAGTTATTGGAGGACGAATGATAGCACAAAAAATCTCTGTTAGGACTGGTAAGTAGAGGTTTTTTTGCCTGCAAAAATGTACTTGCTAAGTAAAGCTCTGCCTATCTGCAGGAAGGTCAGAATGAAGAGGTTTAATAGCCCTGAGGTGGAGTTATAGGCAGTGGTTTTTAACATTAAAACTTTGGGAAGAAACTGGAAATGTTTTGTAGATGCAACAAGACTTTTGTAAATACTGTTAGTTCTTCCTCTGCCTGTTTCATGACTGCTTGTATTTCCTGGAGAGAAGAGCTATCTTGGTAGAACCTACTATGCTGTGCCTGTCCTTACTATTTTGTTCTTGCTTCTGCTAGGGGCAGAAGCAAGCACAAAACTCTGTAGTCAGTCACAATTGGTTTGAGCAACTTGGTTTAAAAAAAAAAAAGGCTTGTTACAATTTGGGGTGCCGAGTCTTAAAATCAAATGAGGCGTGTAACTTAATATTTCCTCCTGCTGAATGGAGGAACTATATGTATAGCATTTCTTGAATGCTTGTATACTGTTTAGCAAAGAGCCACTGGGATATGGCCATAATGTAGAGTAGGACTTTTATCTAAAGGAGTTAGTGGATATTCCATGAAGAGCAGTTATATCTGTCTACATCTGCTACTAGGTACCAGGTGGGGTATGTTCACCTTGGATCTGGCCATAACTTATTCAGTTGTTAGCCTGAAGTCTGGCAAAAGGTAGAGCAGGTTGGAACCTTAGAGACTAATTGATTCAGAGGCATGAGTAGGCTACAACCTACTTTGCTAGGTTGAATATGGACCTATTCATAGCATCTGGCAGAGTATGTATGAAAACTCTTACATCTCTAAACCGGTTACACTAACATGTCATCTTGCCCTGCCTTCAGTTTTATTCAGTATCCCACTAACCTAGTACAGACTTGCTCTCTTTATCCAGTGTATTCAGAAAAAAGAGAACCAGTTTCTGCAGCAGTAGAATATATGCAGAAAAAGCTGTTGGTGAAATTGCAGGATCCTATTTCCATTAGCCATAAAAATAGATTAGCAGCTCATCAGCAAATGGTGATTTCTCTTGAAGTTCTGTGCTCAGAACAGGAAGAGCTGCTGTACTAAAAAAAACAGATTTCCACACAGTATCTGTAGGATGAACACTTGCTCTCTGAGCACATCTTCATGTTAGTGTTGACCTCTTTCTCCCCTCACCTACCCATCTACAGCGAAAAAACCCAGTTCTGGGGGGAACAGCTCTTCTGTGAGTAAACCTAAGTCCTTGAGGCTTGTGAGATCCAGAGAGAGAGAGTTAAAACCACAGTTTGTAATTAATTTGCATGGTCAAAACACCTCTAGTTACATCAGTGCAATCACACAAGTATACCAAAGGGCTGACACTAGCGTGGGGGCTGCACAAGCTGAAAATAGCTTCTAGTGTTGGTAGCTAAAGTAAATTGTATGCTGTTACTGTTTGGTAGAACAGTGATTCTCAGCCAGGGTGCTGCCAGATTCTCGTGGTGTGAAGAGGTAAGTGTAGGCTCAGGCTTGTCCCTGCCTGGACAAGCCTCTACCCCCAGTGCCTGGCTCCTGTGCAGGAGGTAAGGACTATAATATATAAACTAGTTTTTGAAATGGGGTACCACACAAGTCATGGAGAAGAAGTGCCTAGAGTCCAAAAAAGTTGAGAACCACTAATCTAGGATTTGGACCAGAGAATTGGAGCCCTCTGAGGCATTGTAGAAGGGGATTTAATAGGAAACTTTTTCTTTACAGCATTTAACATTTTCTTTCCCTCTCTTTCAGTGACAATCATAGGAGGCATTGTTTTCCTGGCATTTGCATTCTCTGCACTATTTATAAGCCCAGACTCTGGTTTTTAATGAGCATTATCTTTAAAGAGCAAGGATCACGAGCAAAAGCAGGTTCTTGGAATTTCTGTATATAATGTACAGTAATATAGTTATACAAGCACTGAAGATGACACTGTACTTTTATTAGCAATGACTTGCAAGTTTGGCACTCTGCTGGACATTTTTCTATGATGGAGATATGCTGATTGTCTGGTTTTGCAGAGCATATATTTTGTGGTGCTTGCTCCTCCCTTGGGCAGTTGAGTAGCTTTTTATGGCTGTCCCTGGCTCAGATGGATTTGAGAATCTGCATCTACAAACACAGGGCCTCTTTCCTCCTTTCTCTGTTGCATGTGGCTACCATTGCCACTTCTAGATCTTATGCATCTGGCTGGATGACAGGCCTTCTGCAGCTGGCAGTAATGTAATGTTACAAAGTGCTCCATAAAAAATATCACCTTGAAGTCCAACACTTTGATTCCAGGATGCATCTGATCTTGGGTAGACTGCGCAGCAAGAAACCGAAGAGCAGTTCCTTACCAACAAACAACAGAGCCACCTACAGAGAGTTTTTAAATTTACTTTAAAGGGAAAACTTATAATCAGGGGTTTTTATCAGGAAGTTGACAAGTGCTGATTCACAACCTGCTGTTTCAATATACAATCTGTCTAGATAGAATTTTTCTTTACTGGACTAGTTCCTTTTTTGTATTAAGTTGAAAACTACAAATATGTCAGAGTAACAAAATGGTCCAGGTCTGACCACACTGCATTCCCAGCATTTGAACAATAATGGATTTAGATTTGATGCATTCATAATCTTATTTTTAGAAATAGAAGTGTAATCTGGAGGAACTATAAATAAAACAGTGGTGTCTCCATTTCAGTTATTTTCAACTCCCTTTGTGGTGATGTTTTACTTGACCCCTTAATAAAGAGCAACATACTAGCTACTTATTAAAGGTCATGGAAGGAATTGCATTTTTTTTTTTTTATCCAGGCACTATTGTAAAGGACTATGTGAACTTTATTCTTGGAGTATAGTAATCTTTAATAGCTGGCTAATTGAACTGTTTGCGTAATCACCTTTTACTACTTAAACAATGATTCTGAATTCACATCAGCCGCGTGGGGGTATAGTGCTGTGTTTTAAGATGAAATATGTCCCACATCACAGTAAGTGGTATATCAGGAAGTGATGTCATGTGACCAGGTAGCTGCGCTCCTCGGGTGAGGGAGAGCGGGGCGAGGGGTAGCCTCACGGGCGGGCGCCCACTGGCCCCCGTGGCCAGCGACTTTCCCGCCCGCAGCCCCCCCGCCCCTCATGTGACCTTTGACACCAATGAAGTTGCAGGAAATGACAATGAAATGGGTCTGGAAATGTGCCTAGGGAAGTTGTGGTTTTCAGAAAGTATATATGATTGGTATGGCTTAGGAACAGGACATCAGTTTTCTGTGCAGGGGGTTGGACTAGATTAGGCCTGCCCACTACCTGCAGGCCACACATGGCCCACAAAGGACCAGGATGTCACCCACAATGTACATGTGGTCTGCAAGCAGTTAATATATAGGGCATGGGCATGGGCAGCCACTTCTTCTACTGCTGTGCAAGGGGGAAAGGCTTATGGGATGGGAGGGAAGGAGTGGTCCATGTCCTGCTAATGTAGCCTGCATGGCTGAGGATGGGGATCTAGCTTATTCCGGAGATCCTTTACTAACTTGATCATGGTCATTATGGTTAATTAAATAGAATTTGTAGGTATATACTGCAGAGACATGGAAGAGATCTCAAGGATAAGCTAGTCCAGGGCTGTTGAGACCTGGTGAGGCTGTGGGCCCCAGATGACACCAGCCTGTGTTGCACAGGCTGCACGCTGTGGGGGTGGGCCCCTAGGACCCCCTCACTGCACGGGCTGCTCCAGCAGCATGCAGATCCCCATCCTCAGCCATGCAGGCTACATTAGCAGAACCTGAACTGCCAACACTGTGGCTGGTACAGTGCCTCTGAGCCAGGCTGCTCCTGCCCAGCCCAGCTCCGGCAACCATGTGCCCCGCAGCCCTGGTCTGGCCCCGAGGTGCCCCTCAGCTCCACACGGGAACTTAGTTTGTGCCTCCATCCACCACGCATGCAGGCAGGGCATGGGCCATGCTGCAGCTGCCCCAGCCGGGGGCAAGGGGCAGAACCAGAGAGGCTGCGCGCACTGTCCCCAGCTCGCCTAATCCTCAGGGCAGCGGCAGCAGGACCTGGCTCAGTGATGAGCCTGGTTCCACAGGGGTAAGCAGTTCCCCTCCCCTCGCTGCTGGCTGGGGTCTGTGGGCCAGCCCTGCCTGCCTCACCTCGTGGGCAGTGGCTCCGCACTTGGCAGTGGCTCTGTGCTCTGCAGTGGTGGTGGTGGCCATGCTGCCGCAGGCAAAATAAAATGGTTTGGCAGGCCATGTGGCAGCCTGCAGGCTGTATGTTGGACAAGCCTGGTTTAGGAAGAGCCCAGGATCGTAATTCTGGGCATCCCCTGTACTGGCAGTAGGGTGCAATTGGGAGCTGATCCCTGATCCCACAATTGTACCTTCTGTCGCGCACATGTGGCAGGAAGCATAGTTGTTTGGACTGTGGATCAGATCCCATCATGCCTTCAACTGAATCTGTCAGCAGCCTAAATGACAACAACCGCTCTGATTATGTTACTCAAAATTTTCTTAAGTTAGTAAAACAGTCATACAATTATAGAAAAGTAAGGCTGGAAGGGACCTTCAGAAGTCACATAATCCAATCCTTATCTATTTGTAAAACTACAGTCAAGCACAAGGCATAATCCTCTAACCTGTCACCAGTGCGGCAAGGAACTTTAGTGGCCACTGACCTGCTGCTGTGTGGGTAGTTTTAAAATATGCTCAAAGTCCCAGGAAGAGACCCATAGCCTCTGCTACAGAGGAAGGCAAAAACCCTTGTCAAGAGGGATCTACCCAACTTGCTGTGAGCAAAAGGGAACGTCTGTCATACAGCTACCTGCTCCTCCCTCCACCTCTTGTGGCTGATGTGGAGTGGGGGTAGGTGCCACATGATGAGCAGCCTTCTGAGCCAGTCAGCAAGGTGAGGTGCATCTGCCATCTTGTCTGCTCCCCTTGTGCTGGCCACATCCATTCTCAGGCCCCCCAGCAGGCTGTAAGGTCAGGCCACAGCATCCACAAGGACCAACTCCTGGCTCCCACTGAGGAGCCAGCATTTTTATTGTTTGTTTTTATTTAGATTTCATAGATTTCATAGACATTAGGGCCGGAAGGGACCTCGGGAGATCATCGAGTCCAGCCCCCTGCCCCAGGGGCAGGAAGTCAGCTGAGGTCATAGGATCCCAGCAAGATAAGCATCCAATTTGCTCTTGAAGGTGTTCAATGTAAGTGCTTGAACCACCTCCGCTGGCAGACTGTTCCAGACCTTGGGGGCTTGGACAGTAAAGAAATTCTTCCT
>NW_017728948.1:54273403-54281162 GCF_001723895.1 Crocodylus porosus
TTTACTAGCCGCAGCATTGCATTGGAGGCTCATGTTCATCTTTTGGTCAATGATGACCCCCAAGTCTGGAACAGTCTGCCAGCGGAGGTAAAAATGTCCTATCTCATGGTTTCTGCAAAGTCTTCAAAACTCTGAATTAAGTCAGTCCTGATTTATAAATCATACCAAGCTGACCATGGGGTAAAATTCCATCCTGGTCCCAAATATGGCAGTTGGCCTGACCCTCAGCTGAGGTTCCTCCATGTAGTAACTAAAGGATGGCAGGGTCCTTCCAGGTCCCATGTAGCAACCAGCAAAGTCCAGAAGTGTGAGAAATAGCCAAAGCAGAGCATGGGCATACTTACTCCCAGATCATCCCTGACCATTGGTTAGCCAGCCTCTTCTCAAACACCTCTAATGATGAAGATCTCACAACCACCCTAGGCCGTCTATTCCACTGCATTGCTATTCCAATTTAATAACTATTAAGGGGACCAAACACTACTATAGAATAAATACTATTGGCAGCTAGAAAAAAAAAATACAAAAGGACTTAGGTCATTGAAACAATCAATTTGTCTTGAATGCTCTCAAGTCCCTAAAGCGCTAGTCCGACTGCAACCTCTTTATATGATTCTTGCTGCTAATCTAGGATCACATCTTTGGAGACCACTGAAAGGGGATCTGACTGCTTTAAAACATGTATGTGGGAGGAGGCACTCAAATTCTATCAATCAGCAAAATATTCAAATGGTCCTTTAAAAGTTTTAACAAACTAGACAAGACCTATTATGTATGGCTAATGGCCCAGGCAGGAAGGAGGGTTGTGTATTTTATTTCACCTGCATAATCTCAAGGTGCAGTATGCTAAAATGGTCAACAGCAAAGGTGATCATTTACCAGCTGTAATAAATGCAAACACGAACTGCCCACCCTCCTAGCTGGAGATGACAGAACTATCCCTGGGCTGTTCCATAACGATTCATAGGCCACTTGATACAGTTTTCCTGTTTCAGACTCTTAACTTGAAGATGCTGCACTGGTAAAAAAAAAAAAAAAAGAAAGAAAAAAAACCCACCCAGACCATGAACTAAGTGAGACATAGGTGATTATAATGCATCCTGGCACTTGTGGATGATCTAGGAGGCAACTAGCTTATTGTCTCTGTACATTTCCTCTGAGGTTGGACAGAAGTCAGCAATGAGGCATCAGGTAATCAGGTGTCTTAATGCTGGAACAGAAAACTTGGCTATCAAACCCCACCTTGTATTAAAATCCCCAACTCTAAAACCAAGGACTGCTGAAGCACCTGGTAACAGCATCAGTGGCAATGTTTTCCCTCCAGTTTGATCAGCTGCCTTGTTGGTCTATTCCATTAATGGCTGCTTAAAAGCAACATAATATCAACAGGTCATTGTCCTGGTGCTGACAGGGATATCTGCAGTATTTTACTGTATTTTCAATTCACAGATGCAAAATTAGAGACACCAGAACAGGGTTACATGGTAGCAAAGGGAATGAAAAGTTGCAACATAATTTGAGTGGCAGGATTGATTACCTCCACCTCTTGTTCTGCAGCTGCAAGATGGGGGAAGAAGAGGGTTATAATCAGCAAGGATCTTAATTTTCTGTTTGCTGCAGGAAATGAATTGTCTCCTTTAATGGAGAAAAACATTTTCCCCTTTTAAAGAAGAAAAGAAGTGGGAAACAGCAGGTTTCTCCTTGCAGGCTGGCAGAGTTCCAGCCTGTAAGGGGCTGCTTGGGGCTGGGGGGAGCGGGAGACAGGGGATGCCACATGTATGTATGCACACGCACATGCACGTAGCAGTCAGGCAGCAGTGGAGAGCGGCTTCCTCCAGGTAAGTCTATGGGGGCAGGGGCTGGGGTGGGAGAGGACACAGGCGATGCTCCAGGGGGTCATGTGCTGTCTGAGATTCGTGCACCCAGAGCAGGGTGTGAGTTCGGCCAGGCTGTAGCCCTATGCCCCATTTTGGGCAGAGAAATCTGGGAAGGGCACATGCCCCCATTGCATTGCCTGTGCCTGCCTGTCCCTCCATGCATCACCTGTGCCCTTAACCCCTCTTCCTCCACCCCCATACACTTACCTGGAGGGATCTGTGGAAGCTGCTTTCCACCACACTGCCTGGCTTCCATGTGCACCCCCTGCATCCTGCTCCCCTCAACCCCAGGCAGCCACTTGCAGGCTAGACATTTGCTAGCCTGCAAGGGAATAGACAAGGTTTCCCTGTGTTTTTTTTTTTCCTTTAAAGTAGAAAATCCACTTTTTTCTTGTTTGAAGGAGAAAATCAGCATTTTTCCATGGCGAACAAAGACCCCAGTTCCCTGGTTATAATACATTTAGTCTATCTGAGAAATATTTTAGAAGCATAGGTAAGCCCTCATTGTGGTTAGTTAAATTTTATACACTTCAGCATGAGTCATTCAAATGCCCATGGGTGTCCCAGCTGCCTGTGGAGGGTTTAGGATTGAGAGTGTGCTTAGGGGTAGAAAGGTAAAAAAGGTTTATTGACTTACACAACTACGTGTAAATAACAAAACAAGGATAGACAATAAGAATTCATCTTGGCAACTTATTGTCAGTCCCCTCTGATGCCAGATGTACAAATTTCTCTTCTGCAAAGCTCAGCGAAGTCAGGCGTCCCTGATCAGCGCTGTCCAGGGGGTACTGTGAAGAACCCTGGTATTCAGTCCTTGGGCTCCTCAAGATCCACAGGCCCACTGAATCCAGGCCAGCAGCTAATCTGTAGTTTCTTTCATAGAGATGTATCTTCCTTCTAAATGATTTCTGGATGTGCCAGCCAATTTATAACTTTTGAGCTATGCTGATAGTTTCCAGCCATTCAGATTCTCTTTACTTCAACTGTCCTTAGACTGACAAATAGCAGTACAAGCCTTGCATTTTTTTGATGAGGTTCATTTTTACTACACCACAGGGCTAACTACTTCAAGGCTTTGCTAAATTTACTAGGCCTTACTTCATACAAGGCTTTACTACATCTTTGACTTTAATAAGGCTCTTAGCAACAACATATAGCTTAATATCTGAACAAATTACAGTAAAACACTTGTCTAATCTTCAAAGAGC
Organism: Crocodylus porosus; assembly: GCF_001723895.1. Lineage (NCBI taxonomy): Eukaryota > Metazoa > Chordata > Crocodylia > Crocodylidae > Crocodylus > Crocodylus porosus. Next base: position 54,276,489 of record NW_017728948.1, read on the forward strand.
CTTCACACAGACATAATTTTCAGCTGTCACATGGGGTTTTTTTCATTTTATTTAAATGTTAAAAAAACAGATAAATTGACTTCATGGCTCACTACTACCTACTTGGCTCTACCTGATCTCTTCACTCCATAGGTGTTAATTAACCCTTGATCTTCCACTGATCAGGCTCTCCTTTCTTCTGCAATTAGCCTGTCTATTATCTACTAGTGATGTTTCTCACCCTTCGCATGTCCAGTGAAGGTTATTGCTCAATCTCAGGTGGCTGAACGCCACTTGTCCCTCTAAGAAGGTGTGCTGCTACCTAGGGACTTGTACTGATAGCTTTGTTCCTAGGCAATTCAAACCCACAACAAATCAGAGACAGGGAGAGGAGAAGCAGGGCTGAAGGCAGGCTATACCATGTCGTGGCACAGGTGTCACATGGTCAGATACAGAGTGAGGAGGGAGTTGCAAAGGTCAAGCAAAGAGGCAAGCTGTTACAGTGACCCTTTCATGTTGTTTTTTTTCATCGCAGCAGATGACAGAAGGTGTGGGAGACTGAACCATTCCCTGTGACAAATGGTCTATTTTTCAAACTAAAATGCTGTTTAAGAGACCATTAAACAACCATCTTTCCTGCAGAGGAGTAGCGTGTCCTAGTCTCTTGCCTGCATGGCTATATTCTTATGCTTTAGACATCCTGCAGTTTAATTCAAAACAGGCAAAAGACAGGGTAGAGATGCACTTTATAGACTAATTGAACCAGAGATACATAAGTTCACCTCATGCCTTGCTGTGAAAGGGTGTGCACAGAGCAGGCTATCAAATAACTCAAACAGGTAACAGTGGCTGCAGTGCTCCTACAATCCATCTTTAGACATGGTTTAACTAGTGACAAGAATTTTCTTTGTTACCTAAATTTGAGCAAGCTGCAATAATAAACTTATACCAGTGCCAGATGCCTGAGTAATAAGTAATTAAATGTACTTCCACCCAAGAAACAACACCCATTGTGTTCAGTCCTGGCTTGTACTATCAAGGCGTGTGGAATTCCCTTGGCCCAGTTGTTGAAAGTCGCTGGCATTAAGCCTTTGGAAGGGAGTTAGTTTTCCAGTACTTAATATACAAGGGTCATGAAGCCTGTCTGAAGAAAGAAAAAACTAGACATTCTCCAGAAAAAGCACAAGTGATTCTGCTGGTCCTTTTTCAGTAGGTGTAATATTCATTTTAGCTAGGCTGACTATAAGGAAATCCCAGAAATCTGGGAATCATCTGGAAAATCTGGGACGCCATCTCCGAGGCCCCCATGCTCTCACAAGTCAGTGGAGGCAGGGTTGCATACTGGGCAGGCAGCTACCTGCCTGCCTGCAAGGTGCTCTGTATCACTCTGATTCCTGGCCAGACTGCACCCTGCACCCCTGTGTTTCCAGGACGCCCATTATAATTACAAACAGCCAGCTGGGACCAGCCTCTGAAATCTGGAGCTGCCCCAGCTAAACTAGGACAGACTGTCACTCTAATTATAGTTCAGTCCTGCCCTTGGCAAATGGAGTCTGACCTACCTTAAGAAATTGTAATTGAGGTTTTTGCTTCCTAGAGGGCTTTTTGTCCCTTTTCCCATTGTGTTTTCTCCTGGCTCTCAGGTGTCTATGGCACGTTGAGCACTGTAAGCTCCTACTACAAATAACTAAATGGAAAGTGAGCAAATTATCACATAATTACTTACAGCCCTGCTTGTGTTACTTGTAAAAATGATAGGCATCTAAGTAACAAGATGACCTCCCTTTCATCCATGGGGAGGAGAGAGATTTTATTAGTGAAGCCTAAGTTTAAACGAGAGAAACTTGCCACTTGGTTCATGCCCTAAACAATAGGATCTGGAGGTGGTAAGAACTGCACACATCCTTCTGAGCATGCAAAAGCAAGATGAAATGTAGATAAGTGGAAAAGTTTTAGAATTGGGTTTTATTTCCACACTAATAAAGGCAGTAACAATAAATAAATAGAACAAATATTGCTACTGCTCCTCTCTGCTGGGGGTCCAGCATCATTCTGAAAGGTGGCAGCATTCCAGAGAAAACAGAAAATTGTAATGTGGCACGAGCCTTATAATTTGAAGAAAAAAATTGTAAAAATCTCTCATTTAATTTCTTTAGGGTGCAGTAAGTAGAGATTAAGCCACAAACTGACCCATAAACATGTTTGATATTTTGGCAGCCCAAAGGTTTCAGGCAAAAACAAAGTACAAATGCAATCTACAACATTTAAACATCCATCATCAGGAGAAATTATGATAGATTCCAGCAAATTCCTGGTTCTAAGACTTGTTACGAGACACTAGCTAACAGTACAGAGACACATTTTGTAGCCATGACTGACTGTGATTGACCGCACACGCTGGGACAATCTAAACATATGCAAGTTTATTTTTCCTTTCCTTTAATTACACCTTGAACTCTGCCTACAGCACCCTGGCTTCATTTGAACTCAAGACTAGACTCAGTAGTATTAGTGTGGGCCTAATTCTGAAGCCCTTAGTCAAACTGATTGCCCTATTGACTTCATAGGAGTAGAGCTGTGAGGATTTTGATGAGGCCTTTTCAGATTTTGGTAAATAGATTATGTAGTCTTAATTTACCATAGGCTTCCTTTCCTAATAAGTACTGCAATTACCATTCTGTGTGTTTGTGGACACCACCCAATCTTATAGATTAAAACTAGAGGAGCATCAATGCATCAGTCCAATATCGGATCGGTACTGATATAAAGAAAATTGGCTGCATCGGAAATCGATGTGGCTGATAATTTGGTTGATAAATGTGTGTGCAGCCACAGCACAGCACTCAGGCAGTGAGCGCAGCCCAGCAGTGTGGAGAGCTACCTCCAGCTGGTAAATCTGTTGTGGTGGAAGGGGAGGGGAGAGGGACAGATCAACACCCCCATCGTGAGGGAGGGGGCAGGGACAGGCGCTACACAGCTGGGACTGGGCAGGGCGTTGGATGGAGCCACAGCTTGTTAGCAGTGGGGGGGCAGCTCCTACTACTGCACACACCCCAGGAGGGGACGGGGGTGGGGTGGGGGGGGCATGTGCTTCTGAATCTGTATGGGGCGAGCAGGCTGCAGCTGTGGCCTGGAGATGGTGCCGTGCCAATCTCTTCTTCCTGGGGGCAGGGCTCAGGGCAGGGGCTAGAGTGGGCTGCAGCCACCCCAGATTTCACAGTAGCTCCTTCCCAGTGCTGCTGCATACCCGGGGCAGCCCCACCTCCCCCCATATGCTGGAAGATGCGTGATCTGCCCCTCCCACCCCTTCCACAACAGACCAGCTGGAGGCTGTTCTCCATGCTGTATCGGAAATTGGATCAGTATCAGCCGATATGCCTCCTTAAATATCGGATATCAGTATCAGCCCCAAAAATCTCTATTGGTGCACCCCTAGTTAAAACCTATTGGTATTTATTCTATCCTTGCAAACTTGGCCACTGCAATGCCAAAACCTGTCTGCATTATAGCCTCCAGGAGTGCTGCCACCACAACAGGGCCATTGCAGTAAATTACCGCTACAAAATGTGCCAGTATAGATACAGCATTTTCAAGATGATCACTGTCCCTTGAGGAAAAATATGGTAGATTTTAACTTCACAGCTGCAGTCTGTCCATATTCAGCATATTATAAAGCTAACTGTCCACTAGCTGATCTACATCACTTTTTCCCCCCCACAAGTTACTTGAGGTAGTTTGATTAGATTCATTGAAATGAAAAAGCAGTACAGACCATGACTGCATAGAACACTTGTAAGAACATAGTTGTTGAAATATAATCAATGGTAACATCAAGCAACTTACAAAATGAAGCATTTCTTTTCCACTGACCTTTGAGACAGAAAAGTGCTGAGTTAACTAGACTTTGGATTTTTAATCTTTACAAGTACTCAATAATTATGGTCTCTTGTCAAATAAGGTCTGCACTTCTCAACTTGCACAACAGTGAACTATCATTGAATAACGTCATTTCAGTTAACATCAGCAGCTTCAATTACAGCTCTTGGAGTCAATAATTTTATGGAAAAATGTATTGATATTCCCTGACAAAGATCTATTGAAAGAAACCCAGTTGTCTTGTTTTAATTATGCTACCATTGGTACAGACATGATTTAAAACTGCAGAGCCTGTACAACTAACTCTGCAGTACACTTATTTCCAGCCATGGGTCTGCATATGTACAATTAGTAGGGGCACACCGATAAAGATTTTTTGGCTGATACCAATGGCTGATTATTAATCAGCCATATTAGTGGATGCCAATGCAAAAGCCAATTTGCAGGAAAGCAGCCCAGGAGGTTAGAGAGCAGTGTCTGGTTGGTAAGTCTGTGGGAAGTGGGAAAGGGCAAATTGAGGCCCCCCCCCGCCAGTGAGGGAGGGAGTGGGGTAGGGGCAGGGCAGGCGCTGCCCAGCCAGGGCAGTGAATGCAACCCCTCTGGGAGCAGGACAGAGCCACGTGCAGCTCGTCTAAGGGGGAATGGAGGGGGGGCAGCTCCCTGATGCTGCACACACCCATGGAGGCATGGGGGGCACGTGCCCCCCTGGATATGTGCATGGGGTGATTCATAGATTCATAGATACTAGGGTCGGAAGGGACCTCAATAGATCATCGAGTCCGACCCCCTGCATAAGCAGGAAAGAGTGCTGGGCCTACA
>NW_017728948.1:54281173-54337725 GCF_001723895.1 Crocodylus porosus
GTCCTGTACACAGGTTAGAAACCTGCGTGAGCGGTGGGACTTTGCTGTCTGTGTCTCCCAACAGATGTCCGGGTAGTTTAGGTCCCCCATGACCACCGCCTCTTTAGCTTTTATGGTCTCCGAGAGTTGCCTCAGGAGCCCCAAATCTATTTCTTCCCCTTGTTGTGGGGGTCTGTAGCAGACGTGAGGGCGGGCTGCCTGCTATGAGCTTGGAACCAGGGGCTGTGCCAGCTTCTTCCCAGCAGGGGGGCAGGGCTCCAACCAGAGAAGGGTGGGGCAGGTGGCAGTGGCACTGGGAGAGGTGGCTCTGGTAAATCTTGGGGTGGCTATACTCCACCCCATAGTGACCTCCCTCAGCGCTGTCACTTGCCCTGCCCGCTGTGAGAGCAGCCCCAGCCTAGCTCCCCCAGCAGGAAGAGACTGGCGCAGCCCGTGGCCCTGAGCCCTCAGTGGGCTCTCTTCCCTTGTCCCACACATAAATCTGGGGGAGCATATGCCCTCCCATGCCTCCCCCAGGAGTGCACGCAGTGGTGGGGAGCCATCCCCCCTCCTAGTCCTGCCCCCAGATGAGCCACCCTAAACTCTGCTCCATACCTGGTGGGGTAGCATTTACCATCCTGGCTGGGCGGTCCCTGCCCCATGCCCTGCCTCACCATGGGGGCCTCCATCTGTCCCCTCCAGTCCCTTCCTCCCCCTGCCCCCCCAGACTTACCAACTGGATGCTGCTCTCCAAGCTGCTGGGCTGCATTCCTGGCCACATGCATACTGCAGCTGCGCACATGCACAAAGCACGTATTGGTGACATTAATCAGCTACACCAGCCAATTGCTGATAATGTTTATAAATATAAGGCCAATTGCTGATAATGTTTATTTTCCTTTTATCCATGCTGATCTGATATTTGACCGATACATTGGCTCATTTCTAACAATTAGCTTCCAACATGAAGAGATCTGATAGTGCCATCCCATTAGTAATGTAACAGCTTGTTGACCCAGAAATTTAATACATGTTTTAATATCGTTACCAACTTCCCCTATTATCTGTGCTGTGATTATAGGGCCTGTGCAGTCACCAAATCCACTTTGGCATTGGACCTGACAGACCAAATTCACTTTTCATTCACCTGTAATTCCAGAGTTGGTTTGGAAACAAGTTGCATTTACTTTAACAAGAGCGCAAGATCTGGCCCTGTTTGTTTAGTTAAAACATATTAATCAGGCTGTTTTATCCCAGATCTCCATTTATACATTTCAATTTATAGATCTAAATAAGGCCCCAGCTAAATGAGTGTACGAGTGCTTTAAAAATGCTTGGAATAGAAGTGAATGTTGTGCATGTTGTTCAAACACCACTGCCTGAATCAGTTTCCAGATACTAATGCAGACACACACACACCAGCACATCACTGGGGTTATATATGTCAGTGTTTCTCAACCAGGGTGCAGCCAGATCCTTTGAAGGGCACCATGTGGTGTGAGGAGATAAACAAGACATGAGGAGTTAAACAGATAAGCTAAGTAGGTACATGCAGGCTCAGGTTTGTCCCTGCCTTGAATAATTCCCCACCTCCACTGCCCAGCTCCTCTGCAGGGAACTAAAGCACTGTAATGTATACATTTTTTTGAAATTGGATGCCATTCAAGTCACAAGTTATGGAGGTTGCTTGGAGTCCAAAAAAGATTGAGAACCACTGAGACAGCTAGATCCAGGAGGGCAGAATTTGTCGTTTTTCTCGGAGCCTGACCCCATAGCACCACTATTTGAAACATCAGGTTTCTTTAATCAAAATGTAGACAGTTCAGATGCCCACAGCATACAGGCTGAAAACATTAGAATATGCAAGAAACACTGAAGTGCGTCTATCTTTCATGACAGGCCACTGTTTCACAAGGAAGTACAGAGCAGCAAGAAACATACAATGCACACATTTGATTTAGGGCCACTGTTACCTACCTGGATGAGTAAGAAAAGATTACAAAAGGAAGGGCCTTTGTACATCCGTAGAAATAAGACTTCATCACTACAACCCTCTAAACAAAAATGACACCAAACAAAATTAGAAGTTTTGAGAACCTCAGAAGCTACAAGAGGCAGGATTTCAAATGAGTTACATTTATTCAGTTAAAAAAATGACAGTTAGTAATGGTCACATGAACACCAGGGAACTGTTTCTACATTTCCTGACGTCAATATGAGCGGCACTAGTTTTCTACATATACAAATCTAATGCCAGTTAAAAAAATACAAAACCAAAATCCAAGACACTGTGAAATCAACACTGCTTAAAAACTCAAAATTCAATCTAATTGATATATTTTAAAATAAATATTTTACCCCATTTCTTATTTTAAAAAACCCATTTACTGCTTTCAAAGCAGTTACTTCTTTTAATACCATTCCCAAAAGTCTTTCATAAATAGTCATCATATTGATTGCCTATTAGTGCAGCACCTCTCAGTCTTAGCTGGGGTCTCCATATTAGGCCATACAGTATTTTGTTCAAACACAGTGTTTTGTTTTGTGTGTTTTTTTTTCTTTTTTTTACTCCTAGGTACAAAACCCATGCAGATGACAAAGCATGAAGCATAGCAAACAGAGCCTGTAAATTACTTGTTTATTAAAGAAAAAACAAGGAATGTAGTGTTAAAATCAGGTTATTAAAAAAAACTACCCAAAACAGTATTATGGACAACAAAATTTAATTTAAAAATCTCAATGTTTGCCTTATTTACTATGAGCTGTTCAACATTCAACTTCAAATAAACTGCATACAAAAGTCTTTATCCCAACTCATTTCAAATTATCTCCAACTTTTTCCACTGGGTGTCAGTATAAAGCAAATTCAGTACTAAACTAGGCTCTGTCTTTCGATGAAAATAATCATCTTCCCGAACACTCAAGTGAGTGCAGCTTGTTTCAAGCTGGTTTCAAATCGAGAAACTTACAAATCTACCAAGAACATGTTGACATTACCCAGTGTCATAACCTTTGACACACTCATGAATTCTTGTGTTCTCTATAAATACAAACTAGTTCAGAACTGGTGACTGCAACAGTCTAAAAAGGCCACACCTGTAAACCTTCTACACATTTTTTAATGAAAATTATAATCTTAAGGGCTACTTAGAATTATTAAGCAGGCTAATGAGTTTCCTCATGGTTTCTCTCTCATAGACAATTGTGCAATTTGAAAAATATCTCTTCTAAGAAAGCTAGGAATCATGGAGTCTTTCCCCTGGCCACATTAAAACAAAGCCAACCAATTTTAGATGCCACTTGAATCTTACACTTGGGGCCTCAAAGAATCACTACTGAGAAACATTTTCCAGAAATGCCCCTAGTTTGACAATTTTCTACATTCTGATTCCCTTGGGCACCTCTGAACAGCTCCATTGCCCAAAATAATAAACTGCTTTCCACGTGGTTACTTTTAGTAAAGTGCTTATCATTATTCCAAACTATAGAAAAAGAAAACAAAATGTGCAACTTGGGTCTTGAGTCTTTTTAGTCTTTTCCCATGAAAAATTGCTTGCATGGGCCCTGGTGAGAATTCAAGATCCTATTCAACAAGCAGCTGTGCGTGAATGTTGACTTAAAGGGATAACTCACATCCTTAGCATTAGCCACCTTGCTGAATTGGGACTTATCTGTTGAACAATTGTTGGAACATTAACTTGGATGGAGACTGGCAGTAAGCACAGAGCCTGTAAATGGTGATGCCCTGGGGCCATAGCTCCAGGAGGTACACTTCTTGGTAAAATGGAAGGCATACAGACAGCTCTCACTAGAATCTTTTCGTATTTATATACAAATATAATATATATTAAATATAATATAAAAATAGCTATATTTCTCTTCCCTCTGAAATTCTCTGAGACTTCTTTGAATCCTCACAACCCAGGCAAATTTTATTTCACTCCAAAATACCATTAAAAAAACCATGCTGTATTTTCTTGCTTCCTCATACATCACCATGATATTTGCCCATAAACACACAATCTTTTCTTAACCAGCTTCTTCCCTCCTGCCAGAATTATTGTGTGACATTATGCTCTGGAGCCTGTGGTATCATACCTTTTACTGTTACTGGAACTAATGGGAGGTCACAAACCATAGACGTGTGACTATGCATGAGTTAGGCAAAAAGATCTTGGATTAGAAAAGAGAGGCTGAAGGCCCACCCTACCTCTCCCCCTTCTCCAGGTTGTTAGGAGTTTTGCAATTGCCTCTAATAAGCTTTTTCTAGTGCAAATTTTTAGTAGCAAGTGGTGAAGCAAAATAAATTGTTCACAATCATTAGGGCCTGGTTTACATTGAAGGCCCAGCTCACAGCGCAGCAACTCCTTTAGTCTTGGAGTTCCCCCCACATATCCTGGACTCCAACTGGCAGATGTGCCCTGTTGGCCCTACTGCTTACTCCTGACTAGAAGGCAAGAATTGCAGCAAATTCAAAAAATACAGTTTTGCCTCCCGGCCATCAAGAGCAAGCAATGAAGTGGGAGGCTCACGGGGGGGAGGTAGGGTCTACGGTGGGGGGGCGGGAAAGGGGGGAATCTGCAAGATTAAAGGAGCCACTGCACCATGAGCTGGGTCTGCAATTTAAACCAGGCCTTATCAATCATATTCAAGCTTGGTGAAATACCCATTTCTTTGTCTTTAAAGTTTCCCTGAATTGTGATAAGAACTTGTCAAACTTATGCAATAATTTTCCAGTTAGATTTTTGGCCCTTCCTCTTTCAACTAACAAGGAAAGCATAGGGTTGGTTGGTTTGTTTTTTTGGTTGATCTCTCTCTGAGGTTACAGAAGGCTTCTCAATTAAAGTATGTTTCCTTGTAATACTCTGCCAACAGCCTTGTTATAATCTCTCATACAGATCTCAGGTTGCCTTTTTATCATCTGATGTATATTAATGCACCACAGAATTCTGGGGAGTTGAAGGAGGATTTGAAATGCTACATACTAAACTTTCCCTATGCCTGAAGAAGGATGGTTGCACCTGAAAGCTTGCAAAGAACAAGTTTTCTAATGAGTTAGCTGGTCTAATGAAAGATAGCACATTTACCCAAAGAACCTTGTCTACCTGTCCTTAGACCAATGTGGATACAACCTACACACTCCACCTGTCCTAATTGTGTTCTGTATCTGCAAGTATTGCAGTTTAATGGCTTGTTTTAGCATTACAATTCAAACTCCCCCAGTTTTCTTCTTAAGTGCCATTTTATTATTGTCAGACTGAAAACCTGTCTAAGATTTCTATTTTCCACTACGTAAAATCTTGACAGCCGAGACCTCTAGTCAACAAAGCCTAATTCTGGACACAAGTGGAATGGTCTAGCAGGGTTAAGGAAACAGTCTGAAATAAAAATACAAGTCAGTGAAGACTTACTTTTCTAAAACTTAAAATCCAAAAGTTTCTGACAACAAGGCTGGCTCAGGGAATTACAGAAACCACTAGCATGAGCTAGAAAGTGACCTTGATATGTTTAATATTGGTATCTGTTCCTTGCTCCTGGGTACAAGCAGCTTTTCGGAGCAGAAACCAATCCAATTCTCTTTGGTTATTCATTCCTTATACTCTTCTCCCTTTTCCACAGTCGTTCTCCAGGAAACAATGTTAAACTTGCTTTGTAATTTTGGGATGCTGTGCTGTGGTGGGGGAACCTGGAAAAAAGAAGAATCTGATAACAGGATACAGTGGAGAAAGCAAGACTATCTCGCGAAAGAAGGCTAATAATCACTAGCCTCATATTACCTTTCAGTGGCATTTGTTCATTCAATAATACAATCAAACTTCCCAATATGAAATATTTCACCACTATTTGGTTATATTCATACAACTCCTCCCTAATACTCGGACATAATTCAGCTTGACTATAAAACCTTTCCCTCTTTAATATTACTTTTCATTATTATGTTTTAAATTTTTATTTTTAAACTACTAGGTCCATCTTTGTATATATTCATTTTGCTCTGCAGCTGTAGTTTTCAAAATCTAGTACCATAAAATCTATTGAGCGCTGATTTAAAAATACTACATCATTTGTTGGAACTTTTTATCATCTTGATAAAGTGAGCTTTGCCTTCTGAAGTCTTTGTTCAGTGGTATCCCTTTTATATCAATAATCTGATAGTATTAACCTGTGCAATCCTAAATACCTATTTTCCTATCAAATTCCAATCAAAGATAATCTCTTTGAAAACACCCAGATTATGTTCTCCCTAAATTAATAATCTCTCTTATGGAGGCACTAGAGAGTGATTCTCTTTACTACTCGAACACTTTCAAGGTAAATCATATATCTGTTCCAGATTAGCATTTGAATGGTGTTTCATTCTTTTAAAAAATGCTCAGGATCTTAACTCGGACGACTTCAAATGCTTGTATAAATTAATACCATAGAGAAACAGCTATGCAGCAGATACAGGTTTTGTTGACAATGTACCAAGACTTCAAAATTGTAAATGGTTACAGATTCAAGACAACATAATCAAGATGTTCAATGTTATCACCTGAATTAAAATCAAGGCACTATGGGTTTTTTGTTGGTTTTTTTTTGTTTTTAAAATGACCCTGAATCAGTTCTGACTAAAGAAAGGTCTAATTTTGAAAGGAGAATAAAAAGATTCCAACATATTTTAGCAAGTTACAATTCTCACCACAGAGAAGGTGATTAAAAAGTGCCTAAAACATTATTAAATGTAAATATATTTTTGTGCAAATTACTTCTATAACTGAAACATTCTTGAAAATTACTTTCATATAGTTTTTTTTAAACCTTTTACATAAATATTTCCAACTATGAACTATATCAAAAGATAGCTTTGGGGAGTAAAATTCCAAACCATCCACAGTAAAGCAGTGCAAATTCCTATTTTTCAATAAAAACAATGTATAATTATGAAATGATGGATGATATTTACGGATCCGAATGTTTTGAACCCTGAAACATGACTGTCAGTTCAAACAGTTTCATCAATAATTTAACCCCAAAAAGTCAACTAACCAGCACACCATACCGCACCGAACAAACCGTGACATCACAGACAAAGCACAAACAAGAGACTTGTGCCCATACTACAGGTGAAACTTATGATGCATCATGTTGTAAACAAGGGGTAGAACAGAGGAAAATATTAGTCTGAGTATGGTGTGAGAATTTAGGGAAACATATTCAAACCTACAAATAACAGATTACTTTTTTCATGCATCATATAAAATATTTTGCTCTCTCTCCTTTTATGCAGACATATACACAATATTTTACAGCATCTGTACAATAGAGAATTTGATTCCACACAACATTTTGAAAATATTTACTGTCCAATAATAATCTGAAAAAAATGTCATGTCTTTTGGACTGTTTGTGTAGCATTATTGTAAGTAAATGCAAACAATTGCTACAGCAACAGCATGTCCATTGTAACACTTGATAAATTTACAGGACTGATAAAAAATACCAACATTTTTAGTGCCCTTTCAGTTCACTTAGGGTTTGTGACTGGATCTGGACAAGTTAAACATGGCAGAATATCCTTTAAAACACCACAGACATTGGGGCAACTAAAACACTGTCAAAGTTGGCCTTGTCCCTGCCATCTTCTTTTACCTAAGGTACCTCAACAGCATCTTGCAATATTACCTTCTGCAAACAGGTTCCAGAAGTTAGAAGCAGAGCTCTCAATACTGTATTTTATAAAGCCTTCAGACTTCTACCTCTACTATCATCAGTGCAACTGTTTATGGAGCAGCCCCTCCCTGCAGTTTGCTTCCAGAAGAAGCAGAGCCTCATGCTACTGCGGCTGAATTTTGGAAGGATCAGTCATGGTGTCAGTTCTATGTCTCGAAAGTTGCTGCTGCTGCTGTTGCTGCGGCGGCTGCTGCTGCGATTGATGCTGTGGGTGGTGAGACTGAGTAAAAGTGCTCTGTTGTAGTGGAAAAGCAGCAGAAAGAATGAGCTGAGCTGATTGGTTTCCGTGAAGTAACCTGGACGTCTAAAACACAGAAACACAGCATTATTTCCTGCTGCTCCAAGAATACAAGGCTAATTACATTTTAAATCTCTCACGTGAGGTGAAACATCAGACTCTCCACATATTCACTTACAACTGAACAAAGTGAAGATGCCTTTGTAATAAAATACCTACCTTCCAAAGCATATGTATATTTTGATTTGAGTACCTGTGGAACAACTGTACTTAATTTCTCTCCATACCAGTGACAATTCATCTGCATTAAAATGAAGCATAGAATGCTAAGGCTCAATATTTAATGTGTCCGTGTAGCTCAGAATGGTGGGTGCCAGGCAGGGGCATGCAGCCAGTAGACTGTGGCTCTGGGCTCCAGACCACGCTGCCATTGCTTCAAGATCCAAATCCCAGTCCTAGAGCAGCTCCCTGCCATGCTGCATACCTTGCCAGAGCTGCTGGGGCTGGTCTCTATGAAAACCCTGGCCCCATACGGTCACAGCTCCCTCCTTCCTGGGGTCTCCACGGAAGCCAGCCACAGTGATGTGGGCAGTGGCTTCTGGGGAATGGAATGGCTGGATCTGCCATTTTGCCCTGCTTTAGAGCAGTGGTTCTCAACCTTTATTTGTACCCCCAGGCTTCAGCTCTGCAGTGTGTGGGGCTGGTGGTGGTGGAGGGCATGGGGGGAGAGCAGCCAGCCCCTTCCAGGCTGGAACTCTGCCAACCTGGAAGGGAAAAGCCAGGGTTTCCCACATTTTCTCCTTTAAAGGACCATCCATTTTTAAAGTTTGTTCATGACCCTCTCATATATTCTCATGACCCACTTTTGGGTTGCGACCCACAGGTTGCGAAATGCTGTCCCAACGATATACCCAGTTGGATGCTCTTCCTATACAGCATCCACTTCTGCCGTTGTCAGAGATCGGATACTAGGGTAGAAGTACCATTGGTTTTACCCTGTATGGCACATCCTATGTTCTTGGAAATAATGCACATGGGAAGATTTGGGGATTTGGTCCAGACCAAACTGAGAAAGCCAACTTAAGAAATGAAAGGTAGAACACTAACCTGGCAGGACACAATGTGTTTTAGAAAGGAAAATAAATCCTGTGCAGTCTCCCTCAAAGTGCTCTCCTATTATTTTATTTCAAGTAGCAAATAACCCTGGTTATAATTTGCTGCATTCCCAACATAAGGTGGTGCTATACTTATTGAAGAAAAGTGATGAAACATCACATCCACTCATAGGTGAGGACATTTGAAAATCTGGATTCATGACTGCAACTGGGCTGTAAGAGGTAAACTACTTATTAAAATGCTATGGCTGGAGAATTGCAAGGGAGCCCATTCAACAGTGCAGCTCTTTTTGAGGTGGAAGTGGGGAGCACCTGCCAGCCAACCCTGTAGTGCAGGTATGTTGAGCATACGGCTTACAGGCTGAATCTAGCCCGCAAAGCTGCTCCATCTGTCCCACCAGGCTAGGGAATTTGGCAGTGTGGCCATCTGGAAGAGGTGAGAAAGGCTGTGCAATACAGTTCTCTGTTGCACTGCGGCTGCCCGGCCCACTGCCATTTGTGTGCCTCTCCCTAGGCAGTTTGCTGCCACTTCAAGCCAAATTCAGTCCATGAGGAATCTCATGGTCTGGATCCATCCCAGGGCACAAGATAAGTTTAACACCCTAGGTTTAATACCTGGTAGGTGAAAGGTCTAAGTTCAAATACCTATTCTGCTCAGTTCAGACCAAGAATGCTCTCTCTTTTTATGTGTGGACGTAGTTACCAGGCCACCAGCTGTTTTCTCTCTCTCTCTGACCAGAAATCCCACCCAGTAGCTGAGAAATCTTTCCTACTGGACACTGAATTGATACTGGTGCATTCCTATGAAGTTTCAGTAAATCAAAATTCTAATAACAAAATTATTCAATTAAAATTTCTGACTAGCTTTACACTGAGCCGTAAATATCTTCTCCTGAATTACATGAATGCATACATATTTGCCCTGAGGAGGGTTCCTGCCTCTGTCATTGAAAAGATGAGGACTGTAGTCTGAAGGGATAAATGCTGATAGTAAATGAAGGGTTTTACAAGAACACATAACTTTAACTGTGATGCTAAAAGAATTTGTCAACTTTAATCCAGTGCTTTGTGTACTTGATTTCTTATTTTATCATTCTTGTATCACTGATAAGGGAAGTAGTAGATACACTGGAGGGTAGGGCTAGGATTCAGAGAGACCTTGATAAATTGGAGGATTGGACCAAAAGAAGTCTCTTGAGGTTCAGTAAGAACAAGTGCAAAGTCCTGCACTTAAGATGGAACAATCCTATACACCAGTACAGGCTGGGGGCCAACTGCCTAAGCAGCAGCTCTGCAGAAAAGGATGTGGGGGTTACAGTGGATCATAAGCTGAATGAGTCAGCAGTGTGTTCTTGTTGCCAAGAAGGCTAACAGCATACTGGGCTGCATAGGTAGGAGCATTGCCAACAGATTGAGGGAAGTGATTCTTACCCTCTATTCAGTACTGGTGAAGCCATATCTGGAGTACTGTGTCCAGTTTGGCTCCCCCACTATAGAATGGATGTGGACAAATTGGAGAGTTCAGTAGAGGGCAAAAAAAATGGTTAGAGGGTCAGGACACATGACTTATGGGGACAGGCTGAGGGAACTGGGCTTATTTAGTCTGGAGAAAAGAAGACCGAGCGGGGAATTTAATAGCCTTTAAGTACCTGAAGGGGGGTTATGAAGAGGATGGTGCTAGACTGTTCTCAGTGGTGGGAGATGACAGAACAAAGAGCAATAGTTTCAAACCGCAGCAAGGGAAGTTTTTAGATTAGGTATTAGAAAAAACCCCTCACTAGAAGAGTAGTAAAGCACTGGAACAGATTACTGAGAGAGGCTGTGGAGCCTTCATCTCTGGAGGTTTTTAAGACCTAGCTAGACAAAGCCTTGGCTGGGATGAGACAGTTAGGGATGGTCCTGCTTTGAATAGAGGGTTGAGGTCCCTTCAAATCCTAATCTTCTATGATTCTGTAGTATTATGGACAAAAACTATTTAGGGATTTATCTTCCTTTAGAGAACATAAAGTTTGAGGTTCAAACAGGTTCTCTGGTTCAGCAAAGACCAGTTTGCATGTCTTTAACATAACTTTTACTTGAAGGAGGTTCTCCCTTACTGAGATGGTAACTGACATGTCTCCTTTTCTACTCCCTGCTACCTTGTTCTACCCTTTCTATCTGCCATACTTCGCAGCACACTAGTTCTGCTGTTCTCATGGTCTCTCCTTGTATTAATGCATTCTATATCTTCTCCCTCTGCCCTCAGTTCTTTTTGGCTTCTGTAATTTCTGGTACATATTTTGGAGGAAAGAGGGAGATGTGAAGAAGCTTTATGTTTATTGATTGTAAAGTTTTTGTGCGCTCTTGGCTTTTATTATCTTTCCCTTTTGAACCAGCCTCTCTTCTCCCTCTCCTCTGAGAAAAGGAGTGATTCCTCTCTCTTTAGTCATAAGACAATGTGCAGTGTGTGCTCCTGCAGCTCAACAAAACCAGAGAGGATAAAGTGTAAGCTGGAGTGCTGCCTCCTAATCTAGCACTTTTGTATTCATGACTCTTTCACCTCCAGCTGCACTACAGGCTCTCATAGGAACCAGAAGGAAAAAATCAGGCTGTTTTCAAAATGTCCCACCTCTTTACTTAATGTCATGCAAGCATTTTCACTATAGTATAAGCAGGATCCATGTGACAGGTTGATGTGGAGCACCTGCAGGAGAAACCAAAGGGGCAAATGGGCACCACAGTGAACCAAGACCTGTATAGGGGACACCAGGGCCCGGATAGCATCTCATTGCACTGTCTCACCATGTGGCGTTGGAGGAAAGTAGTACAGAGTTTCCAGCCAGAAACTTCAAGTTAGTAGGAGCACCTGCAGAAGCAGCCAGAGGCAGGATCTGCAGAGAGCTCAACTGCTTGGACAAAACTTTCTCTACCTTGTGCTGATTGGCTGGCTGTCCCAACTCTCTCCATCAGAAGTTTTTCAACTCCATACCTGTCCCTCTTACTCACTTCCTTCCCCTGTCCTGTACCTCTCAGCTTCCATTTACCTCACCTCCACCTAAGTAATCCTTCACCTGCCTACTTAAAATATGAAATATAACACTTGCTGCTACCACACTGTTTGCTCTAATGGTAGGTTATACCCTCATCCCAACTTCCTTAGACCAGAGGTCAGCACCTAACACCTGGATCCAGTCTGGGAAAGTTCAGTTCCACCTGCATTCCTCTTATGTCCTGTGCCATGCTACTGATCCCTTTCTCCAGTGTCTCCCCATCTTGCAGTGCCCTCCATGCTGCTCTCTCTCACCCCCTACACCACCAAATTCACCACTCCCCCTTACTGTCACTGGGGATGGGAAATGGCAGAATGTGGGTGGTGGAGGCAGCAGCAGGCAGCTTGGGTACTATGGAGTGGTGACTCAAAACAGCAAGGTGGATTGGCAGTCCATGGCACCAGCTTAGTCACAAGCAGCAGCCTGCCACTCAAAAATGTTGCTGACCTCTGATTTAGAGCATACTCTATTAAGAGCAGGGACTAACTACATCTACAATAACATGACCCACTCTTGGTCAGCCCTCAATCACTACTACGATCAGAGCAATTTTCCTGTCCTTACTGACATACTTTTTCTCCTGTTTCCCTCTTAGTGGTATGTAGATTAATAAAAAACTCAGTGTCTTCCAAACTAGTTCTTTTGAACATGAAGATTACAAATGACTTTGAATAAGGTCTTTGAAATAACTTCACTCTGTGCATAAGACTTCTTCTGGGAGAGAAGGCTACCAACTAGAACAATCAATTTCCAGACAATAGGCTTGTAATATACGTTGACATTGAACTTTCAGATATGTGCCTCCTCAAGAATTCCTGAAGTGTTACATTACCTGTAAGAACTGTTGGGGATGCTGGGCCAGCTGAGTCTGAGCTTGTTGCTGAACTGTACTGAGCTGCTGTTGCTGCTCTTGCTGTTGTTGCTGCTGGTGCTGTTGAGTTATTGATAATGTCTGTGCCTGTTGCTGTTGTGCAGCAAAAGTAGGGTAGGCCGTCACCACCTGTCCCATAAACATAGTGCTTGGTACCATTACTGCTCCACATGCTACAGGGGCAGTAACTAATTTTGTTACAAGTTGCTGACCTTGAGAAAACCTGTTAAAGGAAAGACATGACAGGGTGAATTTAGCTTAGTCTGGCAGAAATTCACTGTCAGCTAACCTGGGTGAATTTCAGATGCTGATCTTGTTATGTAAGCACCAACTCTACTACTGAAAAGTGTCATTCAAGATGAACCTGTCCTTTCCAAAAATTCAAAATGTAATAGGCTAGATGCTCATCCCAAAGACCCCTTCACAACCTCCTACAATGTCATTGGTTTAAACAGGGAGACAAGGACATAATTTGAGTTAAATTTGTTTCTCTGACTACATTTATATAAATACATGTCAAAACTAAAAAAAAACTATGAACTTCTTGGTGCAACTTTTCTCTCTTTTTGAATATGTGGAATTCTAGCAAAATCATTTGAATGAACTTTTCCCTGGTTGTTACCTGATCTGTCTATCTTGTGTGAAAGTGGTTACGGCTGCAGCACTCTGGTTATTGTTTTGTGGTAAGCTTGACGGAATCTGGACAACGTTTCCTGTCGTTGGCTGGGAAATCACCATAGTGTTATACAAGGGGGCCGAAAGTGTATTCTGTGATTGACTGGAGAGAGAAGTCTGTTGATTGTGTCCGCTAAGCACATTTGGTTGATTATGCTAAAAAAGGAAAATAATTTTATAAATTAGTTAATTCAATTGTAAAAATATAAAATTACAGAGAAATAATTTACTTTAAAGGTATAAATACATGTGCAATAACAATAATTTAGTAATAACTGTTAATGATAAAAGTTCCTATGCAGTACTGTAAAAATTATTATAGCCCTCCTCTCAGCTTTGTAAACCTATATTAATCTCTCTCTCTTTTTTTTTTTTTTTGTTTTTACACAGAAGACTCAGCATGGGTGAAATGACTTTTCCAAGGCTATAACAGTAAGCAGCATGGTCAGGTAGAACCCAAGAGTTCCTAACTCCCAGTCCCTTGGCTCTTCTTAAAAAGTATGGTTCCTCTCTTACACATGGAAAATTGCAGTCTCTTGCTTAGCAGAGGCCAGCTTGCAACACAAACTTTAACACAAACTTTGGTTGGTGGAAGTTCTTTTTTTACTGAGATGGTAACTGGTATGTCTCCTTTGCCACCTCCTGCTACCTTTTCCAACCCTTTACATGTGCCAAAAGGTCTTTGAAAGTGGAGATATTGTGGGGATACGAAAGTAAATCTCAGGACTCTAGAATCACACAAAACTCCCTAGCAATAAAACTGAAATGATCAGTGACTAAAATCATAAATTTCAAAGTATTTTTTTTAACTATAATTTGTTTTCAAATTTTAAAAGTATATATTAAAAAGGGCACCAATAAATTTAAATCTAGCTTTTAAAAAAAAAGTTTTAAGCAAGTTCCAAGTACTACCCACGGCCTCTACTGTCTCCTATGAAACCGTAGGGCATTTCAATATTTTCCTATTTTAAACCAAGTTCCTAAGCTAAGTGAAAAAGCCACATAAAAAGAAAGAGTGACTAGCTGAAGACTGATGCAGAGAGCTAGTTGCTATTGACCATTTACACTTCAGAATTTTACTAAAAATGAAAAATGCAAAATACGGAAAAGGATAAATATTTCTACCATAAATATTGAAGACATGAAACCTGTGTTTGTTGCGCACACTATTTCATTGACTAATGGAAATTCTCTATATAATACTCTCTAGGATCTGACAGGCCTATGAGTTTCAGTCCTGCTCAGTCTAGGCATTTATGATAAACGTTACCTGTGTTACAGTATTTTGCAAAGGCTGCTGCTGTATCATATGCTGAGTACTAATATGCCCAGTATTCATTCCTCCTTGGATCTGATTAGTTTGAACAACCTGACTTTGCATATTTATTGGTGTAAGCTGCTGAAGGTTAGAAGAGTTTCCAGAAGTAAGTTGCACAGAACCAAAGTTTAGTCCAGGAGGCGATTGCTGCAAGAACATCTTTAAGAAAATCCACAAATTAGTTTAAAAAAAAATATCTACTGGTGGTTTGAAGTATTAGTAAACATCTTTAATATGATATATTAAAAATACAATTTAAAACAGAAAAATGATTGAAGCCTATACAGTAAACATTTTGAGAGAGTGTCGAAAATACTGTTAAAATCTAAGGGCATTTTTACATGTGCTTCAGGTGGGGGGGCACTATAATTAAAGTGCCCTTAGCATCTCATGTATTCAGCATCCTGCACTTCAAAATGGTGGCAGGGGCACTTTAGTTAAAGAGCTTTCATTAAAGCGCCCTGCCGTCATTTTGAAGTGCAGGGATGCTGAATACGTGAGACACCAAGACTGCTGCTGCTCGATTAATCAAGTCTGCTCAGACACACTGTAACTACAGTGCATCGGAGCAAGCATCCTGCACATCTACAGGCACCCTAAAGGGCCCAGTTCTCCCTTCTCTCATATCCACATCAGTTTGGAATAACTCCTTTCAATATTTAATAGTTTTGATAATGCCAGTCATATACAAGTAGAATGAGATGCCTAAATAATAATTTTAGTCAAAGGTTTACTGTTTGTATTTCAAGAAAAAGTGTTATTCAGTCAAAGGCTAAACCGCAGTGTACAACATTTAAAAAGAAAAAAAAAATGGAACTTGGATTTAGGAATCTTAGGATCATAGGAAAGTAGGGTTGGAGGTTCATCTAGTCTCTTGAGCATATCTAATCATCCCTGACAAGACATTCCAGCAAAGAGTCTGTCTAGCCAGTTCTTGAAAATTTTTAAGGGTGGAAATTCCACGATTTCTCTTATGTAGCCTGTTCTAATGCTTGATTACCCTCATACTCAGAAAGGTCCTCCTAACCTCCAACTTAAATTTCCTCTGTTGCAGCTTGAGTCCATTTCTTTTAGTCCTGTCCCCTAAGGCCATAAAGAAAAGTCCATCTGTATCTTCTCTGTAATCACCCTTCAGGTATTTGAAGATTATTATCAAATCTGCCCCCCAGTCTTCTCATCTCCAGACTAAATAACCCTACCTCTTTCAGCTTTTCCTTGCAAGTCATAGTAGTTTCATAGGTGTTAGGGTCAGAAAGGACCTGAGCAGATCATTAAGTCCGACCCCCTGCCATGGGCAGGAATGAATGCTGGGATCATATGACCCCAGCTAAGTGATTACCTAGCCTCCTTTTGAAGACCCTCAAGGTAGGAGCAAGCACCACTTCCCTTGGATGTTAGTTCCACCTCGTAGCCACCCTGACTGGGAAGTAGTGCCTTCTGATGTTTAGCTTGAACCTACTCTCAATCAACTTGTGGCTGCTATTCCTAGCTACTCCAGGTAGTGCTTGGGGGAACAGGGTCTCTCCCATTCCCCACTGGTCCCCCTGGTAAGTTAACAGACAGCCACCAGATACCCTCTTAGCCTTCTCTTGTGGAGGCTGAACAGGTTCAGGTCCCGTAGCCTCTCCTTGTAGGGCCTGCCCTGATACCCCTGACCATGTGAGTGGCCCTCCTCTAGACCCTCTCAATGCCGTCTACATCCCTCCTGAAGTGTGGTACCCAGAACTGGACGCAGTACTCCAACTGCGGCCTGACCAGGGTCGCACAGAGAGGGAGGATCACCTCCTTGGACCTGTTTGTGATGCATCTGTGGATGCATGACAAGGTGTGGTTAGCCTTACTGACCATGTTCTCGCATTATTGGCCCACGTTCATATTGGAATTAACAGCGACTCCAAGATCTCTTCCTACCTCTGTGCTGACAAGAAGGGAGTTCCCCAGCCTGTAGGTATGCTGCTGGTTCTTTTTGCCTAGGTGCAGTACCCTGCACTTGTCAGTATTGAATCCCATCCTATTCTCATCTGCCCACCCCTGTAACCTGTCCAGATCTAGTTGTAGCCTGTCTCTCCCTTCCAGCAGGCCCACCTCTCCCACCTTAGTGTTGTCCGCGAATTTGAACAAGGTTCTTTTCACCCCCTTCTCCAAGTTGCTGATAAAGATGTCAAACACCAAGGACTGAGCCCTGGGGGACTCCACTGCCCACAGCTCCAGGTTGAAAATGACCCGTCCACCACCACTTTCTGGGTGTGGCCCTCTAGCCAATTTGTGACCCATCTGACTGTGTAGGCATCAATGCCAGTCTCGTAGTCTTTTTAATGAGAATGAGGTCAGAGACAGTGTCAAAGGCCTTCCTAAAGTCCAGAAAGACTATGTCCACCGTGACAACTGCGTCCAAGGATTTTGTGGCCTGATTGTAAAAGGCCACCAGGTTGGTCTGACAGGACCTGTCCCTAATGAACCCAAGTTGGTTGCCCCTGAGCATAATCTCCCCTGCTGGTCCCTTGCAGATGTGCTCCTGGATAATTTTCTCAAAGAACTTCCCCAGGACCGAGGTAAGACTAACAGGCCTATAGTTACCTGGGTCCTCTTTCCTCCCTTTTTTGAAAATGGAGACTATATTAGCCTTTTTCCAGTCTGGCACCTGGCCAGAGCACCATGAGTGCTCGTAAAGCCACGCTAGGAGCCCTGCAATGACCCTCCCAATTCCCTCAGCACCCTGGGGTGGAGATCATCTGGGCCTGCTGTTTTAAACATATCCAGCCCCTCTAGAAGTTCCCTGACTAGGTCTCCACAGGATTCAAATTGTGCGGGTTTTTTGCTGTGCCCTAGACTCTTTCCAATCTGTCCATATCTTCCTTGAAGTAGGGGGCCCAAAACTAGACATAATACTCCAGTAAGGCCTCATCAGTGCTTAACAGAGCAGAAGAATCACATGCCTTGATTTGCATGCGACACTCCAGTTAATACAATCCAATATGTTATTGTTTTTTTTTTTTTTTTTTGCAAAAGCAGCATACTGATTGTCAGCTCATATTCAGCTTACGGTATACTGCAGAGGTTTCCAAACTTTTTCTCATTGCATACCCTCTTCCAGATTTACCAGCTGCCTGTGTACCCCTACCAGCCTATGTTTTATATTCTAACCCCTTAAATGGCAATTATTATTATAATCAAAATTAAATCCACCATTACACAATTTCTCTCGCACACCACCCAAAGATGACTTGTGTATCCTTACAGGTATGTGTACCACAGTCTGGGAACCCCTGGTCTACTATAAACCCAGGTCCTTTTTTGCAATACTGCACCCTAGCCAGTCATACTCCAGTTTGTACTTGTGCATGCAATTATTCTGTCCCAAGTGCAAGACTTTGTACTTGTCCTTTTGAATTTAATCTCACTGATTGCAGACCTTTTTTCCAGTCTATTTAAGTCATTCTGCATCCTAGCCCTGCTCTCCAGAGTGTCTGCCACTGCACCCAACTTGATGATGTCCCAACTGCTGCTTGCACCCTGGGAAGGCAGGGGGGTGTGCGCCCCTGGATCTGTGCAGTGTGGGGCAGGCTGCAGCTGTGCAGTGGAGCTGGAGCTGGCACTGTGCAGGCTCTTCTCACCAAGGGATGGACTTGGAGCAGGCTCTCGTGGTGCTGGGAGGAAGATGCAACCACCCCAAATTTTGCTGCAGCTCCACTCCCAGGCGCACCACTACCCGGTGTAGCCACAGCTTTTTCCAGTGCTTGCGTGGAGGTGGGGCTTGCAGTCAGCCCTGCATCACGCAGATCCAGGGGCACATGCTCCCCTGCCCCTGCTTACAAGCAGCAGCAGGAGCTGCCCCCACCCAAGTCATGACTCCATCTTGTGGGCCCCCTCCCCCCTCTGGGCAGTGCCTATTCCCTCCCTCACGATGGGGGGGGCACTGATTTGCCCCCCCATGCCCCTCCCCCTTCCGACTTACCAGCTGGAGGCAGCTCTCCACATTGCCGGGCTGTGCTCCTAGCTGCTTGAGTGCTGTGCTGAGGCTGCGTGCAGCACGGACATTTACTGGCCAAATTATTGGCCCCATGAGGCTGATATCCAACATAGACAATTTTCTTTACATCGGGACCAATTCGATATCAGACCAATGTACTGGTGCACCTCCAGTGTCTACATATACAATTAATGTGACTGAATATACTTCAGCTCAATTTGAGCCAGAGTAAACAAATCCTAATGTCACTGTCTACACGTGCATTTAAGTACAGTAATTTACTGCACTGTCAGATACCACTTGTATCTAATGCAACTATCCAGCAGCACAGTACATTAGTCTACTGTGCCCTAACTGCCATGCACGTATAGACGGCAATGCTTTACTGCGCAGAAAATGAGTCTGCTGTGCAGTAAAGCATCTCATGTAGATGCACCCACTAGGTAAAAGAAAGGGATCTCAAATGATACGGCACTCAGTGTCAAAGTGCTTAGCTTTTAGCTGCTTGGCCTCTGCAGTAGAGTCCACAGAACTTAACTACATTACAAAGCTCTCCCTGCAGGACTGCTGGCTAATGGTATGAAAAGGTAGTGCCCTGTAGCTGATATAAGCTCTCCTAGCAAAATCCTCATATGAGAATAACTCTGCTTGCTTCTATTCCCGGGGCTCCAGCTGTCTTGGTCTGCCTGTACAAGAGCCTGGAGGCTGTTCCAATGCGCTATAATTACAGTGCATTGGAGCAGATTCAATTAATCAAGTCTGATGGAGTGTGGCAATTACTACGCTCAAGCAGCCTCCACATCTTGTATATCAGCATACCCATG
This sequence comes from Crocodylus porosus, assembly GCF_001723895.1. Taxonomy (NCBI): domain Eukaryota; kingdom Metazoa; phylum Chordata; order Crocodylia; family Crocodylidae; genus Crocodylus; species Crocodylus porosus. The sequence continues at coordinate 54,300,906 of NW_017728948.1, forward strand.
CTTCAAAATGCCAGGAGGGGTGCTTTCACTAAAGCTTGTTTGATGAGCCTTAGGTAAAGTGCTTCTGTTGCTTATTTTGAAGCATGGAAACACTGATGCATGAGATCCTCCAGGTGTGTTAATTAGAGTGCTCCTCCCTCCCCCAACCCTAGAGCACATGTAAAAATGCCCTTAGTTAAAACAGCAGCATCCCCCCAAGGCATAGACATAGCTTTAGACATGTTGTTTCCTAAACCAGACATGGAAAGAGTTAGGCCTCCCAAAATGGTATTCACAAAAGGCAACATCCCTAACTGGAGAAAAGCCCGAAGTAAATGCCAAGGACATGAGTGCCTAATAAGTCCTACCCATTTCCAGGGCTTTAGTATTTTAGCTTTTTCCAGACCTAAGTGCTACAGGAAGTGCCAACCATGGGGAAATTTAATGTTAAAAGTTTCACTGCCTACAAAGTTGTGCATCTCCAAGTTTAGACAGTAACTGAATAAGAATTTTGAGGATATAACTCTGTAATATAGATGCTTAAGAACTGCCTGAGTTTCACTCAGGATCTATGTTTAATTAAACCGTAACCCACCTGAAGTCCTTGACCATGGACCAGTTGAAGCTGTTCTTGAATCTTCCGCAACTCTTCTTGCTGTCGATGAATATTTGCCTCTATCATTCGCGTTCTTTGCTCTAATTGGTCCTTCAGGTGCTGCATAGCTCCTAACTGAGCTGAAAACTGAAACATAGGCTGCAGTGCAAGGCATAGGTTTAAAAAACTTAAATCAGAAACATACTCTATTTTATCTGCAAAAAGATAAAACCAACCCCTCCATAACAGCAGCAAAAGCCAAGCCTCACCTAGTATCATGCTACAGGCACATCATCTGTTGCAGGCTCAAGGAACAATGCGTAAATATAAGCACTTTGTAGATTTAATATTAGATTGACTGCCTGCTAAGGAAAACTCAAAAGCAAAAGAAGCTGGCTTGTGCTCAAATAATCCCATCCTCACAAAAGAAAGCCTGAATTATTAGTTAGGCACCATATGCATCCCGAATGAGAAAAAACACTTAATTGTACATCCTTCAAGATAGATAGCATCAGCTGACTTTTAGCATTACCATGCAGTCTTTCAGATAAGCAGGGATCCTGGTTTTCTCTGATAATAAATCCCAATTTTCAGATTTAAAAAAGTAACCCAAAAATCATATTTTTCCAAGATTAAAATGAAACACCACTATATATGCATCTATGTATTAGTGACATTTCATTTTAATCACAGGAAAAGGTGGATTTTGGGTTACTTTTTTCATCCAAAAATTGGGGATTTTTTTTTAATCAGAAAAAACCAGGATCTCTACAGATAAGCAAGGTTTCTGTCCCAACAGTGCCTACAGGGTGGGCAAGCAGTTAATCAATCATCATTCAGTTTCCTTGTCTTGAGAACATTTGGAGTCTTGTTTCCACCCTGGAAGTGAAATTTTCCATTTCCATGCCCTGCTTCACATTATTGATCTGCCTTCTCCCATTTCACATCATTTCCTTACTGAAAAGTGAGGCAAAACATTAATTTACATTCTATATTAATACCTATATTATCTTTAATCTACCATTGCATAATGACCACACTTGCTCTTTCCTGGTTCTCCCTTTAAATTGTATGGTTGAAGAGCCATTTGCTATTTAAATTTATGCAGCTAGGCCTAACTCACTGTGACTTCATAACTACTTTCATATTATCCCTACATTTTCTCATGTGTTAAATACAGGATTTTTTCCTGATTCAAACCCTTCTCCATCTTCCTTTTGTGCTCTCTGCTTATCCTAACATCCTCTTGGAATAATTCATCCAGCTTGGTTTGGAGACCCTTTCATCAAGTACTTCCCACACTTTCCTGAGTTAAGATGCAGATAGTTTTTGCATTTTTGAATTAAAGAACTTCCAAGCCCTTTCTACATTTAAATCTCTCACTTCTCAGTCCTATTTGCTTCATTACCTGGTTCCCTAAAATTCTAAGTGTGCCATTTTGAAATCAAAACCCTTAGTTCAAGACCTATAGACCCTTAATTTAAACTGAACTAACTTTGTGATCACTTTTTTTTTTTTTTATGACCACCTCTTTGTTAACATTCTTGCTATTTACCAAAACCTGGTCTAAAATGGCACAAGTTCTTATTTTTTAAATAACAGACCAGCCCCAGCCTCAGCCCCACTGTATCCTATCATTATTACTAGGAGCATCTATCATCATATCTGTATCTGGGAAGTTGAAGTCTCCCACAAATACTCACATGAAGTTTCACACTAACATTAGGGACCTGTATCCACATTCAGACTCAATCTCAGATAAGCCTCCTATCCTTCCCTAAAGTGATTTGAACTCATATGATTGTATTCATATTATGCTTTCTTATTTCTGCACAGGCTATGGAATCATCAACATATAAAACAAACACATCACTTTCACTTTCGTTTCTATCACATTTAACCAGCACATACCTTTCAAGCCTGTGTGATATCTATAATAATCTGTTTTCATAATCTGATGCCCAAGATCCTTACATTAGTTGTTTCTTACTGAATAGATCCCTATCATCATACCACTTCATTGCAAGTCTCTCATCCCCCTCACAAATCTGAAAGAGGATTAATTGAGTATTAAACTCTGGTATATTAAGGGAAAGATTTTTTAAAACTTCTTTTTAGCACTAGTAATTTTTCATTTGGACATAGGGATCTTTTAGAAAAATCAAGTACTTTTATGTTAAAATGACAAACTGCAAAAACAATTATTTGTACCCATTTAAAAAAAAAATCAATGGAACATCTGTTCTTTTCAGGTAAATTTAATCATTCCTATACAGAGGAAAGTAACAGAATGGAAATTAAGGTGCTTTGAATAAAATACACTTCCATCAGAACTAATTTCGTAAGAAAGACCTTTAATCCTCTGAAGCCAAATTTGATTTGTTGCTGAAAAAGCTGGTCAGTATATGAATAAAAATCCATACCTGGGACATGCCTGGCTGGATCTGTAAAGATGCAGATTGAGACATCATTGGCTGTGCTAATGGTTGTCCAGCGGATTGAGAGCTTAAAGACTGCAATTTAAATGTATATCACAATAATCAGTACAGTGCATGCCACACTTTGAGGAAATAATCTCAGGGAAACCATCAATTTCAAGAAGGCAAAAAGTGTAAATTTTCTTTTAAAAAAGGTTTAGGACATTTATAGGCAGACAAGGTTCTTTGGGTGAATCTGAAGACCACAAACCAACTGCAGAGACTTCCTCAACCTGATGAAGAGTTTTTAAAAAAAACCCAAAAGCTTGCTAAGAAATTTTTTTTCCAACTATTTAAGTTGGTCTAGTAAAATATATCAGATTCACTCAAAGAACCTTGTTTGCCTATGTCCTTAGACTAACATGGCTACAACCTACACCCCTATAGGACATTTATATGCTTTAATATTTTAGGAGGAAATCATTTAAGAAATAAATGTTCCCTGCAATGTTTGGAAATATGCAGCAGTATGAATATGAATGTTCAACTGATTACATGAATTTCCGTGTTGAGAACTATGTCAAAAGAAAACAAACATAAATAAGGGGGGAGAAGGAATTTTAGAACTGCAGTGCTGTAGAAATGTTATTTGCAAGACTGGCAAAGACACTTTTTGTTTTCAATATTTAATTGATAATGATTACTGTAAAAATAAATTGAAATCTTAAATACTAAAAGTTCCCCTGAAACACAACCACCTTATGCAACTGAATTGGGGTACAAATAGCCAATGACAAATGGCTCGTTTTCATTTTCTATTATTATCAGGGAAGCAGGAATTATGTAACTTTTAAAAAGCTTTAATACACCTACTGCGTGAAAAGTTACAGGAGAATAAAAACAGAATTAAGACCTCAATCCTGAAAACATTTTAGGCATATGCCCACCTGTGTGAAGTCCCCTTACGTTTTAATGTAAACACAAACAGTTTTGATACCCTTACTGAAAATGCATGTACTTACTATTCAAACTCCAGAAAAAATTAATGCAAAACCTAGGATCTTCAACAAATGAAAACAATGGATTTTAATGTAGAGATGCTTCTCTAAAGAGTTACCTGGCTACTAAGTGATGATCTTCTTTGTGTGGTCTTTTCATGGCCAGATAAATTTTGTCTTGGAGGCGTGCTAGTGTCCATTGTCATCTTTGTTGGTGTTGCTGAGATGATCAGTGTAAAGGCAAAGAGACACTGTTGATCATACTGAACCTGCAACTCTAGTCTCAAATCAAGGAATTCAGTTTCAAATCAAGAGATCAAGGGGTTCAGTTTTTAAAAATATATTTCAAATAACTGTATAACCTGATAGTATGAAACAAGATTTTATTTTGATATCAGACATTCTAAAGGCATCTTATTTGTACAAAATATAAAAATTAAGAGTGTACTGATAAAGATTATCTTGGCCAATACAGATAGCTGATCAGCATACCGGCTGATACCGATCCAGTAAGCCAATTTACAGGAATACAGCTGGGCAGCGTGGACAGCAGCGCCCTGCATGTAAGTCTGGGGGGGGGAGAGGGGGAGCGGAATGGAGGGGGGAAGATCGAGGCCACCACAGTGAGGGAGGGAGTGGGGCAGGACAGAGGCAGGTGAGGGATGGAGCTGTGGGAGGTTTGTCCAGGAGAATGGTGTTTTGGGACTTAAAAATGGCAGTGGGACATTTGAACTAAAGCTTATCAAATGAGCTTTAGTTCAAGCATCTCTGCTGCTATTTTTAAGCACCAGAACACTGATCCCCTGGATGAGCCATCCATGGCTCTGTCCTACTCTGCCAGGGTCCCATTCACCACCCAGCCTCAGCCCCTCCCTCACCATGGAGACCTCGATCTGCCCTCCCCCATGCTTCTTCCCCTCCACAGACTTAGCTGCAGGGCACTGCTCTCTAGGCCTGTACAAAGTTTTGGTCGCTAATTCGACTTGGCAGAGATTCAGCCAAATTCAGCAGCTGAATTTCTGAATTTGAATTGAATCAGCAGACCCTTTAATCTCCCTGAGTCAAACTGGAATCCTCCAAATCAATTCAGAGAGATTCAATGATTCAGACATAGACACAGCTTTAAATGTTTTTTCTACATGCCTTAAGGTACCAGGTGGCTCATGAGATGCTAGGGTGGATGGAGCATCCCATGGGAGCGTGGGAGGGGTCCACAGTGTGCCCGGCAGCGGACCCAGAAGCAGACCAGAGGCAATTCCGGTCCACTTCCAGGTCTGCCAAGGAGTGCGTGGGGGGACCCTTCCCCACCCCCCACACTGGCGCCTCCTGAGTCAGGGGGGCACCTGGGGTCCTCCTGCAGCCAACTGTTGAGCCAGGAGGGCGTGGAGGGGGGGCCATTGCCAAGCAAGCAGGGGCTGCCCCCGTGCTCCTGTGGTACGTTCCATCTGCCCCAGCACTGCAGCTTTCACGAGCCATGGCTGGTACCTCAAGGTATGTAGAAGAAACATTTAAAGCTGTATCTCTGGCCAAATAGCTGATTCTCTGAATCCGCATCAAATCTTCAGATTTGGATTCGGCCGAATTGAATTGAGACAGTGATCCGAATCAAATCACTGTCCCCGATTCGGGCTGAATAGGGATCCGCATCAAATACGGCCCTTTTTGCACACCCCTACTGCTCTCCATACTACCCAGCTGGATTCCTAGCCACTGCATGTGTGCAGGTGTGTGCATGTGCACGGTGTCTGGGGGCCTCAGCCGGAAGACATATTATATTTATCGGTGCATTATTGGCTACACTGGCCACAAAAAGCTGATAATATTAATTTTCCTTTTATCAGTGCCAATTTTATATGGCACCAATATATTGGTGCACCTCTAATAAAAATATAATTTTCTATGTCAATCTTGTAGTACAGAAGTGCCATCAAGCTACCATAGTAATAACAGATGAGCTACTAAAAGAGAAATTTCAAAATTCAAACTGCTTGAAACTATACAACATATGGATTTAATAAAAATAGTAAAACCTAAAGAGTAGAGAAGTAAAAAGACAGTGCTGTTTTCAATGTTAAATGCTTACATGAATGATCTGAGACTGCAGTATGAGAAGATTTCCTTGAACTCCTGGAAGAAGCAGAAGGTGTGGGGCTGCGATCAAATCTTTCCAAAGCTTCTTTGAGACTTACTGTATTTATATGATTGTCAGACCCAGAGTCCTGACTCTGAAGAAGTACAAATAGCAATGGTTTTATTGGGTGGTTCAGCACACAGCTATTACAACCAGCAAACACTTATTACCAAATTTTAAGAAAATCTGGGAGAAATTCAACAGTTTTTACAGGTAAACGTGTAGAAGAGGAAATATCCTTTTCATTCTCTGGAAGTTCATATAATTTCCATTTTGGGGGGTCTGTCTCCAGGTGAAGCAAATCTCAGGCAAAGCCATAAAACCCCCAAAACATACAAGACAAATCTTGTAAGATCTAGGTACTATGCCAGCAGTCAGTGTGTTACAACACTGACTTCCTTCTCCTTTAACAAAATGATTCCTACCCAACTACACTATGTCTTTTGGATGAAGAAAAAAATCATGTTGGGTGAGTTTTATGGCAGAAGCAGTATTGTCTTTAGGTCAGTGATGTTCAATCAACAGCCCTGCAGACTGGATCTGGCCCACAGGGGTGTAGAAATTTGACCTGGGAACCAGGCCCCACACACTGCATATTTATATACAGTAAAAAGAAAAAGAAACCCGAGGTGAGAGAGACAGCGAGAGCGAGCATATAAAAGATGATGGGAAGCTCACTTTATCTGCTGTTATCTCTGGAAGAGACTCTTCAATACCAAGTTCTCGCCTTCTTTCTGCTCGAACTTCTGCATAGCTATAGAAAGGCAAACACAATTTTTACATTATTTCCTCTAAAAGTTCACGTTGCTTTTCTCCCATAACAAAATGTAGGTCAGGAAGTTTCATACCATCTTGTTCTCTTAATTTCTAACAAATGTCAGCAATACAATTACCATTTATTTAGAAGAACTACTTAGCAATTAAAATATTACCTTACTACAGTGTGCGTACAGACAATAAACTCTGGCCTGGAATTCCACTGATGATAAGTAATATAGTAATGGGTTTGTAGCCAAATCCACTGTTGCCCCTTTGTCAGGAACCTGTAATAACACGACTTTCCTTTCCCATATTGCATTACTGAAAGATACAAAATAAGACATCTTTACTTTACATACCATGAGAATTGTGATCCAACAACTCAAAGATTTATATTACACAGCAGTCATATCTGGCTAATAGTATTATAATAACTCAAAACAAGCTGAAAAAAGAGTAGTTCTTTTTAATAAGCATTGCGAACAGCACCAAGTTTAACGGGGAATCTGTAACAGTAAGAGAGGAATTCTCCAAGTAATTTTAATGTAATTTTTTAAAAGTCTAAGTTTACAAGGTACACTCCAGCTAAAATGTAGGAATTTTCATCATCAAATTTTCTGAACACTTATTACATTTTTATTTCATATTATACACAGGAAAATCCTGACATCTGCCAAGAAACAATTTTGTTAGTACTCTTATCAGACTTGTACTCAGATTTCATTCATTCCTCATTTTCTCTGGATTCTAGGAATCATGTTGGACTCATTCTGTAGATAAAAGGGTTTTTACAATGAATGTAAGGAGACGAGGGATGTTGAGAAAAAGGAATAGATACTGAAAAAAGTGGGAGAGAAAAAATAAGGAAATAAAGCTAACAATGGGAAAGGAGGGTCAGATGAGAGGAAAACTGAAAAAAAAATGTTAAAAATTAAATTCTCAAAGAAGTAGAAGGAAAATTTTCATAATTTATTTGAATACTTTGACTAGGAATCTTGACACCACAGTTGGATTTTTAAATTTAAGTTACATAATTTTAAAAACAAAAAAAAGCATTGTCCATTACCATCTTAAAATTAGCAATGTACAGGAATGAAATCTAAGCAAGTTTGTAATACAAATTTTTACTGCTACAGCTGATTTTACCATGAGACAGAATGATAAAGGATTTCTGACAACACCTGGTGCCCTCCACTCAACTCAATGATTAAACAGGGCTTCCACATAACTCATAAATGTTTACATTTTTTGTAGCAGTGTTTTGACATTCACTTACGGTGTTCATGACATTTTGCCAGATTTTCTAGGTCATCCACATGATAGTAATCATAGCCTGATGTCCCCAGAACTTCAAATGGTAAATAGCCTATTATTGGAGGCGCCCTACGTAATACAGAAATTATTATTTTATTTTCACACAAACAAAATTCAGTCCAATTACAATCTAGTTTGTGTTCTCTTAAAAAAATGCTCATAAAAATTAAATCCTGACTCTAAATAGTTAATGCTAATCAGTGAACTCTAAAAATTAAAATCAGACTGTTAGTATGTAATATTCATCACAAGGGATAGCACCTGTGATCCAAGAACAGAAACTTCCATTCTAAGCTGTGTCTGGATGTGAATTCTTCATTGGGTTCTTCAACAGTACACATTTCCTTAAAAAAAAAAGAAAAGAAAAGAAAAGAAAAAGATGTGATGTCTCTTTCTTAAAACTGCTCTTTTAACGTCAAATCTCTTTCAAAATTAAGCTTAGTAAACAGCAGACAAATTAATGTAAAATAGTGCCTCTTATTTTCAGGCAGCAAAATTGTTTTTATTCATTAAGATGTACACAAAACCAGAATCTATTCTTGCTCATAACAGGCTGGAAGTGAAGTTCAGGGTTTGAAAGAACAACTGAATTAAAGCAAGTTATCTGGGGACATGGCCTTACAACAGGACCCCCCTCAAAATGGAGCCATGTGCTAATTAGCTCCCCACTTTGACTGGAACTAAGTGTTCTTGTCACAAGTCCTGGGACCTTTCAAATTTTGATATGCAGATGAGGTACAGGACAGCCTGGTCCAATTCCACCCACTTGGTTTTTTTTGTTTTTTTTTTTAAGGGCCATGCAAGCACGCACGCACACACACACACACGCACGCACGCACGCACGCACGCGCACACACACACACACACACACACACACACACACACACACACAGAGGTTTCCATCAGCACCCTGGCCTTTTGGCTAAGATCCAGCATTTCTGGCACCAAGGGGAGGATGTCAGGGCTTGTTCTGGTCTCCTGGTACAGGCCTGGTACTGCAGTACCTCCAGGCCCAGTGCCAGTTCCCTCCTGGGGAAGCAACTACCTGTTTGTTGTTTTGTTTTTTTAAAGATAACCGAAAAAAGAAGGGGTTTCTATTGGAGTACTTGTCCAATGTAGGCCAAGTGTTTTATGGGCACGCTCAGCATGGTCTACATTCAATCAGTTTCTCATTTGATTTCCATGACTGAAATAAAACCTAGCAGAAGTTTAATGATAGACAATGTATTTAACAGGGGGGAGGGGTTTTCTGCTATAAGACATGGGGCTTTTTTCCTCCATGTTGATTTGGGGGAATGGGGTTGGGGGGAGGACAGACTCATATTACATTTGAGTAAATACTGTATATTATATAGCATATTAAATGTCAACTGATTCAGTGGCACAGAGATGCACTATACACAGCTGATGCTATGTTTTCTGCAACAAACTGCATGACAAAGAAATTGTTATTTACTTCTATTTTCACTTGTTTTTCAAGATGTTTTGTGCACACGTACAATCTGCTTGTAAGTATGCATGTACCAGGGCACCCAAATCCAAGGTTGTTGGTAGTAATATCTCCAGGATGCTCAAGGTGCTTTGCCTGACCTCGTGCCTCTTGTTAGGACATAAATCACCCAATCCGACCCAATTCTATTGCACTGGAAATGTTATGGCACTGGATTCCCAAGGACAGAAAAGGAGAACAAATCAAAGAGAGTACACAAAAATCTCTTGAGGAACAACAGTTATCATAGGAATAAGGAACTTCTTTCTTTGTCCAAGTGCTTGTGTACATCTAGATTCCACTTGTATGTGATTTGCAAGCAGTATTCCTGCTGACAGAGCAACAAAATCTATTTGAAGATGAACCGCGGCACCATTTTTCTCTAAAGTCCTTTATTTTGTGAATGTAAAAAAAAAGAGGGCTTCTGCATACATCTGATATACATAGCATCTCCTCACCTCCAGATATGCAATGTGTAAAGAAAAAGAAAGAGATTAAGTGAATTGTCTGAATGAGGTGGAAGTTCAAAACCACTTTGGAGACAATGTAGTGTGAAGGTCTCAGGTTTTGAAGAGTTCCATAGATGCTGAAGCTAAAACAAAAGATTAAAATTTTCTTGTCTGTTGCTGAACTTGCAGCAATCAGTAGGCTACTTTTGCAGTGATGGTTTGGCAGCCAAGAAAAAAAATACAGATATCCGTAAGTTTTAAAGGATCACAAGTAAGAGATTTAAGTCTCATAGAGGGACTGGATCCTTACATGAAACGGAATATTCTGATAAGACCTCTAAAAACCACAGATTGTAAAAAAATTGAATGTTCCCGGACTGGAGAGTGTGGATTGCTGAAATGCCTGCCAAAAGCAACCTCGTGGAGCTAAAGACCTCTGGAGTTTAAAATGAATCCTCAAGAGAAGGAACAAAATCAATAAGAAATTCAAAGGTTAAATAATTTTTATTTGGCCATAAAGCACAGTCTGGAACAGTTTTTCCTATTTTTTGGCATTCTAAGACATTTTGTCTTCCAAGAGCAACCCTCTCGAAGATCAAACGCTGCTCAAGATCAAAACGGAGAAACAAAGGCTCTGAGGTTAGAGTGTAGGATCTGCTCATAATCTTGTAGAAGCTACATCCCAAATAAGCAACTGTCAGACAGCTGAATGATCTTCATTTGAAGGGCAGAGTGGCATTGCTGTTTGGGTCAGACTGGGGTGACCAGGATGATTCTGGATGGGTGGATACAGTCCCATTTTAGACATAAGATACACTTTGTGATCAGCACAAGTGGTGGGAATACATAGCACAGCATAAATCTCATGGTATCGGAAGGCAGGCCCAAGCTTTGACCATCCTTTGAACAAAACTTGCTTTTGTTGCAAAAAGATCAATGGCAGAGAACTCATATTTGTTGAAAATGAATCTCACTTATTTTTCAGAAACCTCTTAAAGTTCTCCATGCTGATGAAGTCTGTAAGAACATTGCAAGCTACTAGAATGTGGGACCTTTTGAAAGAGACACTTTTCTGGTTCTTAGAAGTTCCACAACTAGACTATTTCTTTCAATCCCACGCTGCCAACCAAGATGTAACAAATTCATACTGATACAATGGCCATATTTTGAAATCCCAAATCATCAGGAGTTTTCTTTCGGGACGGAATACCTACCACACCTGATTACATCTGCCTTCCTCCCAGTTTGGCTCTCCACTCTAACATAAATGCATCTGTTACCGGATTTGTTGGAAACAAAATGAGTAAAGACCTTGTAATCATTCACTGAACTTTTCCATAAGCCTAAGACCAACAGAGATTGAATATGTATGTGAATCAGCATGACTACCTGATGTCAGTTGTGCTTAACATTTGTATCTCAGTCCTCCTACAAGCACTGTGTGTAATCTAGTATCCTGAGTCACATATTTGTAGTATGTCAGATGTCCCTGCAGTCTAGGCAACATCTCATTCTTGGGTAAGACCAGCAGTAGTTACAAGCATCTAGAATAGACTGAATTCCCTCTTGGCATAAGTAATCAGTTGCTATACTTGAACAAATAATTAGGGGTGTGCCAATATCAGTTGGCTCTCGGATTGGCACCAATAAAAAAAGGAGAAATGACATTAGCGGCTATTGGCTTTTTTCATCGTTGTAGCTGATAATTATGGCAGCGTGCCTGGAGCACCCTGGTGAGTACAGCCCAGTTCCTGCATCTCACTGCCAGCCCAAGCCCATAGCAGACTACAGGTCCGCCGAGCAGCAGGAGGGGGAGGGGGTGCCAGGGAGTGGTCGCAGGACACTGTGCTCAGCAACAAAGGACCATTACTGGCTCCTGCTGCCACTGCCATAGGCCCCTGCTGCGCACACGGGATTGCCAAGTAACAGGACTGGCATGGAGACATTGGGCTGCATGCAGGCAGGGTAACACGAGAGACAATCTGCTCCATCAGGTGCCTTTGCAAAAGCGGCTTCGCCCTACAGGCCACAGGACCTCAGCTGCACAGGGCTCACCAACACTGAGGCAGCAGTGTGCTCTGGGACTCCAAACACTGCCCGCTGCATACTCTGGGGCTCCGAACGCAGCTGCAGGTAGGAGCCACATGTGAGAGGGAGATATGTGTGGGAATAAGGAGGTCACCACCTTCCTCATCAAGGGCTGAACCAGGCAGGAAGTGTGTGTTTTGCATTTCTAACACACACAGAGACACAAACAGAAAAAAGGTTTATGTCAGTAGTTACTAAATATTGGTTAACGGATCGGCATCAGCAATTAATGTTAACCATCGACTACCAGTATCAGCCAAGAAAATCTTTATTGGTGTACCCCACAAATAACTGCTCTGCTGAATTTGATCTGAGTGTGGCTTCCTGGTTGATGTTGGGACCATCTTTGAATCAGTCAGTTTTTAAGGTAAAGAAATGCCTGGACTGTTTCTTCTGAGGTGAGCTGCATTGATACCATACATTTTGTTAAGATCATGTGGGCTGACAGACTCTGAGACATAGTACAAGATAAGGGCAATGAGGGTTGAACTACAAAACTGATACTTTCCATAGTTTAGAAGGCAGCTACGTGGAAATGGACATCTTGTTTAGAGAAAGCAGCTTATAGTCTCTGTGACTGAAGGAAAAAATAAAAGAAACTAGGAAAACTATAAATAATTTTTCTTAAGAGCATTCAGTTTCCTTAAAATCAAAGATAGGCCTCAGATCCTCACTTCTTTTGGGCATAAGGAAGTAATAGAAGTCACTCCTTTCTCTATGCTGTAGGGGAACTTTCTCCACAGCATTAAGATAAAACACAGATTGCACTTCTTGGAACAATGTAGTCTAATAAGATAAGTCCCTGAATAAAGGTGGGTAAGGTAGGCTGTGGCAGCACGGGGATGAAACTGAAGGCCTAGAATGCACTGGTCTTTAGCAATTAAGTTCCGGGGAGTTAGTAAGCAAGGTAAACTGCTCCCATACAGACACGATGAAATAGAAAGAGCCCCAAGGCGTAGTCTGAAGCAACTTGGGGAGCTCCAATTCATAGAATGTGTAGTACAAAGGATCTCAGGAATGTTGGGTGGCTCCATCACTTATGTCGAGAGGGTCAGCATGTTTCCACTAGTTGTGCATAGAATCATAGGCGGTATTTTAATTAGAGCGGCTGCAAGAGCCACTCTAATTAAAGTGCCTGCAGCATCTCATGTATTCAGCATCCTGCGCTTTAAAACGGCATTGGGAGCACTTTAACTAAAGCTCGTTCAATGCAAGAGATGTGGATTCTCACATGAGACACAGAGTAATCAAGTCTGCTCTGATGCACTGTAATTACAGCGCATCAGAGCAGCACCCCCATACTGTCATTACAGCACATTGCAGCAGCGGCTCTGCACATCCACACACACCCATAGGATTGAAGGGGATTTGAGTCTCACCTGATCCAACCCTACTGTAATGTAGGAATGCTACTCCATCATCCCTATTATCAAAACTTATCCAGCCTGTGGGATGCTACAATCAATGGCTCAATGCCCAACTGGGAAGAGAGATCAAGCTGGGCTCCCTAGGTGCTGCCATGGGTCCAGTAGAGCTCAGTATCTCCATTTGTGGATTGGAGGAGAGAACTGAGGGTATAAACAAAATGTATACTTGGAGCAGTTTTGAAAGAGGTTTTACTGAATTTGCTCCATCCAAAAGTAAAGTTTGGCCCATTTATAGCTCAATAGTATGAAAACAGGCTTATACACATGTGACAGTTGCAATATTACATGAAAAGAACTTGGAGGTTATAGAGGACTATAGGCTGAATATGAGCTAACGCTATGATCTTGCCGAAAAAAATAGACAATAGCATATTTTGCTGTATTAATAGGACTGTTCCCTGATAGTCAAGGGATGAGATTTTTCCCCTTTATTTAGCATTACCTGGAGTGCTGTGTCTAGGTTTGGGCACTTCACTTCAAGGAAGACATGAACAAAAATTAGGAAGAGTCTAGTAGACAGTGATAACAATTATTAGAGATCTGGGAAACAATTTATGAGGAAAGGTTCAAAAACTGAAATTATTTAGACTGTGGAATAGAGAAGGCTGAGCGGGGGGGTTTGATAACCATCTAAGTACCTGAGAGGTGAGATAGGATAACAACAGACTATTCTCAGGGGTTACAGGGGACAGAATAAACTATAAGTCTGCAAGAAGGGAGATTTAGGTTTGGTATTAGGAAGCTCTTTTTAACTATGAAAGTACTTAAGTATTGGAACCAATTACCTAGAGGTTGTGGAAACTCCATCATTGGAAGTTTTTAACTACAGGCTAGACCAGGGTGGGCCAAGTCTGGCCTATGGGCCAGATCGGACCTGGGGTGGACTCCATTTCCCAGCAGTCCCTACCCCCGTCATTGCAGCTGGTTTCCATAGAGACTCCAGCAGCGGCAGGGCCTTGACAGCACAGGGCTAGGGGTTCCACAGACTGGCCCCAACAGTGCTGGCAGGGTGTGTGGCTGGGTGGGGTGCTGCTCTGGGGCTGGGATATTGTGACCGTGACAGCGTGCTCCACAGCTGGAGCAGCAGAGAGATCCGTTACCCAGACACCTCAGGCAGGGTTGTACAGGCAGAGGATTGTGGCTCTGCCCTGGCTCCGGACCATGCTGTCATCACTGCAAGATCCCAGCCCCGACCCCAGAGCACACTCCACCCAGCCACATGCCCTGCCAGCGCTGCTGGGGCAGGTCTCCATGAAAACCCTGGCCCTGTGCTGTCACAGTTCTGTTGTTGGGCTCTTTATGGAAAGTGGCCACAGCAACATGGGCAGGGGCTGCTGGGAAATGGAATCTAGCCACTGGCTGGTTCCACCATTTTGCCCACCCCGGGTTAGACAAACATGTGTCTGGAATGATTTAGACAAGGTATTTCTGTCCTGATCAAGGGATTGGGACTAGATTAATTTGAAGCCCCTTCCACTCCTATTTTTGAATTATCATATATACATAACACATAATACTGTTATGTGTATGTGGGCACACACAGTATCAATCACAAATTTATTAATTTTAATTTGAAAATGCTAATTTGCAATTCATTAGATTTTATAGGATTCTTAATATTGATGGAAATGCCAAATGAAGTTGCTTAACAACTAACTTGGTGCAAACGTTAAACAAGTAACAGATAAACATTCAGTTTTATGTAGAAAGTTTCATGGTGAATATGCATTAGCAGTACTTAAAGTGATAGACACTCTTACTGAAAATTTCATAATCTGACCTCTTGTAAGAGTTATTCTGTCCACAAGAAGTGTTTTCTGCGCTACATGTAAATGTCAAAGTCATACAGCTTTTTTCCCCCACTGGTGCATACCTTGATAAACTGAGGTGTAGCTAACCTTACTGTAGCTACAAAGCAAACTTTGTCTTCATATGAAGGCCTATGGGACCGCTGAATAGTTCCTTCATAACCATTGTGTGCTGAGTTAGGCACTGCAGGAAAATGGAATAGGAAAGATCAGCATCATTAGCTACAAAAATATGTGGCAGCATATAGTCAAAGTGACAGAGCAGAAGTCCCAACAACAGTTAAATCTCAATGCATCTATTGTAAGGTACTATATGGTTTACCTTGAATTATAAATAAAGCTGTGCTAAAAACATATTCATGCCATATAATTTAATACTATGTGGCATGTTACCGAAACCAGCAAGAAGCTTCTTCAAACTAAAACTGGAGTTCAAAAAATTAAATAATAGATAATGGATGTCTTTAACAAACCAGTGAAAGCTGCAGTGTTCTTACTAGTAATCTTCTTAAATGGGTAGCTTATTTTAAAACTTTCAAAATACTTTTATATTTCTGAATGTTGATAAGCCCCAGTAAAGTCCTGAAGTAAAATCATTCCAGCCCTTCTCTTGTACCATTACCAAGCCTTCTTATCAAGGCATTGATCACACTGAGATGATACTATCCATTTTATTAATGGAACAGCTCAGGGTCCCACTGATCCTTCTACATGGGGAAAAATACGGGTATCTAGTGCAGAATAAACATCTCTTTATGGCTGGTTACACCTCCACTTCCTATACCATACTTTTCTGAAACCAGCAGGTAACACAATATATCCTAATCCTATAATTGAATATTTTTTGTTAAATGTCATGTAGAATTTGCAAGTTTATCCAAAACAGGATTTTTCTAATGCAGAATACATTTACTAACAAAATATATAGCAGCTCTGGTAGTCCCCTCTCCTGCTCAACTTTTCATATTCTGCAGGACAAATACTGCATCTAAGGAATAAATTCTCCTACTCTCTTGATACCATGCAAAAAAAAATACAGGCCCATTTACCAGATACTATTTTTGGCTTTGGTTTTGCTGTGTTTCTGTTATCAAACTTTTAAGAACCTACTCCTCTGGCCTGACCTGTACAGAGGACAGTTTTTAATTAAAGCATGGCATTGTGAGTAAGGAGATCTATGTTTCAATTCTCAACTCACTGGAAGTTGATGAAGTATTCAGTACTTCTGGAAGTCAACTTGCTTAGATTATATGCCTAAATATGAATTTAGACACTTAAATTCAAGCACACCAGTTTGAAAGTATTGGCCTAAATTTCACTTTACCCCAATTTCTTTGACTGTAAAATGTTCATAAAATACTTCAGTGAACATTCTCTCTGATAGACGATATTATGAAGCTGCCAGGCAGTTTTACTTTAAATTCAATCTGCTTAGATAGACCCCATATATAAAAATATTATCCTCTCTCAATAATACAGTATACAAATAACACTATCCTGTATCATCTATAATCTTCCAAAATAAATACCCAAGTATTCTTAGTATTCTCAAACTTGCACAAACAGTTTCCAATTCGCAAAATTTGGTACATGCTTTAAAAATATTTCAATAACATGTTTATGATTACTTACTATTGTTCAAACACTTGAAATTTCCTATAAACTTTACATATTCATATGTAGTTTGCTCCTTTGGGTCTATTGTTCCTCGTAGCATATGGCAACAGAATTCTAGCTGATTTTTTGCTGAAACAATAGAATGAAAAGGCTGTATACAAGATGATACACGCACCAGTTGGCATGCAAATGAAAGCAATAATAATTAGCATACATGATTCATAGACATTACTGTAAATGCTGCTATAGAGAAAAATGGCCACAGGCTGCTATTTTTCTCCATCGTGGAATTAAGCAACACAGTGGAGAGGAGATTTTAGAGGATTTGGATGTGGAAGGGCTCAACAGAGCTCTCTATACTTGTACTCTCCAAAGAATCCAAAAAAGAGGGGAACAATTTTTAAAGAGGCTTTCAGCAGCAGCCTGCTTCAGGGAAGTGCATGAGGTGCAAGTCCAAAACAGTACAACATAACAGGTCTTTATCCTTTCCAAATCTAGGACAGTGAATATATATTATATAGAGAAGAGATAATTCTTCAAAATATTGTAAGCGTTTATGATATACAATGTCAACCTGGTTGTGTGAGATTTTCAGAATGCAGTATTGATTTAATTCACAGAATAATCTGAACATAAATTTGTCTCTGTCCTCAAGACACACAATTTATTCTGGAGGCCTTACCCAGGTATTTCCATTGAAATCAAAGTCGTGTCTCTAAAGAAAACAGGACCAAGTTTAACATCCAGCAATGTTTTCAGCACTACAACTTACATTTTAAATATTCTGGGGTCAATGAATCACTTTCCGGCAGATGATTAGACAGTATTTTATAAACTTCTGAGTGTTCTCCCTCTGGGACAAAATTAAATATACTCTGATCCACAAGATCAGACTGAGAAAGGGGGAAAAAAAATAAGAAATATTTTAATAATACAAAACATGACAACTTTTTAATGCAGAATAATTAAACAACTCAGGAAAGAACACAGATATACAAAACATTACAGAATTATCAAAACTACCTTATGAGGGACAGAAGAATATTTTGCAAGAAAAGGTCACATTATAAAAATTACTGTAAAAACATTATACATATGAAAATATGAAACCTGCTTCACCTTTCCTGGCTGCAATCGTTTACAATACTGGAGAATCAAAGTCTAATTATGTACTGTTGATTTAAAATACCAGTACACATTGTCACCTCTTGGTGGCACCCACTACGTAAGAACAAAAACACACACACTTATACGAATACATATTATCAATTGTATGCCCTTTTCTGTGTCTAAGTATGTACAAAGTATTTAACAAATAAAACCTACGTATGAAAAGTGTTACCAAGAACAAAAGAATTATCATATACTACTTCTGTGCATAAGTACATGAACTAAATGTCCAAGGGAAAAATTGTGTGAAATACACTTTAAAAACTAAAAACTGAATTTAAAAGAAAAGGGAAGTTGAACCTCCATAATTAAGTTTTTGAACCAGGGCAACTTTTTAATTCTATTTATGCTTAAAATCAAGTTATTTCAATGCTTTCATTTTAGATAAGTTCTCATTCTAAAAATGTCTGTACGCAAGAGGTGTTTATACATGTGCTTGGGAGAAGGGGGCGCTCTAATTAGAGTGGCTCTGAGGGCTGCTTTACTTAAAGTGCCTGGAGCGCCTCATGTATCAGTGTTCCTGTGCTGAAAAATGGTGGCGGACGGCACTTCCAAACTCGTCGAATAAGCTTTAATTAAAGCATCCCCACCATCATTTTTCAGCCCTAGGACATTGATGTAAGAGATGCTGGAGTCTGCTGGAGCGCAATAATTACCAGTAGACGCAATTAAACAAGTCTGCTCCAATGTGCTGTAATTACAGCACGTTGGAACAGCCTCGCTGCACGTGTATAGGTCCCTAAGTGAGCTCTGTCTTGCTATTTGCTTTGGGGGTGTAGTCTTTGAAACCAAGTGACAAAGCCTACAGCGGACTACAGAGTTAAATATATCAATGAGGTAAAACAATACAAATTTTAAAAAAAAGAATGAAATGCAATACAAATACAAAAAATGAGTCTGGCTAGAAAAGCAGTATAAGCCACAGTATATTTGTTCTTTATAGGGCCCGAGACTGAGAAATAATGATAAGCACAGATGAGTTTCAGAGGTAATTTCAAACGTATCAAAATATCTGGTGCTCAACCACTGACCCATGTGTCACATTTAGCTCTCCAAGCCATGTCATCCAAGCTGCAGGGTTTCCCACAGATCTGGAAATTTGGCAGTGGAAAACTGGTCGCAGCGTCAATTGCCACTCCCCTTTTGACAAATTTCAAGACCCAGAGGGAGCACCATGGGCTGGACAACATGGCCCAAGTTTACCAAATCCTTGTAATGCTCATTAGGCCTGCAGGGTCAGAAAGTTGGGCACCAGTGACCTAGCATACTTCTATCTGAGGTCTCAGCTGATGACTGTAGCTTCAGAAAAGTTCTGGACTGTATATTCCACTTTTCCAACAGGGGTGGTTAAAACTGAGGACAGGTAAACAACAAAGGAAAGAACTGTTGGACAAAAATCAGAGAATTACATCGTCTGTGCTCCTGGTGCCTTAAAAGATGGAAGGTTAATGGCACTTGTGGCAATTCCGATATCTTATTGGAATCAGTTTATACTTACTGGTAAATGTTCAAGTAAGGGAGTTACACTTTCAGACACATATATTATACTTCCATCTGTCATGATTGCTAAAAAAAACCCATCAAGAGCCTGAAATTAAACATAATGGGCAGTTAAATGAAAAGAAACAGTACATGACAGAAATAAAAGAATCTATATTTAACATAGGAATGAAGGCTAGATTGATTTAATTGTAATTTACTCTGACAAGAGTAACTGTTGTTCCCACTAAGGCTTTTGAATATCATTTCTACTCTATCAGCATTATCATTATAATTTCCATGCTATTCTTCTCTCAAGGAAACATCTATACTTTACAAAGGTATACTTAACTCAGAAAATAGATCTAACTATTAGCAGTGCATGTTTCCCTCTTCTCCTACCTTCAGCCTACTAAGACTTTTACTGTTTAAAAAGAACATGGCCTGAGAAAGGTGGGAGGAAAAGCCAAACAGGAATGGAACAAACAGGAAAGCAAGAAAAGGCAGCAAAATAAACCCAAGACAAGGAAGAGAAAAAGGAATAAAAGGGGTAGGAAGAAAAACTGATAGATTTTTATTATCAAAATCTTTGAAGTTCAAAAACTTTTTGAAGAAACTCAGAATGAAGAATAATCTTTTTAATTTACAAACTGTAGACTTGAAATCTGCTCACTTTAAGTTGCACCTTATCATGCAAGTGTTACCACTTAGATCAGAGTCAGATATTAACTGAAAGCAAAAAGATGGCAGAAATGTGCTCTCAACAAGGAATTTTTAAGATTACACATTTTAAAATATATATGTTAAAAGAAGTACAGGTAAGTTTTATTAAAAACCATGACCTTTCCATTTCATCATTTTAAATGGAAGTTGAATCACCTTTTAAACTGTCATTCAAAAGCACAGTCCAGCCTTTTGTCAACAGGGTAAGAAATTGGCTTTTATGTCAACTGGCTGTGGGCTTGACAAATATCATATGTGGATACAAACACATAATAAGAGGTCTTCAGAAACAATGGAGCAGTTATAGCTTCTGAAGTAACTTGTAAATATTTACATGTTAAGAAAAGGCAAAAAAAGACCTCTTCCATTTATTCCATTAACTATTACAATCAATAGGGCTGTCTAACTTGTGAGTGGCCAAGGACCACACTCTCTGCAGGCCACATTAACATGGGCTGCCTTTCATGCAGACCACTGGCCCTCTTGGGCTGCACAAGTACCATTCCCTTGCTATGCTGTGTGTCCACCCTTCTCTTTCACTGCTGCACCATGTATCTGTGTGACCCCAGCCTCGGCTATTTGGGGTAGGGCAGGAAGCAGAAGCCAGAGGAAGGATGGAAAGCTTGCAGACTCCAGCTGCTTTTGCAGCAACAGTGATGGGAAAAGCAGCAACCTGGCAGGAGTCCAGGGGTCCCAACTTAACCTCTGCAGGCTACATGCAGCCCACAGGCCATCAGTTGGACAGCCCTTCTATAAATTAAGGAACAGAAGACCATGCTTTCATTCGCTCATAAGGAACCAAAACTGTTTACATTTTTAAATATAATTCTAATATGAATACATCAATCTATTAAGTTATACAAATAGTATGCCAATTTTTTAAGAGACATTGAAACATTTTTAGCATGTATCCTATTTCACAAATTATAGTCCTACTTCTAATTCAGGATAAAATAGGCTCAATGTCTTTGGTAACTAACTTTTTAGTTTAAGCACAGAGAATACATTTAAGTTAACATCAACAGGAAGATATCAATCAGCTCAGCACTACCTCAGCCTAGGTGTGCAAATCTGTACGTATAGGGATAGGCCACAGCTATTAGAAATGCCTTATTCTGTTTAAAAGAACCCCTTTTATTATGTACTGATTTGTATTACATTTACAGACAATTTATAGTTATACATTTAAAAAAAACCATTTAATTACATACATCTATGGAAACATAGTTGTAATTAAAATATGAAGTTGAAAGGAATGCCAGTAAAGATTTTACCACAATATGAGGGTGGTTTGATTACAAAAGATTCTTCTTATTTCAGAAAGACAGAAATATTAATGTACCTCCAACATTAACTGTGTAAACTCTTCATTACTAAGGAATGTTGGTTTCCAGTCCTGTCGAATTTCACTGGCATCTGACTGTGCAGTAATTTCTGTAATCAAAAACAGATGTGAATGAACATTTATTATGATTCAAACTCTTGAACAGTTACTTTTAACCACCAAATTATTATGCAAATTGTAGAAAAGCTTTTTACTCTGCAGAAATTTGAACTGGGGGGGGGGGAAGCATCCATTTTTTTCATTTTCTATTTGCAGGCCCTTCAACATACAAGATTAAACTTCAGGTCTCTGATTTTAAAAAAAAACCTAAAAAACAAACAAACAAAAACCCCAGAAAAATCAACTCCATCCACCGGTTATCTCATTGCATGACATTTTTTTTTCAATGGAGCAGAAAGACAAAGATCACAGTACAAGCTCACTTATCCTATAGTTGTGTAGTGAGCATGTTAGATCTCCAAGCTACTGTTGTGTTATACTGATCAAGAATTTGGATACACTGTAGGAAGTGGAATTAGTCATTCAGTATAATCTCAGGTGTAAGAATATTATGTCTCATCATATTAGCAGATACTGTATTTTTAAGGTGTCATCTTTCAGAAAAATATAAAACAAAAGTCCTGGTAATTTTTGGTCACTAACGGTCCCCTGGCACTTTTCATAACAATAAACAACTAATCCTAGTATCCTGACCAATTCTAATTAATTCTTTATAGTAGAATCCACTCTCCATTCCCCTTAGCTTCAGTTGCCTGTGGTAGCATCCTTCATTATGTGTGGTATGTTCTGAAAAATGGCTACATTTTGCTTCTTGTGCTCTCTTTATGCATTTGAAAGCACTCTGGGATGTTTACATATTAACTTTCTTATTTTGATCATAAAACATTTAAGAACCTTTGGGATGAAAAGCTCTATGCTGAAGTATATGACTTTAATAATGAATATGAAGCCAATTTGTTTTCAATAATAAACTGACTTTAAAAACAAAGTGAAGGGATACACAAGTTTGTGGTACTATATTCATACATTTAAAGAACCCTAATGAGGCACATAACCACCCATATAAAGTATGCTCCAGGTTCTCAGTAACAGGACAAGTCCTCATTGTAAAACTGAAACTGGAAAACAAAAGCAGTAGTAACCCATAGTTCTTTTTATTTGAATGACTACAGAGGAACTCTTAAACTGCGGCTGAACATAGAGATCTTAAAAATGAACCACTTCTAGGTAACAGCCTGAGTCAAGCAATGTACTGAGTAACATTGTGTAAATTCTCCCACTCCACACAGATAGCCTTCAAATTGGATTTAGGATAGCCTATATTTAATCATGGACCAGTTGAGCAGAAATGACCAATTTTGCCAAGATCTGTACACAGGTTTGTGGCATTCACAAATGCAAACTGCAAGTGAATGATAATAATCAGAAACATCCTCCACAATTTATCACTCTCACAGCTATCTAGTTTCCAACTAGTCAGGAATGAAGGGCACAGCATATTCCAAAGGTCATTCGTTTTCAACCATTCTGGACCATCAGGGAAGATTTTGCCAAATTCCAAGCCCAGAGGGATAGCCCAGAGAACCCATCAGAAGTAATCCTTGCTTGTTTACACAAATAAAATTTTAGCTCTGACATTCTCTAATGCAGCTTCATTATATAAGGAGACATAATATGGCAAGTAGAAAAGAAAGAAACAGTTTGAACGTTAACCTGATACCTTCAGGCAGACAGCACAAGCCATAGCACGGGATGGTTTGAACATACGTGGGACAAAATATTTTAATAAGGTGCCAAATTTAGTGCCAGCTTCAGTTTTTGCATGATTAAAGGTTATGCAGAGCAAGTTTCAGCAGTCCAATCTTAAGATGACAAAGACAAAAAAAAATTATAGCCAAAAGAAAAAGGGACGACCCTGAGCCATGCATGCACAACAGAATGCTGTTCTGACTATTGCTGCTGCTGTCTGATCTCCTAGTTGAAGCTGAGTCTAACGGTTTTTCAAATTGTAAACTACAGCAAATGGTAGACCTATATTTTCAAGGATCGAGGGCAGTATATTTCCATTATATCTGTTAGTGACATTTTGGAAAATGAAAAATGAATCTGGTATTAAAATCCAACTGTTTTATTACTTGTGAAACATTTAATTTGTGTACATGTTCCTGATAAAGAGCACATTTATTTATGACCAGCAACTACTGATTGCTCCGATTTGGACTCATCAAATTACATTAATCCATAGCTCTGAAAAAACTATGTTTATTAGTCACTTTAAACAAACATAAGAATGCCTATTCCAGACTCTATGCATATATGTGAGAGTTTGTATACAGCTATCCCTGATAACAGCATCTGAGCACTTCGCAATCTATACTGATGTTACATGGAAGTTCCTAGCAGACTTCAGGGTCTCTGATACTTTTCCTTTTTTGCATAAAAAAGGAAGTAGGATGTTCTTCTGGTTGAATAGTATATATATTGATTACACAATTTTATATTTTAATATATTATTGATAATTAAAAATACGAGCAATCAAACAATTACAGAACAGAACACATGTATATTCTGCCTATTGTAACTACCTATTGTCTGAAAGAATTACAAAAGCTCCAGATTTCTACAAGAACTGATGTCCCTCGTAGGAAGGTTTAAAATACTATAACAACTTTATCCTCTGCCTTCAGAAGTGTTAAAACACTTGTCTAATATAAAGCAGCATATTTAAATGTTTCACAATAATGCATATATCAGCACATGCTCACTTCTTCTTTCATGCCATTTTCATCATTGCATTTACTATTTTAATAGCATACACAGCTATTAGAAGCTTAACTATAGTGCTCAGCTGTTAAGCTGCTCATTTGTTTCTTCTCTTCCCAATTCCTTCTGAGTAGTACATTAGCTAGGACTTGCCTACAGACAATATCTCTTCATGATATGCTCTGAGTAAACACTTAATTTTACCTGGTTTATTCTTTGCTAGCGTAGACTATTACTGCATACAATCTGGTCACAAAGGCCACACACACGTATTCATTTTTAACAGTGGAAATTTCTGACTGCAATCTGGGAAACAGGTAGGAAGGAGACTTTCCCCTACTACCCCAACCTCCTCCTGCACCAGACTGGGGGGAGAATGTACTGGTGTTCATTTTTGCAAGACTGTCTCACAGTGGAGATCTTCTAGGCTGATACTTGGAATACCTTTCTCCCAGAGGGTGATGTTTCCCCCCAGGAGAAACTGAATGAACACTTGTAGGCTCATAGCGTCTACTGGGAGAGCATTGATTCTCCTGGTAGAAACATAACACCTGATGTGGCCAGTGAAGGGACAGGAGGTGCAGAAACCAAACAGAACACTGACCTACATATCTCTGAGTGAAACAGGGTCTGTTGTAAATATACTCATGGAAGAATTTTTACTCCCAGAAGTTGTGGCCATATAGACTAGGACATACATAGAGACACACTCTTCAAAGGGACTTTGGAAAGCTGACTAGAAGTGCTGTGGAGAAGTACAATGAATGCTTTCCCTAGAACTCCTAAGCAATATTTCTGCAAATGACGCTCCACAACCCAGCATGTCAAATGCTCAGAGAGGATGTCAGAATACAATCTGATCATTAAGCATGCAGCATGAGAAATGCAGTTGCTCCATGAAAGCCCAACAAGGAAGCTGCAACAATGTAAAAATGTTTTATTCAGGCCCATATCATTTTTATTTACAAATGACAAAGGAAATTAAAAACAAATAAACAAAAGTTTACTCATGACCTGCCATCTCTCAACATTGTTAGAATCACAAGCAAATGCTGGATCTCCCTTATCCCCTTCAAAAAACCTGAAGCAACTGAATAAATAAAAATTACAAAGCAACAAATCAGTATTAGGCAAAGAACAAAAATGTTTATTTTCCTGGAAAGATACAAAAATGTCTTTTTGTCATTTTCTTCTTTTGGCAACAAACTGCCAGGTCTAAAATATATATGCTAAGGGCAAGAGGTAAAATGAGATGTAAAGAAGCCAGTAACTGCCTTACTTTTGCTTTCAAAGTATTGAATAAAATATATAATGTTTGAATCAGAGTGAAGTATCTGTATATATGTTCCACTCCTTCAGGACACCGAGAAGCTTCCTTGATATAGAAACTGGAACAAGTACAGGAAATTTTCCATTGAAGAGAAAGTTCTGCTATCAAACTTCAGAGTTTCTTTAAAACTAGGGGTCTCAGCTAAGTTTAAGCATGTGCAAACAAACTTAAGACAGGCAGATAAGCAGTAGGGGTGCCTGTACATGACCATGGATGCTGCTCCAACGTGCTGTAATTACAGTGCATTGGAGCAAACTCAATTAATCAAGTCTGCTGGAGCATGATAATTATCATGCTGTGGCAGCCTCCTGTGTCTCATGTATCAGCATCCCCACGCTTCAAAATGGCAATGGAAGCACTTGAACAAGCTTTAGTTCAAGCACCCCCAAGGCCATTTTGAAGCATGGGGACACTGATACATGAAATGCTGCAGCACTTTAATTACAATAGCTCTCAGAGCTGCTCTAATTAAAGTCCCGCCACCACCCCCACACCCGGAGCATGTGTAAAAGTGCCCTAACCTTCCACTTTGTTCCCAGAGCTCAGACAAGTACTGTTATAAAGCAGGGGCATCAACCATAGGGCCCACAGGCAGGATATGGCCTGCAGACCCCTATAATCTGGTTCCCTATACTGCCTTGTTGACCCACATGCTGCAGTGGCTGGCCCTGTACCATCTACGTTGCTCGCTGGGCTTGGGTCTGTGCTGGCCTGTGATGCTTGCTTGGGTTGGCTTCCCAGAACAGTCTGGATGGGTGCCATAGGCACTGGATTAGGTATGTGACTATGGAGTATACGGGCCTGATCCAGCTCTGCACCGCTAATCCAGCCCACGGGGCCAGATGAGCTTCACACCTTTGAAATAAAGCTACCATACAAAAAGTCACTCAGAGACACAGAGTTAAACAAGCACGTGTACAGTCCTAACTTCATTCAAAATTTTCTGCCCCAAGTGGCTTTAAAAACAGATAGAACCTCAGAATAATCTAACAAGATAACAAGACAGGGAATTACGTGAAAACACTTTTTAGCTTAATCAAAAAGTAAAATTATCTCTACAATAATTTATAAACTATAAATGAAGACACTGGTTGGCTTACACTGTACTACTCTAATCAAAAGTAAAAAAAATAAATAAAAAGAATAAGAAAGGAAAAAAACAAAGCAAAATACCACCCAAATTAACTTTTCTTGGCATGTCCATCTTACTGAGCATGACTAAAAATCACTTTTCATTGATGACATCTGTATAGATGCCCTCTGTACAGCCTTGGTTCAGGAAGCTGTTCTGTATGTTATTAGAGAGAACAATGGATTGAATTGAACTTCCATTGAGTTCAATAGGCTTTGGATCAGACCCTTAATGAAAAACCATCTGAGAAATGAATTATCTATGAAAAAATTGAAAAATGTATTTTAACTCCACAAACAGTTTGAGTTGGAAAGCCAGATCTAAGCATGCTGGTAAGCTTACTAAGCATGCTGGTAACACCTTTTCTTGTACTGAAGTAAGCTACTTTAATGACAAAGTGCAAAGGCCTCTTTGGCAGCCAATATAGACAATCAAAATAAACAGACTCAAAACATTTCACGCTTCTAAATTTTCAGCTGAAGATTTTGAAAAGATTTCTCTACTAACTTGTATATCAATCAGGGGACAGTCCTTGAAAATTCATCATTTTGCAGAAGTTTTCTGTACTTTTTAAACAGATCTAGTCAGAAGATAGAGGGCTTGGACTTGCCCAAGTTACTTGGTCCCAATTCTCCTCTTGGGAGATTTCACAGCTTTCTTATTGCACTAAAACATTACCTTTGTGCTTCCGTAAAAAGTCAATACTCTTCTGCAGTACAGTGGATTTATCCATCTTTCGAGCATTGCCCGGGAGCATAGAACCCAGTTCTTTGATGAGAACATTAAACTGATCTCTACGTTTCTTTTCAGACTTGTTTCTAGACACTCTGAAAAAGATACAACAGCAATGTATTTTATAAAAAGAACCAGATCTTAATGACTACACCAGTATTCAGATTTCAAGTTGTAATCATATCTATCGGGTCTGAATTAAAGTTGCTAGAGTCAACTATTAGAAAGATGCATATTTCTGATAGTAAATATTAATTATTTACAAGATTTATACTTTCAGATTAACACATTTTTAAATGTTAGATAACAGATTACCTTTTTGCTTTATCCTTGTCATCTTCTTCCACCAGCCCATCAAAAATGCTACTATCATCTCTACAAGAGAAAAAACTGACAAACATTAGAGTGCAACAGTCAGCGTGCAATCATTATGAGAATGAATAAGCAAAAATCTCCTTATTCAATGATTATATCCTGTTATATGGTAATCTATATTTTGGAAAGCAAACCATTTGCTGACTTTTCCTATACAGTGGACATCTGATGTGGCATAATGCCTTAAGTTAATTTCAGAATATAAGTAAGTGAGAACTCACAAATAACCCCATCTGTATGCCTACTCTGACACCCCTCTTAGTTTTAGCTCTTCATGAACATTAGCTTTGCTGGTATTCTCTTAAGTGGACAGACAGGAACTCTTTGCTAAGGTATTTTCACTGCCTGTTCTTAATCCCTTAACCATTTTAACTTACAGGTTTTTTTTTAATAAAAAGATACCCTCTTTCTATAAGTATTACATTTTAAGATTGAAAGAAAGAGGAATGTATCCTATTTAAGCAATTTATAAATATGCAATTCAAAATTAGCTATAATATTCCCAATACAGCTTTAAAACATTACATAATACTTCTTCATCTCAAGTACGGTATTTCCTTCTTTTTGTATTCCTAAAGATATCTCTAAGCATTAAAAGTCAGAATATACTCTTTCATTTTAAAAATAATTACCACTTTGTACTTGTTGCTTTCATAATTTCATTTAAAATTTTAAAAATTCAAAACTGCATTTCTTATTTTCAAGATCACCCAACTAATGAACTTTCTCCATCATACCTCTCTAGCTTATGTTACCTAGTTCCATATCTACTTGGTACAGTCCTCCAGTTCTGATCTTCTGTTTCTCTTCTTAACTTTTAAAGTTTGGAAAAGTTTGAAGAAGTATCCCTTCTCCTCTGATGCATCTAATAGCTTTCCCCCATCTTACCTTGAGTGCTTCCCTCTCTCTAATTTATGACTGATACACAATAGAGCAAACTGACATTCTGTGAATGGTGCTGTCAATAAATAATGGTATTCTTTGGCACAAGACTTGTAGCTGACTTTCAGGTGTGAAATCAAAGAGTGCAACATTATAAAAATGTATTGTTAATATTTTCTTATTATAGATCACAGCAGGAGTTTTATAGATCAAAATTACAAACTTAATTTTAGTGAATACTAATAGAGCTTAATTTAATAACTTTTTAGTAATTAAAAAAATCTGTCATAAGTGCTTTAAAAACATTGCCTCTATTCTCTGGATTGATGAACTTATAGTAAAAAGGGTACAAAAGTGGGCAGTAAACTTTTTCTCATTTTCTGTAGAATCCAAAATACTAAATCTCAACAAAATGGAAATTTTGAGCTGCGGAAAAAAACTCAGCTCAAGAACTCAAGTAAAATAGAAATAAATCCCCAGATAGTAGTTTTTACTTAAGGTGCTTATTTATTAATTTTCTTAAATTAATTGATAAACTGTCAAGATTTACTTACAGGCAAACATAGGCAGAAAACATAATTGAAAATTAATTGAAATGAGGCAGTTTCTAGACATAGCTCCAAATATAAAGCATATTTATTTTAAGCAAAAACATCTGCCACTTGTGATGACACATTTATGTATCTCACAGGTCTTATTATTGATCTTATCAAAAAAACCTATTACAGTCCAGTCTGATTTGGATCCACTTCTTTTTTAAGGTTAAAATAAAAATATTAATAAAAACACTATAACTATAAATAATTCAAAAAGAAATCATTTAACAAAATACCTGTCTGCAATGGAGCTCATTTTATGGGTGCTTACGGTAAAGAACATAACATATCACACTTTAGTCTTGTGGTAGACATTTGTACGACTGCCTGCATGAAAATGGAAAAAAAAAGAGGGAAATATAACTTTTGTAGAACAATATTATTTCCAATTCATTCACTTCTGTATTCAGTGATAACTTCTTATTCGTTATATAATGCAGGATAGAGGACGCACAATCAACTGCAAAGCAATCATCTCTGAACTTATAATACCACATGTTTATGAACTATGAATTAGCAGAGATAAGGAATAACATTTAAGAGATTTTTTTTAAAAATGCAAAATTTCCTTGAGAACATTGTTTATATTAGACATGGGAAATAATACATTGTTCACTCTGGTATTAAAATATTCTGAGTCATTATACAGTAGCTATATTAACTATTTTAAATGTAATTTCTTTATCATAAATAATAAGTTCTGCAGAGGCAGAAAAGGATCTTGGAGTCACTGATGCCAAGATGAACATGGGCTAGCAGTGTGGGGATGCAGTCAGGAAGGCCAACCTCACCTTGTCATGCATCCACAGATGCATCTCAAGCAGGTCCAAGGAGGTGATACTCCCCCTCTATGCGGCACTGGTCAGGCCACACACAGCTGGAGTACTGTGTCCAGTTCTGAGCGCCGCACTTCAAGAGGGATGTGGACAACATGGAGAGGGTTCAGAGGAGGGCCACTCGCATGATCAGGGAGCAGCAGGGCAGGCCCTATGAGGAGAGGCTACAGGACCTGAACCTGTTCAGCCTCCACAAGAGAAGGCTGAGGGGGATCTAGTGGCCTGTTACAAACTAGTCAGAGGGGACCAGCAGGCATTGGGGGAGTCCCTGTTCCCCCAAGCACTGCCAGGAGCGGCTAGGAATAACGGTCACAAGCTGGCAGAGGGTAGATTCAGACGAGCTATCAAGAGGTGCTACTTCATGGTCAGGGCGGCTAGGATCTGGAACCAACTTCCAAGCGAAGTGGTGCTGGCTCCTACCCTGGGGGTCTTTAAGAGGAGGCTACACAAACACCTTGCTGGGGTTGTCTGACCCCAGTACCTTTTCCTGCCATGGCAGGGGGTCAGACTTGAGGATCTGCTCAGGTCCCTTCCGACCCTACCAACTATGAAACTATAAGTCACAGGTGTGTACTCTACCACCCTTCCAGGTTGGGCTGGTCGTGATCCATTAGGGCCTCCATGTGCTGCTGGGCTGTGAGAAGCCACGGTGCAAACTAGGAGCAGTATGGGGCTGGGGCTGGGGCAGAGCCGGGATCCATTCCCTGTAGATTCCTGTCCATGGAACTGGCATCCATTATAAGGATGTGCAAGGAGCAGATTATGGCTCTGCCACAGCCACACACTATTAGTGCCCCACAATTATGGTCCCACCCTCCCACCCAGCCACCCCATCTGCTTGGCCAAGTGCACTCTGCCTACAGGGATCCTGGGCTGGTTTCCATTGAGACCCTGCTGTGCCCACTCCATCTGGTGTCGCTGGTTGGGTGTGCGGGGTGGATGAGTCTGGGGCTGAACAGGCTCAATTGCCCTCCCTTCACTCTCCCCGCAGCCCCAGACAGCTCTCCAGAACTCTAACCCCTGCTTTAAAAAATGAATCTTCCTCCATTTTTGGAAAAAAGTATAATAGATTCCAAACGTAATGACCATTTGAGTGCAGGCAAAGAATTTGAGAAATTGCTTTTTCTGCTACTTTAGATCTGAGAGATTAAAACAAAAGTGAGAGACTTTTAAACAAATATGTCCAGATACCCTGTTTTTCCTAAATGACCCTGTTTTTCAACTTTTGGGGAGACGAGTTAGTTGTGTTAGTTTGAAATGGGGGCAAAGTGTGCCTTAGCAACCTAATGTTCAGAAATGCAGCAGCTTTCATAGGCAACAGCTTACTTTGTCAGATATTATGAAGTTAGTTTCTAAGGTGCCACCTTCTTCTGCTTTCAACCTGTAACTAGGCAACTTGGTTCCATTGTAATCAGTCAGTAATTTAGGCCACCTTCATGCATGTGGGATTTTTCAGGTTGGATAATCTTGTTGAAGTCCACGGAGCCTTTGCAAGTGTCTGCCTGTGTGGGTTTCTGCGATGGGAAATGAAAGCAAAATCTTTCCATAACAAATTTATACTTATTTTAAAATGCTTTGTCTTCCCTATGTGAATAAAAAAATGCAGCATTTCTTTTGTTTTATTTTAAATAAAAGGGAACAAAATGCAGCTTTCCTAGTAAAAGAAAAATGTTCCCTCTACCAGGAAAGCTCTAGCCTAAATGTGTACATCTTGAAACCATTGCTCCTAGTCCTGTCTCCCATAGCCGAAGAGAAAAGCCTGGATCTGTCCTTTCTGTAATCATGCTTCAGGTATTTGAAAACTGTTATCAAATCCCTCCTCAGTCTTATCTTCTTCAGGCTAAATAGTTCTTTCAAGTCTCATCTCTCAGGTCCCTGATCATTTTTTGCTGCTCAGCACTGGACTCTTTCCAAATTGTCCACTTCCTTCTTGAAACGTGGGGCCCAAAACCGGACACGGTACTCCATCTGAGACTTCACCAGTGCTGAAAAGAACAGAAGAATCACTTCCCTTGATTTACAAGTTAATACAAGGAAATACAACACGGGATGCTGCTGGCTTTTTTTGCAACCTGTTGGCTCAGTTGGCCACTGTAACCTCCAGATCTTTCTCTGTAGTGCACCCTAGCTAGTCATTCCCTAGTCTGTATTCGTGCATGAGGTTACAGTTAAGGACTTGGAACTTGTCCTTACTGAATCTCATCTCCTTGACTGCGGAACATTTCTTGAGTCTATCTAGGTTATTCTGGATCTCAGCCCTGTCCTCTGGAGTGTCTGCAATCCCACCCAACTTGGTGTCATCCACAAACTTGCTAAGCGTGCACTGGATCCCATAATCGAAACAATCAATGAAGATGCTTAAAAATATCAGACCCGTGACAGACTCCTGGGGGGACTCCACTTGGTACCTCCTCCCAAGTAGCCATTGAGCCATTGAGGACTACTCACCGAGTACAATGATCCAATCAATTAGGTACTTTTGTCTAGCCTATATTTTCTTAGAGTTTTAATCAGAATGTCATGGGAGACTGTGTTGATAGCCTTGCTGAAGTTAAGGTATACCACATCCACTTGTCTGCCCTCATGCACATAACAAAAATGTACACTATGTGTATAATGCAAGTGTAATATTAAAAAAACCTGTTTACTGCTGAAAGCAAACTACTTCCAGTAACAGCATGAAATTAAAATGTAGGGTTCAAAAAAGACAGATTAATCACCAACTAGTCAACAGCTAAAGAAAGGTAGATACAGTTCCCTCAGTCTGAACACTATGCATTAATTATGTAATTAATCATACAATTAGCTTTCAACAAATTTGATATTCAAGATTATATAGATCAAAGATTACATCAGCTTTGTAAACTAGCAAATCACATAATACTCCAGTGCTTTACAAAGGAAACTAATGCATGAATAGCAAAGCACAAAAATTTTTTACCTGTGACAAGACTGATCTTTTCAATATGCAGAATAAGAAGTCAAGTCAATATTTCCATAATAACAAAATGCTTTCAATATTATCAAAATGCATACTTCACCTGACTTTGGATCACATGAAGATTTTATGTCATTTTCAGCCTAAATTTGGTATCCTAAACAGTAAGTTCCCAGACTACAGAAAAGACGTGTCATATTAAGGATCAGAAGTAAATCTGTTTTCCGGTTCGAGGCTCTTTACATTCAAATCTGCCAAATGCTGAGCCTTCAACTCTGAGTCTATGGGTCTGAGCAAAACCTTGCTAAAACCACTGAAAAGGCTATAATTGAATTTGAAGTGCTTTAGAGTAACCCCTGCTGAAAAAACCCCCCTTACTGATCCCCTTTTGAAATCAAGTTCTCTAATGCTCTCATGAAAGTTAACAATCACAAGAACTCAATTACAAGAGCACTTTTACCTCTGACACCTTTGGGATGTTAAACTGAACCGTGATGTGATGGATAAAACACTGATTCTTCCAAAGAACGTGGGTTTAAAATTTATCGTCTTGTACAGAAGAACATTAAAACTCTAAATGTAAAGAATTCAAAAAAAGCAAGTTAGAATGACTACAGCCACTTATTTTGAATACTAGCAAAATACTCTTCTAGTCTAATCACCTATAATTATGTGACATTTTACCTGTTAAATTGTAACATTTTAATCAATTTAGCTAAGACAATATATCGAACTACTGCTTTTCTTCAACAGTTGGAATACTGTGAAAAAGAAGAGACACCTGTTTTTGCCTAAGATTTCAGATTTCCCCCTCTCTGTAACTTTATCATCATCCTTACCTCTGAACTCTCAGGCTGCCCAATTACTGAGCAACCAGTGGCTGCACGCCACATAGGCTCACCTGCCATGTAGTCCCT
The DNA here is from genome assembly GCF_001723895.1 of Crocodylus porosus. Lineage (NCBI taxonomy): Eukaryota > Metazoa > Chordata > Crocodylia > Crocodylidae > Crocodylus > Crocodylus porosus. The sequence continues at coordinate 54,335,196 of NW_017728948.1, forward strand.
TTTTCCCTTGCAGAGTGTGCAGATGACCCGATGGACCATCCCACCTGACCCTACGGCTGGGGACAGGAAGTGGAAGCAGGAGGAGGGAAGGGGAGCCCAGAGACACTAGCAGCAGCAGGAATGATGGGGGAGCAGCAGTAAGGTGGGTACCTGCAGGCCTCAGGTTGAAGAGCCCTGACTTCAATCTCCAAATCTGCCTACTGCTACAGTCAAAATAGCGTCTGTTGCCACCACTACTTAAAACTCCTTGAAGATCTCATTGACCTCTATATCCTTCTCTCACTGGTGATTACCTCAGTTCCTCTCTGATGTATAGAACGTGCTGTCTACTCAAAGACATGCAAAGATTCTCTGCTATATTTCTCCTACCACCTCAGACAGCTATTGGTCTGCGTTTCTTTTAGAGGCCAAAATTACTTTAAGTTACTGTTCAAAACTTATCTCCTACCTTTGCTCTCTCCTACTCCTTTCCCACCAACCTCTCAACCACCACCATTCATTCTCTTTATGCAATCACTCTTTTGGTTCAAATGTATTCCCCTCTAGAGTTCATTTAGTCTTGAACAAGCCTTCTGTGCTGGCTTTTCTCTAGATTTCCTCCCCTTTCCCTTGTGATAGACTAGTTTTATTGTAGTATTTGGGGTTTAAAATGTGTTTATGTTGCAATACTGTTGCATGCCTTGGTTTCTCCAGCTAGTTTGTACATAGGGGGAAAAAGGTTAATAGGACCCACGGCTGCATACCTGCCATACAAGACATGATGCATCTGCAGCAACACAGATCTGAACAGCCTTTGCTGACGTAGCAATCAACAACCATCTGGAAATGATGTGGTGTCTCTATGTAGAGACTGGAGAACATGGATGAAATAAGAACAACAGGGGAAGGGTCTGAACTAGGGAGTTTCTGCTTAAGAGCAAGAAAGTGACAGCTGAGCTAACTTGAGTGCTCAGAGGCAATGCAGACTGAACCAGAGACAGAGGTACTGCTCGATCCTTTGGAGAGAGCAAGAACTTTGCTGGCTGTACTGGAGTTACCCAATTAATGTCTTTGTTGAAGAGAAACTGTTTTGCTGCTTGGTACTTTGGGGTGCCTCTCGTCCAATTTGAAGAGGTTAAGTTTCCCTCTCTGAGAAGCTGAACTGAGGACAGATGCTGTGCGACAAGGGAGGGTCAAGAACTGAACAGCCACAACTCTTAGCTGAAAAGAGCCAGGGGCTCATCCCACTCTAGAAGCCATGCCTGGGGCTGGCTTCATCAGCAGTGGCAACAGTCCCTCAATACAAGGAGGACAGTCTTCCAGTAAACAGGAAAGTCATCAGTGAGTCTACAGATGACTGAGGAAGCCAATCCGATAGCAGCTTGTTCAAACTGCAGATGTGGCAAATAGTTTCATGGATTCATAGACGCTAGGGTCAGAAGGGACCTCAACAGATCATCGAGTCTGACCCTCTGTCTAGGCAGGAAAGAGTGTTGGGGTCAGATGACCCCAGCCACATGCCTATCCAGTCGTCTCTTAAAGACCCCCAAGGTAGGGGAAAGCACCACATCCCTTGGATGCCCATTCCAGATTTTGGCCACCCTTATCATGAAGAAGTTTTTCCTGATATCTAGCTTAAAACTGCTCTATTAGTTTGTGACCACTGTTCCTTGTTACCCCAAGAGGCGCCCTAGTGAAAAGAGCATCTCTGATCCTTTGCTGTATTCCCCTAATGAGTTTGTAGGCAGTTACAATATCACCTCTCAGCCTTCTCTTGCAGAGGCTGAAGAGGTCCAGGTCCCTCAGTCTCTCCTCACAGGGCTTGTCCTGTAAACCCCTAACCATATGAGTGGCCCTCCTCTGGACCCTCAAGTTTATCAACGTCCTTCTTGAAGTACAGCGATTAAAACTGGGTACAGTACTCCAACTGAGGTGTGACCATTGCTGCATAGAGGGTAAGTATTATTTGTCATGCTTCTATTGATGCATGATAAAGTGCAGTTAGCTTTGCTGTTGTTTTCATCACACTGATGAATCAAGTTCATCTTGGAGTCCACTATGACTCTGAGATCCCTTTCTGCTTCTGTGCTGCTGAGAGGGTCGCTTCCTAGCCAATAGGTGTGCTGGATATTTTTGTGCCCTAGGTGCAGCACTCTGCATTTGTCCTTGTTGTACTGCATCCTATTGTGTACTGCCCACTTTTCATAGATTTCATAGACATTAGGGCTGGAAGGAACCTCGTCAGATCATTGAGTCCAGCCTCCCGCCCAAAGGGCAGGAAGTCAGCTGGGGTCATAGGATCCCAGCAAGATAAGCATTCAATTTGCTCTTGAAGGTGTTCAATGTAGGTGCTTGAACCACCTCCGATAGCAGACTGTTCCAGACCTTGGGGGCTCAGACAGTAAGGAAATTCTTCCTTATGTCCAGCCTGAAACGGACTTGTAGTAGTTTACGACCGTTCAACCTCGCCATCCCTTGGGGCGCTCTGGTGAACAAACGTTCCCCCAGATCCTGGTGGTCACCCCTGATAAACTTATAGGTGGCCATCAGA
>NW_017728948.1:54337825-54403684 GCF_001723895.1 Crocodylus porosus
CTGCCTGCAATTTTTCCCTACCCTCTGGAGTGTGCACTTCACCCCATGATTTAGTATCATCCACAAACTTGGACAGAGTACACCTCACACCCACATCCAAGTCACTGATGAAGATATTGAAGAGTACAGGTCCAAGGATCAAACCCTGTGGGACCCCACTGCCCACATCCTTCCAAGTGGATACAGACCTGTCTACTACCACTCTCTGGGAGCCAATCTGCCAGTTCTGTGAGGAAGGAGTAGATCCTGGTGAAGTCAGGTGACAGTTCTTTTCTTTTGTCCCTCTCCTCTATCTGCCTCCACAGTGAAATGAGTCTGCTAGAAAAGATCAGTGCCTTGTACATCCCTGCACCACTGTGAATGATTTAATGTTTGAGTCTCCCAGGTTTTTATATTAATATCACTTTTCTTCAGGGGCTGGCTTCATGGGATACACAGACTAGACAAGGTCAGGGGTCTGATGCAAGTGCTCCCTAGGGGAAATCTGAGATATCTTCACATTTTATTATCTTTAGGGCAGAATGCTTTAAATTATTTATTATATGTTGCACTGCACTACTATTTTCTGTTACTGCACTGTACAATGCTTTAACTAGAATATATACTAAGAAAAATATTGCTTTTCTCTAAAGGAAAAATTACTCAAAATTTCTGTGCTTCACTTTTGCTTACTGGCCCTGTGTTTTGCTAACGGTTTAAGCATTTCTATTTTTACACAAGTAAAAAGTACAAGAAGTACATTTCAGATTCATTAAAAAGCTCTCCCTATAGCTACTGAAAGCTTTTAAATGGTTAATCACCATTGGTAAAAAATTAACATACTAAATTAAAGCAGAGCAGAGAGCTCTGCCAAAAGAAGAAAAACAACTACAGCATGACTCAGTGAACCCACTCATTCTTTTCTGGCCTAATAACCTGCTAGCCCATTGACCTACTTTTTTGTTAGATGGTTAAACCCTCATCTCACATTCAGACAATTTTGTTCTGTTTGACAAATGTAAACATTAATAGTCACAAAGAGCCCTGTGGAAACCTAGATTACAGAGGCTGTAAAATGAAACCTATGTTTTTAAATTGTTTGGAGGATGAGAGCTCTGCCAGCCCTCACACAAGTTCTGACAGCTCAAAGGAGGAACATTTTACATCCTGTATTTGCAGCTTATAGAATTCTCCTTCACTGCCAGGAATACACTCAAGTTAAACAGCACACAGCCATAGAGCATAATGTCTAACAAAAGTATTGTAAAAAGGTAGTTAAAGGAACACTTGAAGAGAGTATTTCAAGGGAGGGAATTAAAGACCAAACTGGTAACCGAACATACAAAGCTCAAAGAAAAGCTAATCACAGTGGAAAAGCTTTGAAAACCAAAACCACATAGAGCTCTAGTCAGTAGAAATGGTATGCATATGAAAGCTAGCAAAAGGGGCTGGACACCTACACAACCTCAGTATTGCCAGACGCGAGTGGCGTCTCAAATTATGAGACCAGCTTAAACTCATGAGATTTTTTTTATATTAGTTTGATGTTATTTGTCTTAAGTTTCTGAGCTTTTAGTGTGCAATTAGGGCAGATTTTCAAGTTTTTTTTTGCAATCACAAGCGATAATATTTTTTGATGAAAACTGAGATTCTCATGCAATCTCCTGATTCCTGCATCTTAGACTAAGAAAAACATGCAGTATTTCCAGACTTTCAGCAAAATTGAGAGAGTTGACAATGCTGCAACACACTTCTATGACCTGCAGTGGACAGAAAGGCAGTGAATGACTGGGTGAATAAAACAAGGAACTGTCTCTCAGAGAAATCAACGGTCAAAGCTGGTTTAGGGTAAACATGAAAGTTACTACCTGACAATGGGGTTCAGTTATGTAGGCCAAAGGAAATGGTGGTCTGGTTTTACCACCATAATTAACATTAAAATTGACATTACTAAGGTTCATAATCAAATTCAAACTGACCCAGTCTGGAGATTAAGCAATAACATCACTCGCAGCAAAAGTTCCTTCACAAGAGGGTTGAAAAGTGTGTCTTTGGTATTTTACTGTATCATTAAATAACAAAATACATTTAAAATTGATGGTCTTCTTCAAGTATTTAGAACAGGAAACCCTCGCTTTTTGCAAATTCTAGATTTGCAGATTCAAATATTCGTGGGGGAGGGCAGAGCCAGGAGGCAGGCAGACAGCGAGCACTGGAAAAGTGGAAGGAGGTGGCAGCGACATCTCTGCCCCTAGCAGCAGCGGTAGTGGTGCTCAGAGGGAAGGGGTCAGTCCCCAGGTGTTGTAAGGGAGCCCTGTGAACAATTGGGGGGGGAGGGGAAGCAGGGAGAAGTTGTGGGGTATGATGGGGAGGCCCGTCAGTATTTGTGGATTTCACCATTTGCAGGGATCTCCTGCAAATCTATTTTAAGTTGCTTCATTTAAAAACATTGTTGTCAAAGATTAGGGCCAGAAGGGACAATTATAATCATCCATTGTGACTCGCTGTAATAGCACTGGGTCTAAGATTCTCATCCAAGAAAGACCACAAAAAGTAGAATTTAGGTTTCTAATATATTCTGAATGCCAGCTAGTTTTCTGATTTTTTTTAAAGGTTTCTTATCTTAAAACAGAAGGAATTCCTAGTATCCTGGCTTCTTCCTGGTCTCCATTATACATCTTTAATTTAATAAACAGGCTAATGATTTAACAGATCCTCTTATGAATTTACAGAATCAATTTTGTTGTATATTATAGTATTGTGCATTTATTCAGTGCATTTATTCAGTGACTTTCTTAGGATTGCAAACATCAAATGTATTAGTATGCAAAGACACTTGTCTGAAGTCAGACGGTGAGTCAGTGACAGTCAGAAATAGAGCTAGACTCTTCATCTGACTACAACAGCATTAACCATCTTTATGATAGAGATATATTTATAATTGCTAGTTATGAGAAAAAGGCTATTATTTGTAATTTATACTAATATTCCACCTTTTCATTGAGTATCTCACTGCAGCAGATGGATGGAAGGGGCAATCGCATATCTTGCCATGGCTCATAAGAATTGCTGCCATCTCTTCTGCCAAGCTCTTCCTCTTTTGTTTCTTCTTCCTTCCTGCTTTTTCTTGGGTATGTCTTAAACTATTTTTCTTTTTTGGCTTCCCTCTGCAAAAAATATTAGTCAGAGGTAGCTTGGCCACATTCTCTTTCATGGCTGAATTGAGCCAAAAATACCATGGAAGCTGAAACCTTGGGCAAATGCCTGCAGATAGGTAGGACATACTGTCTCTTTACTGGCAACTCCAGAAGCACAGTGATGTAGGAGGTAAATAAGGGTCCTTCCTGCTGCTATCATTGACCTTTTTCTCCTCTCCTTCAAAACCTATTAAGACCTCTCAACTTAAAAGTTGACATTCCAGCCTCTTTCTTTAAAACAAACAAACAAACAAACAAATAAATAAATGGACATCAAGTGATATGTTGGGGATCCTGTAACTTTTCAGTGTGCCAGGCAAAATAAATAAATGAACAAACTATTTGAATTGGAGCTACAAGAATTAAGGTGCTTTCAAAAGTGATAACAAACTCAGACACAACCGTAAGTGTGGACATGACAAAGGAGAATAACTGATGAAGTTTCTACAGGAACAAACCCCTGCTGAAGAGTGTCTTCCCTGTAGTGAAATTGGCTGAAGCAGGGAAGATCTTTCATCCCAAAGGATGAAAGATGTGAGGGATTACTGATGATGAAAGTATTGCTGGCAGTGAGCAGGTGAGAAGATGAATTTTAAGTACATTTAAGGGGATCAACCTGTAAGGAAAACATCAACAGCTGCAAGAGATCCTAAGCGAAGGTAAAGTCTGAAAACAGCCTAATCAGAAAAAATTTGCAAGTGACAAAGAAAGTCATATAGAATTTCTGAGGCTAATAAACTACATGAGTTTTTAAATTAGAAAAAGAAATTCAATAGGGGAAAAAAGAGGACAGAATAGAATATTTTAATTAAGGCATGAAACTGTGCAGAAGACCAATGAAACCCACAAAACACAAACTTAAAATTATATTAGCTCTGTTGCACTTTATGTACCTTTTGGTTGTAGCATGTAGTCACAAGACAAATCCTTCCAGTGGCAGCAGTCAACAAAAGCCTGGAAGCCACCATGTGTAAGGGAGAAGAGTGAAAGTGACAGATGTATGATTCCTATCATTATACCTAAACGCTTGTACCAAATACTAAATTAGTTCTGTTTCCAATACCTTTCTCTAATATTTCACTGGCCTAAATTGTACCAATTTGTTTGTGTATAATGTTGGTTATGTAATTCTTTCTATATTTGTGACTGACAAGACTCCTGCTTTTATATCTTACTGCATACTTTCATAAGAAAAAAAATCCATGTGGGGAATAAAATGAAAAGAAAAATCTTATTAAAAGGCTTTGTCACCAAAGTTATTTTAACACCTACTCAAGAAGAAAGGCTAAAAATAAAAAACAGAAGGCACAGATCATTAAAAGTACTGACAACAGGAAAAATCTTTACAAATTCTCAAATCCTGATAAACCTGTTGAGACAGTCATGTGAAAGAAAGTATAAAGAACATTCCCACAGAAGCCAGGACATTCAGGATGAAAGATCTTCCCAGCTCCAGCCAATTCCACTACAGGGAAGACACTCTACAGGGGCTGACAATGTTTTTGGACAGGGTGCCAAAAACACCCACAACATAAACTTACAAGATATTGGCATGTCAGGGGTGGAGGGTGGGAGAGGCACGAGGGGCCTGATCCTTGTTGTGGCAGCACAGCCCTGGCCCCTTCCTCATCATCTGCCCTGAGGTGAATGTGCACCTGCCACCAGCAACAAGCTTAGCCGGGACTTCGCAGACCCTGGTGAAGCTGCTTGTAACTTCCTGGCTGCCTGCCACAGCTGGCCCAGACCTCTGGGCAGGCCCCTGCCACTGGTTACAGAGCCTGGGCTGCTTGCAGCAGGTGGTGGGGAGGCTGGAAGCAGCTGCACTGGGGTCCATGGAGCCCTGGCCTGGTTTGTTGCAGATGACAGGGAAGAGACAGGGGCTGTACTAGAGACAGGGGCTGTACTACCACAATAAGGACCGGGCCCTCATAGCTTCCCAACTATCCACACCGAGGCGCACGTGCCAAGCAAAATGCCTTCACTCTGGCACACATGCCAGGGTTTGCCAACCGCTGCTCTCCAGTCTCACAGACCAGATTTTCTTGTGGAGAATTTAACCTGAATTTTCCTTTAATACAAGAAAAATGGGAGGAAATAAACATCTTACAGATTTCTTCCTCCTCCTCTTCAATATTTAAGCATTTCAAATACTTGTCAGTCTTAGAAATCTATTATTCATTTTGTTTTACCTTCCCAATTTGTCATGTTCTCTAATAGAGGTTCCCAGAAATTATCTACTTCATCTGGGATATGCTTTCATGGTTTTAGGTCTATAGTTGCATTTCTCCCATCTTGCATTGTAAGCATATTATAAGTTTGTTATCCATTCACTCCTAGGATCCTTTTGACATTACTAGCTTTTTAGTACTTTATTTCTCAATTAATGGCTGTGCTTTTGAAATTATTCTTCTTTAAATTCATGATTTTACATCCTTTGTGCTCAACTTAAACATTTTAAATGTCTTATTTCCTGTCTGCAGAATTTTCTGCATCACTTGTCAACATCTAATGGCCTCTCACAAACAATATCCTGGTACAGTGGGTGGGTCAGGAGGTAGGTAGGTTATTTTGTACTATTTCAGGTATAAAAAATTAGTTCAGATGCGAAAAGCAGGATTTTGATCCAGCTTTAGCCTTGCACCCACAGACACCTGCCCTTCAATACTTCTCCAAGGTTAGAGAAGCAATCTGTAACACATCCAAGTAAAACCTACATATGCTATATTTCAATCCAGGTTTTTAATCATATCATCTTTTTAAATGATTATAGACCTGCTTTGCTATCTCTTTCCTCACCTGGGTTAAACAACTGCTAATCATTAGGGCTGTGTTAAATTTTGGCAGCTGCTTCGTTTCGGAGGCATTTTGGGCCATTTCAAGTGCCCAAAACACTGAATCCGAATCAAAATGGAACATTTTGGAAAGGTTTTGGAGAATTTTGGAGTTTTGGAGCCTGGCTTGCAGGGAAACAAAAACTAAGAAGAGGGAGGGGAAAGACTGCTCTGATACTGACATCTAGCTCCCAGTTCAATTCCCCAGCTCTTCCCAGGAGGTGCGGGCCCCCCAGTCTGCTTGCAGGATTTCAGCAGGCTGCTGCTGCAGTCTGAGGCTAGCAGCAGGCGCTTGGCGCAGCCCACACAGGGCGCCAGGAAGACTGCAAAGCTTCCCTTGCAGCCCATTCGAAACAGATTCAGAGGCGATGCGGCTGAAACGAAACAGGACAGTGAACTGAAACACCAAAATGAATCTCTGTCCTCTGAAACAGCTGAATCTGAAACCAAATCAAAACAGCCATTTTGCACAGCCCCACTAATTAGCTAAACTGTCAAGTATTTAATGTATTGTTTATGCAGTCTTTCAGATTTCTACTGAAGATATTCAATGAAATTGGCTCTAACAGCAATCCCCACAACCTACTACTGTATATTTCCACTCCTCTCAATTCAGTATATATAAGGCCTGGAACCAAAGAGGAATCATCAGCATAAAGCTGATACATTTTACTGGTAAACTTCAGGTGAAGGGTTAAGATGGGTAAATTGATATAAACCAATATTCCAAACAGGACAACCAAAATCCTTTTGGTAGCTCAATTAATATTTCATTTATAAAAAAGTGGAATAGCTTCAAAAGGTGAGAGACACACTTCAGAACACCTAAAAACCTGGTGAATAGGAAACTTGGGATGCTGAAAACCCAGCCTCAGGCTCTCTCTCAATTAAATTACCAGTGAAAGTTAAATAAGACACTGTAAACAGGTGATAACATTACTATGTATAGGCAATGTAGCTAACAGTTAAAGTTGCCCATCATTTCCCATTTATAAACAACTGAAAAACTGGGGCTTATGTTTTTGCTCTACTAAGCATCTGTGCCAAAATTTTCTATGCTTGGTGTTAATTCTAATGATTTTTTTAAAACATTTCAGAAAAAAAAGGTTAATATTGTCTGAAAAAGTAATTACAAGAAAATGGATTGTAAAAAGCATGGTTGTTCAAAAAAAGTTATGATAACATCTTGCACCTCCCTGCTATGGAACATGACTGTAAAGGCTGGTCACCCTAGTATCAGCTATGTATCTTTTACTGTACCTGTGAAAACATGACCAAATGTGGCTACATCATGAGCATTCGAAAAAGAAACACAAATCACACAGCAATGAAATTACTCAGAATAAGCCAACCTGATTCTGAATCAATTCTCTGAAGGTGCTACCTGTATTAAGTATGCTTCATCCCAACCCCAGCCTTCAAACCAGCCAGTACATGCACCATCCCTCAGTGACTGAGCCTGCTGCATCCAGGTACTCTAGAGAGTGAACAGGGCAGGGCCTTTCTAAACAATTTCTGCTCCATGTTATTGTGATGGAAGGTACCAGGATTCAGGGCAGGAAGACTATCTTACGTGTTATTTTTTTTTCCTGTGTTCTTAACAAATGAGGACAAGAAAAGAAGAGGGGCTGGAGTAAAAGAAACAGAATGTGGTGACTCTGTGTTGGGATCTGGCAGGAAAAGGTAGGGAACAGCCTAGATAGGAACAGAGGAAGTAGGGGAAGGGTCTCAAGCCATTAGGTTTGGTGGGGGAGAAGCACAAATGGAAGAGGCAAGAGCAGGAGTGGAAAAGGCCATTGGTATCTATTTCTCCAGAGTGTATAACTGAACCTAGAAATTCAACTCTTTTCATTCCTTAGCTGACAGTAAGTACCTGTGAAGTGTGAGAAAGCATACATTTAATTTGAATTCAACAGAGAAGACCTGCCTATCATTGCTACTAATTACTCTAGCCTCTGCTATAGAACTAAAGGTTGAAAAACTGCTGATGAACCAAGCTGCAGGTCAGTTTTGTTCCACGTGACAGAATCTCTGTGTTTATTGTATTTTTTTTAAACTTAGGAAATGATACCTATAAAACATTTAAGTTAAAAGGATGTGACAGCTGCTAAGTCATTGATTCAGCTGTGACTGACTATCCCTGTTCTGCCTTTGTTGTGTTGGTACATTCACTAAAAGCCATCTTTTTTAACAGATGATTACCAACTGCACGGGCGTGTCTACACATGCCTTTAAGTGGGCTTAGCCTAAAATTGCCATTTTTAAGGCACATTAAGGGTGTATGTCTACACATACACACTCTTAATGCACCTTAAAAATGGCATGCAACTTAAGGCTATGTGAGCCTAAATTTGATACCTGCATAAAGCAGGTATGAAATTTAGGAGCAAATAGCTAAGTTGCAATAGCACAAGTGTAGACATGCTAATGCACATTAACACAGCGTGCGTCAATGGATAGACACTGCATTAATGTATATTAGTGCGCCTACATGTGCGCTAATGTGACTTGGTTATTTGCACCTAAATTTAATGTGCAATACTACGTCCATGTGTAGATGGGCCCCTAAATCACCTTAATACGCCTTAAGCAAAGGTGCATTAAGTTTAGGTGCGCATAAAAACACGTGTAGATACACCCCATGTTCCTAACACCTTCCCCATTTACTGTGCTAGGAAATCTTAACTACAACTAAAATTGGTTCAAACTCTGCTATGAACATACACAGTACTAAAACAAACCAAACCAAACCAAACAAAGCTAAGTTCTCTGATAGCCTTATAAAATACATACTGATTATCACTAAGGCCCCCTCTACATGTTACAGGTATCGCACAATTACCTTGAGACCAGCTACACATGCAAAGTAGCTATCACACAGTAAAAAGTTCCAAGCAGCTATGAAACTAGATCTCAAAAACATGTAAGCTAGGTGCTGTTGAACTTTAATTTGCATGTGTAGCAGGGTCTGTCCTGTGGCTGGGAGCCACATCAGCTAACAGGGCACTCAACCACATGGGTGTAACCCCTGATCTAGGGATTGCAGCTGCCATGATCACCAAGGCTCAGGGGTGTGCAAAACCCATGGGCCCAAATGGCGCTCTTGGCTCCAGCTGCATCTTACTCATCAGCTGTGGGTTCTCTGGATCCCAAGACTGCATGTGCCCCCTGCAGCTGAGAGCCCTGTCAGCAAAGGGGACTCTTAGCCGTAGGTGCCTGCTTCTTGCCAATGCAAGGGAAGCCCAATCTTGATTGGGCTCCCCCTATACCAGCAATAAGGTGCAGTTGGATCTAATGTGTGATCCACACAGTCATGCCTCTTGCCATGCCACACAAGCATGGCAGAATGCACAATTTTGGGATCACACATTAGATCCCATCATGCTTTAACCTCCATGTGTAGAGAGCACCTAAATAAAACAAGGCTGACTTATTGTGGTTTAACTTCCATTTGGCACAGGATAGGGAAGACAGATAAAACTGTTACCACAGAGTAGCTGGTGTGCAGGAAATCCAGCATCCTCTTTTTAACTAAATTGGTTAAATGATGTTTGCATTTAGTTCTGGAAGTTATTAGTTCCAGAATCTGTTAACTTTTTTCTGGGCAAGCCAGTTCCATAATTTAGGTGTGGCTCCTGTTAAAAAAGCACAAAAAACCTCCCACACAAAAGTTTTCCCTGCTGTTTGACTACTTCATCATCCAAGGGAATCTGTCATGGGATGGAGTATCTGGAGCAAGACATTCTCTTACGTAAGTAAGGGTAAGAGAATACCAAGGCAAACCTGGAACTGAAGTCTCTATGCAATGGTGAGCCAATGAAGGAAGCAAAGCACAAGGGTAATGTGAATATATTGACATGTTGCTAAGAAAAAAGCAATGCATTTATTTACCAACATACATCAACCTAAATTGTGAATATTACAATAAGATGTTGATGACATTTTTGCAGGGTATTTATATACTTAAAGAGCACTAGTATGAGGCTAAGTAAATCAAATAAAAGGATGAATTAAACCCCAAAGCTAGTATTAAGATTTGTGAACAGTGGCCTCACAGTTTCTACAAGAACAAAAGTTCAGACAGATAACATATTTTAATACTCAAATATACAAATATGGCTACACATTGTAGCTACAAATAGTGTTGCAGAAAGCTCTGAAAGAATTATTCTGCTTATGTGGAAATGCAAACAGATATAAGTAACGGTCTGTTAGTGGGATACTTTTACAATAGTTGATGGTTGACAAGCTTTCTCCAAACCTGTATATTTTTAAAATGGATGCTTAACTCTCCCCATGTGGGTGAATCACGCATACCTAAATGATTATTTAAGTGCTGGTATACAGAAGACTATTTGCCCTGCCTCCCCAGCTCTTTGGACCATCACTTATAGCCCAAGAGTTTGAGCAGGGAAGAATACTAAGATTCCAGTCTATAACATCACAGCCCAAAATCAGCAAAGACTATTGCTTTACCTCTTAATTTTTCCCTCAAGTATTCAAAATAGTTCTTTTCTTCCTACTCCTGCTGTATGTATACAGAACAGATATCTTGAAGCAATTTAACCTTTTCCTTGCAAGGGATAATTTATTATGCCTTTTAACCAAATGCTATTGGTTAACACAAATGGGGGCAGCAAACAGGGCAAGCAGTTTTCAGGCAAGTCTGCTGGTAGCAAGAAGCAGAAGGGGAAGCAAAGCCAGGTACAAGGCACCAGACTCTGCCCAAGGAAAGTAAGTGATCCAGAGCTGCCTGTGCCTTTGACTTGTTGAGTATTTGTTTGGTAGGCTGTGTGTGTTTGGGCCCTATGCTCCGAGAAGCTGGGTGTGTTGCTAGCTGAGTGATTGCTGCCTGTGCCTGACAGAAGCCCTAATGAGGAGTGGAGCTAGTCCAGGCCCAGCAGAGCATAAAAGAAGACCTCCTGAGCATCCAAGGAACCAGCAAACAAGGCAAACAGTTTGCAGTTCCCCCCACCCCCAGCCACTTCGAGGGGATAGCTTTTCACCTTGGTGCGAGGAAGCAGGGAAAAGGGTACCATTTGGGGCCAAGGAACAGTAAACAGGCCAGCTTCCAGGAGAGTTTGCTAGGGAAGGTACGCTTGGAAGAAGGTCAGTAAGAGAAGAGACAGATTAAGAGACTCAGGGAAATGGCTGGAGGATGTCACAATGCCAGAGCCACTGCTTGCACCTGTGAGGTTTCTGTCCAGGAAGGACTGCTCACCATTGAGGCTTCCACCTGGGTCCAGGTTTGGCGCTGTGGGGACTGCAGCTTGCAGGTTCCTTCTAGTGATGGTCAGGTGGGGGAGTGCTTGCAATGTAAGCGGTGCCTCCGGGAGGTCTCTCTCAGGGAACAGGCAAGAGACCTACAGGAGGAAGTGGTGAGGCTCCAAAGCATCCTCTACCATGAGGAGTTCATCAGTCGGATACTGGAGGAGACCTCCAGGACTGTGGAGGAAGAACTGCTAGAGGCAGTGCTGCACTGATCAGCCAGCACTTGCTCCCAGAAGCGGCTGCAGCAATTGGCCATTGCAGGATTGCCAGGGGGACATCCCGCCTACCAGTCGCCAAGATCGGCTGCAGAGAGATCCCACCCCCCCAGGGTCAGCAGAACTGGTCACCGCGGGGAGCATACGGCCCCCCTGACTAAGGCGGCACCAGTCGCCCGTGGTCTCTCATAACATTCTTGCAGGCAAGCTAAGGAAGTGCAGGCTGGATGAATGGACTGTAAAGTAGACAGAAAACTGGCTGAAGCATCAGGCTCAGAGGGTAATAATCAATGGCTCGATGTCTAGTTGGCAACCAGTATCAAGTGGAGTGCCCCAGGCGTTGGTTTTGTTCAATATCTTCATCAATGACCTGGAAGATGGCATAGAGCGCACCCTCAGCAAGTTTGCAGATGACGCCAAGCTGGGGGGAGGAGTAGATACACTGGAGGGTAGGTCTAGGATTCAGAGTAACCTAGACAAATTGGAGAACTGGGCCAAAAGAAATCTCATGAGGTTCAATAAGGACAATGCAAAGTCCTGCACTTAGGACAGAACAATCCCATGTACCAGTACAGGCTGGGGCTGACTGGCTGGGCAACGGCTCTGCAGAAAAGGATCTGGGGGTTACAGTGAACATACGCCAGCAGTGTGCTCTTGTTGCAAAGAAGGCTAATGACATATTGGGATGCATCGGTAGAAGTGCTGTCAGCAGGTCAAGGGAAGTGATTATTCCCCTCTCTTCAGCACTGGTGAGGCCACGTCTGGAGTACTGTGTTCAGTTTTGGGCCCCCCACTACAGAAAGGATGTATATTGGAGAGACTCCACTGGAGGGCAACAAAAATGGTGAGGGGGCTGAGGCACATGACTTACCAGTAGAGGCTGAGAGAACTGGGCTTATTTAGTCTACAGAAAAGATGGGGGGGATATAATAGCAACCTTCAACTACCTGAAGGAAGGATACAAAGATTGTTCTCAGTGGTGGCAGATGACAGGATAAGGAGCAACAATCTGTTATATCTCCATCCTTGGAGGTTTTTAAGACACAGCTAAACAAAGCCTTGGCTGGGATGATCTAGCTGGAGTTGATCCTGCTTTGAGTGGGCGTTTTAACTACATGACCTCCTGAAGTCCCTACCAACCCTAACTTTCTATGATTCTATATCTCAAATATTTTTTCTTAGCAGAGAGCCAGAGGCAATTAATTTGACCTAGCATGGAAGTGGCCACATGGCAGCAGTGTTCAAGACTTCAAAACCTCACACAATCTTGGAAAGTAGAAAGTGGTAAACAAGAGAAAGTACAAGAAAGAAGAAAAAAAAACTGGAGAGAATAAATTCTGTAGGACTCAAATTTAAAAACCAGACTCAAGGAAAAGAAAATACTTTAACTGCAGTTACAGTGTACAGTTCTGTATTGGTCTAGTTATGGCTTAGGGTACTGGGAGTCAATCTTTTTGGCAGGTGTAACTAATTAGTTTCACACCCTCTCCAAACGCCAATCCGATCCCATCCCTCTGCCCAAATGGCTGCTCTGTCTTCTGCTCCCTGCCCTGTGTTCCTACCTCATGTGTTACTTTGATTTTAGCTTCCAGCCCTATGCTCCCTGACCAATCTACCACTGTTTCTGCTTTCTACCCCATCAGCCACTAGGCTGCCTGTCCCTTCTTTGGTCTGCCATGTGCCACACATACAGGCTTTCCATGCCACTTATGGCACACGTATGCCTCAGGTTGGCAACCACCGATTTAAAATATGGACTTTAGTTGCTTTAAGAGAGAAAGGTGGGAGAAAAGTTGATGCTGCTTAGTAATACAAATTGGCTAAAGCACTTTAATTTTGACTCTAAATGAAGCAGGGTTGACGCTGAATCTGTTTTGCTACCTTACATTGATAAAAGGTCATAGAAACTTAACAGATGCATTGAAATAAATTGTATATTGAGACATCCATTCTGACAATATCCTTATTGTTATAAAACCAACAACATTTAACAAAATGAAAAACCTTACTTTTCTGAAGTTCTGGTGGCTGCCACTGGATTCTTCCACTTTCCTCCCACTACAGATGCCTGTTATGGGAACAGTAAATTATAATTAACAACAACTCTGTACCTCAGAATTTGAATCCTTGGCACCTACATTACACTCCTCCTTGCCCTTACCAAACAAAGAAGAAAGAGATTTATTACAGCATTCAAAATAGTAGTTTCATATTTTATTCAGTTTCCAAGTACATAAAACCTTCATAAACTTCTCCAATACAGTTTACACCTTAAGAATTTGCTTTCAAATAATTAATGAAAAAACTTGGCCAAAGTGGCCACAATACAAGGGCAACTGCAAACTGATCCATTCTTTCCAAGCTATACGCAGCAAAAAGTTACTGTGTTTTTATACCTCATCCCTTTTACCGGGAAATCTCAACAATCCATCTAATGTTGTCATACATGGTATGTCCAGATATCATGTGTCATGGGTTTCTTAAAAATGTATGCAATAATGTTTTCTAAAATAATTCTCTTATGATTCTTCCAAGACTGAAACTTTATGTTTGAACTAAGGCCAGAAGGGAATGGTTCTGGGGAAGTTAGAGTTAAAACAAACAAACAAAAAAAATCAATTCACCATTTTGGCATTACAAAATCATCAAAAATGAAAATCGAAGGTGTTAGCGCATATTTTTGGTTGTAGTGAACATCTGGGGAGAAACAATTCAATATGAAATAAAACAAATGAAAACAAACAAACTTTGCGTATAGCTTGTCTTTCATGACAAAGCATCCCTTGACTAAATTTGGGAGAAGGATGAACTAATTAGATATACATAGCCGAGGAGTGACTATTATGTGCCATAAGAGCGCATCAAAAGTAGCTATCACCTTTTCAAGATTATTAGGACCAATAAGAACTGCATGTTATTCTGATCCAGTCAGCCATGTACAATGGGCATTGCTTCCAAGGGACATGATAAAAGATTATAATCTTACTGTGACAAAAAGTTCCTCAGAAACAAGATTACTACAGCAGGAGAGAGATCACAAAACAATGCTAGTGTAGCTCAGAGATACCCAAGGTAACTTTAAAGGAGTTATCTAAGGTATGAGTAATAATGTAGTCTAGTAGCGTGCAGCTCAGTGTGATTTAATTGTCGTTGTTTCTTAGAAATGACTTCAGCATGGACTTCCCCAAAGGTGTGAATCCTATAACTTCCTGCAGATTCTAAGCTTCCCATTTAAAACCAAATGTTAACCTTTTCAATGTAATGATATAGCTGCCACAACATTCATATATTGTCCTGTGAATCCAGACTTGCCAAAAACTCTCACCAGTCAAAGAGTAACAAATATATGAACTGATCCTGCCCTCACTTCAAGTCACCTACAATTTCAAGTCACATTTATATAAAAGCCAATTAGTTTCACACACTGTTCAAAGGGTAGGGAGAGAAGTTACACATAAAACAATTTCAGTAATCCGAAACTGGTTTAAACCTGTAACAGACCAGAAGCTAAATGCACATAAACCAGTTGCAAACTGACTGAAACTGATTTAAGACAAACCTGGTTGAATGTAGTATCAGATTTAACTGATTTGAGTCAAACCAGTTTATGAAACGTCTATCCCAGGCCCCTTAATGGTTCAAGTTAAATCACAGTCCCCCAGTATGCTTTGCAGCCCTGGGTTAGGCTGTGCTGTCTCCTCCAGAGAGCAGGGTTGGCCTGTCTGTCTGTTCCCTAACTGGAGCAGTGAGGGCTGGCTGACAAGGGGGGAGCAAGCCCAGCTGGCAATGCAGCCCAGTCAGGGGGGAATGGAGACTGCTCCCTGCCTCCCCCACCCCCGCAGCAAACCCTGGCTAGGAGCTGGGTACAGGGAGGGGGGTTAAACACCCTTTCCCCCACTCAAACTTACTGTTGGCTGTAACCGTGGACTACAAATCTCAGAGGCACCTGGAAGCAGGAAGAGGAAGTGATGAACAACCCTGCAGAGTCCTGCTGCTCTGATTGTGAACTGCAAATCCTAGAGACCTCAGGGGAAGAAGTGAACACACAGTCAGAGAGCCATGAGCGCCCCTCGGCTTCTGGCCTGAGCCACTGCAGGCCTGTGGCTGCATTTTCTGAATCAAAAGTAAATGTTTGTTCACTTCTGTTTCAATTTAATCTGTGCAGTTTAGACTAACCTGCAAAGACTGAATCGATTTAGCCTCAGGCTTTTTGACTGTCTGTCCCTAGTCAAACAGTGTTGCAGAAGCCCCACAGGGCTCCCTAATAGGGATAGGAAGGGTTTAACTGATACGCCCAGTGATAACTGATTAGCTTACCAGTTATAGTTTAGTGAAGGGCTGAACGCAGTCCAGCAGGGAAAGGGGGAAAGGAAGCCACGCAGTGCCCCAGCAGGAACTGGAAGGCAGTAAAGCAGGCAGGGTGGAGGGAGGGAAGGAAGGAGTAGGGATTTCATTTCTCAAATTCAGGTCTCCTAAATGAGCTGGTTTTATTAATCTCAATTTTTTCTAGCATGTACGTGTTATCTGCATTCATCATAAAAAGAGCATCATCACCCTCATTACATAAGCTGATGCCTCTGATTTTATTATAGTGTCTGTTTGGGGGCTGTGTTGGTTCTGCCTACTTGACCATTCACAGCCCCTTTTGGGCCTCGTTCAGAAACAGCAACTGATGCCATTTCTACAATCATGGCATCTCCAAACAAATACTACCTCTCTTTTTCCAGTCTGATTAATGTCTATGATTCATGTTCATCTCTAGCCTCCATCATTTTTGTGTTCTCAACAGCCCCCAATTTGGTAGTAACATGATGTTTAAGCCTCTCCCTTCTAAACTGCTCTCAAACAAGTTAAAATCAGAACTACTTAATGCCAAGACACCTCAACAACCAATCCAGGTCTGTATATGTTTAAAACAAACTTATAGTTGACTACTTCAAATAAAACTGTTTATTGTGGCAAATTAATCTGAAACTATTCCTTATACTAACTAGCTGTCTCATTTGCCTCTTGGTAATCAGCACTTGACTCAAATAATCCAGAGCACTAAGGGAGATCCAAAAAATTCTTGGTTCTCACAAACTGCATTGATGGACACTGTTATTTAAAAATTCCCAGGCATACACATCCCACAAAGAGGAACCCACACAGACAATATTCAGATTTTTGGCTCTTGTTTAAGTGGGTCAGCTATAAAATAGGCAAAAGGTTTTCTTTTTAAGGGAACATGCATTTCTGCTCAGTAGAGTATACCTTAATCTCAAAAGACTGTGAATGAGGTTTCAGTGGTGCCATCGGTAAAAGGCAGGGTCCTGTTGCTACTCAACTTAATGCTGGCATCAAGAAATTAGGACTCCAACCACTAAAAGCCTTAACAGAAAATCCTAAATCAACTATGTAAATTAGCTGATGTGTCTATGCCCTACTTTGGGAAGAAAACTTACTGTGGCTAGCCATAAAGTTTAAGGGTTTCAACTATGAAACTATGTCTAATATGTTGACAAATTAACGAAGGGCACTAATGAAATAGAAATTCAAACAAAAGAGCAATATTTGTGGTGCTCGTAGAAAAATCATGTCAGGATTACTTTAAGATATTCAGTGCTATTCAGAACTTACCAATTTAAAAGTTTCACATTTTTACTGTCTTCAACAACATTGGCTGCACACACACATTAAAGTGATCTGGTAGAATTCTCCTGGGTTTGTTTTCCTCCTAGAAAAAACTTGCCTGGAGATGCCACAACAGACATTCAAATGCTGAGCCTCTGAAGAGCAGAGAGCTTACAGTGATGTTTCTGCAGCTGGGGTGATGCGGAGGGGGGCACTGAATGCTGTGTACACTTCTCATCAAGCTCGGCAGGCTCCCTCAGTCCAGATGAAGCAGTGGGAACACAGTAAAACGGGGGGGTGGGGGGCTGGCTCTATTTGATTTTGGTCCTTATTCTTTGTAATGCATATATACACCCAGGTAATATAGGACAGATTACGTTATTAGAGAGAAGCCAAATTGTTTTTTCTTCAGTAGCTCAGGATTTAACATTTTTCACAATCAATTTTCCTCTCATTTCTTTCAAAAAAAGAAAAATGAAAGACCACAAATACTGATTTAAGTCATCTTACTCCTTCCACAAGCACATATTCTATACAAATATGAGATCTAACACCTACCCATGACAACTGCACATCTCATGAGTGAACTGCAATCTAGTAACAGCCTTTTGTTGTTTATAGTTTGTGCTATAGATAGGTAGGTTTCTAAGCCAAAGGAATGCTTTATCTCAAAAAAAGCAAGTTAAAGAAAGTCTCACTGCCTATGCACGCTGGCATACTTAATTCTTAAATGTATGTCTTGTTATAAGTACAGGGGAAACATGAGGTCAGTGATTCTCAGCATATTTCTCAGGCAATTTAGCTGGAGGAGACTAGAGATGTTATTTAACCACCCAAAAAAAAGCTGATTTGGAAAAGGAGAGGCTTGAATGCACTTCTTAGGGTACCTGGTAGACATTAAAGACTTAATTTTCATCCAGTGTTTTAGAATGTTTAATTAAGATAAGGTAATGACGTTAATCAGTCCAGTTTCAGAGGACATGAGCCCCATATCATAAAATTAGGATCAGAGAGAAAAGCTGCCTTTAAAAGTACAGTAATTCATTTTTTTTCTATTTTTGAGGAAAGCATGGGATCAGCACTCCATAGTTCAGCTCCATACAGTAAAATGCACTCAACCCTAAATATACAAATCCTTAGGGCTGCCAGTGCTGCCCTTCTTCCCATTTTACTAAAAAAGTAGAAAACTCCACACGAGGCTTGTCTGGTTTTAGTACTCACATTTTCAATATCCTTATTCCAGTTCAGATTTTTATTAAAACAGATTTCAAGTGAATATTCCTCCTATTTAAAAAAAAGATAAAAACTATACCATATTTCCTTGCAGAAGATACTTTTGTTTTTGCTTTTGAAAGGCAAAATGAAGAAAACAGATTTTTTTTTCAGAGTTATGGCTACGTAGAGCAGGGATAGACCCCAATCTTCAGCTATCTTGCTCTTCTTTTCCTGCATAGAAGTGAAGTAGGAGAAGAGAGACCAGGAAAAGCTAGCAGACAGCAAAATTGCCCTACAAAAGGTTAGTTTGATTAGTGGAACATCAAGACCATTAAAAAGGACAGACTATCTTTAACATACATGCATCCATTAACGATCCGTTATGTCAACTGACTCCCTCAGCTGGGAGCTTTGCAGATCCTCCCTCAGCTTTGAAAAGCGTCCAGTGCTGTGACACTTACAGTTGTATAAGTGGCGAAATGCACATGAGCTCATCAGCACTGAGAATATGGTATGCTTCTGAACTAAAACACAGAGGTGCACCACCACCATTTCCTGCATACTAACGTGCATTTCGCTCTTTATACAACTGTTTGCAGCATACCACAGTTCACCTCAGTCTGCGTGCGAAGCAGACTCAATTGAGTCTGCTGTGAAGCAGGAGATCTCTCTCCAGCACGCTGTGGGACAGAAAAGTATGTGTATAAATGCCCTAATACCATAGATACTGCACAGAGGAGCAGGAATCAAAATAGGGGGCTTCTATCCCAGGCAGAAAATTGGATTCCTTGATTAATATACACACAAACATTCCCCCCAAACCCCAATTTTGGGAGGCTGTTTTGGAGGGAGAGGGTGCATTTTGTATGCTAGAAAACATGGTATGCTCTAATAAGAAATGCTGTCTAAAGGCAACCAAAGTCTTCAGAGAACCAATAGTGGACATAGTAATAATGAAATATGCAAAGAGGTTCTGGATTTGCAGCATAATACCCTACCACTGACAAGTAAATACCCTTCTAATCTTCTCTTTCCAGAGCAAACTAATTAAAGCAGATGTGTGAAATATTGGACTACGTCAGAGAACACTGATAGATTCCACATTGATTTATGAAAACTTATTCCCCAAAATGTATGTATTGTAGTATGTTGGAGTGAAGCTCATACAGGTGCAGAGAGAAGCACCCAAGTAGTCGGGCTGTTAAAGCTTGTGAACTTTAAGCTCTGCCAAACTTCAGACTAGGAGTTAGAGGCAAAATCAGCCAGGGAAGTGGTGCTGAACAGTTCCCAATGGGAGTGAAAAGGATTTTCCAGATAGCAAAAATGAAGGACTGAAGATTGCAGAGTTGCTTGAGCCTGTGTACACAAGTGAAAGAGAATCCTATTAAGCAGATAGATATGACACCAGAAGGGCTTAAGGGCTAAGTAGTCCAAGGACTTGGGTTGCACTAAAAGTGGAGTGAAGCCTTTTTGGATTTCACCTCAGACCTGTTCAAGGCCCTGAGCAGAAACCAGTGGAACAAGGCAGCCTGGCGTCTCCCCATACCTGAACCCAACAAAATGAGAAACCCATACCACAAGCCAGTAAAGCACGCTATTTGGGGCTGCAAGTGATTGGATTGGTGGTAAAACCCATAGAGAGAATATTATTAAAGCATAAAGAAGTGTTGGACACCACCTATGGAAGAGACAATATAAAAAGCTCAGGGAACGTAAAGACGGGGTACCCATCTCCTGACATACAACATTTGGTTAGTAGGGATTATTATTACAATAACGTCTAGTGGCCATGCCAAAAGAGACATGGCTTCCCTGTGAGCGTGGCTGAGAGGAACAATATTGTAAGCATAAATATTAGGAAGATGATGATTACTAGGGCTCCTGTTTCTCTCACCTGACCCTGACCCTGACACCTCTTTTCCTCAGTTTTTTACTTTCATCTTTTCCATCCTGTTGGGACTACTTCTCAATGTTGAAAGTTAAATGAGCAATACTTCATATTTATGTAGTACTTAAAATAACTAAAATGTCCACAAAGACTCACTTAAAGTAACTGAGATTAGATTTACAGCATTAAAGTAATTTTTGAAAGGTTTTTACAAAATGAAAGTTCAGGCTCTGCTACACATCTGAGTTGCAGCAAATGCAAAGAAAAACAGCCCTTTGACGCAGTGTCCAAACCAAAGCTGACATGCACTGTAAAATGAAAGGACTAATTATATTATATGCATTCTTATTTCAGAAGCTTTCCTCTGCTCTTCGATTTCAATGGAAAAACAGCCGCAAAGCTTGGCAGCAGTTATGTCTTAATATTGGAAAACAATTCAGATAGCTGTATTTTTGCTTGCACTGAATAAAAATACATGTTTTCTTCTGAATGTTAAGCCACTGTGAAATAACTAGCTACACCATTTGTAGGAACGGTACACATATGCGATAATGAATTCTCAAGGAATTTATTCACTTTTGCAATCTCAAACAGTTATCTTGAACACATTTCCACTAGCTCTTTAACATATGCAAAAAACCCCCACCATCATGAGGTAACTGGCTAGGATCTCAACATTTTGAGGAAAAGTTTGCAGGAGCCCTAAGCTACGCACAAAAACCCCAAAAAGCTCTGCAGTCCTTCCCCCCAGACCTATAAGACTCTTCACCAACCAAAAGAATTCAAGACTAGCGAAGTCTCTGGCCACATTCCATAGTATGCCTTTTGGTATATAAACTACAAAACAGAGCAACTTTTTCTTCCAGTATTTCTTCCTGGTTTTGGTCAGCAAATCTGCGGTGAATATATACAGCCAATCATAAAAAGTAGAATGGATTGTTTTGAAACACTCTATACTTTTTATTCCTTAAATCCCAGTTAGTAATTCAGAGATTGTTCTCTCAAATTTCTTGCATCCCATTACACATATTTTGAAATAGTGGATTGTAGTCCCTACAGTTTTCATACCCCCTAGAGGTAGATTGTGCTCCTGTTCCTTGTACTTCCACAGCAAGGAAATGCGCAAGTGCTCACAGCATGAACAGCAGCACCAGTAAAATCCTGGCAGAAACGCATAGGTTTATCTACAAAAATGGAGCATAATGAGGACCAATGGCTTTAAATTCAGGATTAACATCATAAGCAAATCTTTATTTTGGGAAGGGGGGGAAGTATCAAATAACGCAAGTGTTCAACAAAATAAAACAAAAGAGCCTAAAGAAGTGGGCAAGAAAACTGAGCTGTAATCTGGAAAATATACACTAATAATCAGAAAGAGGTATTCAATATAAGGAAAGCACACACGCAAAAATAAAAAAACAAACCCAGTAGGACCAAAGCTTACTCTTGGTATAAGCTTTCAGCTTACTAATAAGAAAATCCCCTCGCCCATTTGCAGTTCTGAACTGTACACAACAACACGCATGCACGTGGTGAAAACATACCTAACTTCACCACAACATGTTCTGATCACAACAGCATAAAGCAGCACATCGGAAGGATTTCAAAGCTCAACAACAAATGCCAACCAGACCTGAAGGTTTACTTACAAGAAAAAGTAAGAAGAACTTAGCATAGTTTGAGCAAAACATATTAAGTAGATTATACTGCTGTACAAATGCCTGAAAATGGAGCCACCACAAATGGTTGCAAGAGAGGAGAGGGAAGTTTACATGATTTGAATCTAGACCAGGGACAAAGCTGAACAAGGGAAAGATAGGAAGTGATCTCTAAAATTCTCTAATAATGGTATGTCTAAAGGAAGTGATAAAAGTCCAATTGCTTTTAATAGGTATTGATTTAACAACATTAACTCTCTCCAGAAACGCTAACTTACATAACATTTCATTGATTTGGGATACTTTGATATCTTTAAAGGTATTTGCTTTTTATGATCTAAAATGTCAGAGTTAACCAATTTCCTGGTTTTACTATTCAAGAATGAAGTTTTAGATAATTTTGCTTCCAGAGTTGTGAAATTCTGCTAAGAGTTAAAAAAGCATAATCTGTTATAGCCTTTAAAAATACTGAGAATGCTATGTATTGACTGTTGCTGTTATTTTATATTTACATACATTTCAAAAAAAGCTCTTGATGCTGTATCATTTTAAGACTATACAACTCACTCCAAACAGTGGAAGGCACCGGACATTTAGTTTATTTTGTTACGGTCTATCACTACTACAATTCACTGATTAACCAGAAGCAAAACACTGTCCCAGAAAACACTTAAGATTTATATAGTTATGTTTGTCCAAAGATCTCTGAACACTTTACAAACAAACCTCACCAACACTTTAGATAACTTCTTATAAAACATTTTATAGAGAAAAATTGAGACACAGATGTTAATTGATCTGCTTGGAGTTGTACAGGAAGCCACCTGCACAGACTGGACTAGAACCCTGGAATCCTGGCTCATGGTTTAATAATTAATGATTTGTGCTATGGCAGCACCTAGAGACCCCAATCAATAACAGGTGCCTCATTGCACCAGACTATACAAACACAGAAAAGATAATCCTTACCCTGAAGATCTACACATTCAAACTTACAGCTTCTTACAGTAGTCACAAAGTAGATAGAGCCCGATTCTGTTACTTTATACCCTCTTAGTGTAGAGTCACTGGAGTGGAACAGAAGGGACCCACCTCCCCACACACGCACACAATTTGACTTATAGCAGGGTTTTTTTTGGCAGCCTGACACTAAGATTTAGTGCCATAATTAATGTTTGTAAATTGCAATAAAAGTCAAACTTCTGAGACTTTACATTTGCCAGAACTGCTAAATATTAATGTTGATACCTCCAACACAAACTTTAGCTAACCAATTAGACTATTAAAAGCACTGCTTTTAGGAAGCACCAGTGCTAAGTGAACTAATATAAACAGTATCTTAAGTCTACAGTGGATATATGTAGCAAAACCAACCATTTCCTCTTTAAGGATAAATATTTAAACTTCCAATGGTAACTGAATTTTAGGATCAATTCATATAGGAGACAAATGTATCAGAATAGTTTGTAATATATACCTTTTACAAAGTAGTACAAGACTATTTGGCTACTGTGTTTTGCTTCTTATTAATCCTCTCACAGCTAAATGATCTTGGCCATAATCCATGAGTCCAAATAAGAGATTTCACTGTACTTGGACATAAGCAGCTTGTTTGAACTAGTCTTCAAAATAGCTCACATGTAGACAATAGTTCATAAAAGCAATCAACAGACCATGCAAACTGGTACCAGTCCAGATATTCATAAACTGAAAACAACAAAGTAACTGCAGAAACACAAATGCCACTACAGGAAAATCTGCCTTAAATCACATATCAAAGACTGAAGAGGGAAGGTGGGGAGGGGGGGGAGACGGATCAGTCGCTGAACAAAGGTACAACTGGAACAAAACTGTACGAATTTGAGATGAATGGGAGAAGTCCTGTATAAGCAGAGCTGTCCCTTGGGAGGGACAAATTAGGCCCACCGACCCACACCCCATGGACAGCACCACTGGCATATGCCAAGGGTGCTGCCACGTGTTGCCAGCTTGGCGCCTCAGCCACTCACCACCCCACCCCCCGCCACCCCATCAGTTCCCCCCACCAGGCTCCACACAGACTGATATGTCCTAGGCCCCACACACCCCTAGGGTCAGCTCTACATATAAGGCTTCCTCTTGTGACAATGTCATTCTGATTTCATTGTGATAACATTTTCATAAATTATATCAGCTATTTTATGCACAACTACTTGGTTAAATCTTCTGTTGAGGTAATTGAGGTTAGTGCTAAGAGATGCTCAACTAATTTGAGATCGCTATAGCACAAGCATCTTGATCTTTCCCTAAGTCCCTGAGCACTAGAGATATTTTAGTAGAGTGAGACGATAGGCTTCAGTGTACTGCTATTATTCCTATTGTTGAATATCCTGACTTCTATATATGAGCTCTCAGCTATGTTTTAGTCATAAAATAGTGAGTGCTCACTTAGCAAAGTAAATGTTCTATGTTTTAAAATTTTCAGACCTAGCTTTTAATACAGAAAAAAGTAATAGTAGGAGTAAAATATGTGGAAAGGGTTTCCTGCACAGACTAAATCTCTGTGCCTCATTTTTCTCTATCTGTAAAACTTAAAATACTTTCCTGCCTTGAATGTTTTCTATGACAATGGGTATTGTTATTGTAGCCTTAAGGTAACACTTCCAAAAATGTGGAGTGCACTCCACAAATAAATCAAACCAGCCTGCAGGTTGTTCTTTATAGCCACAGAGCTTATTTCAAAGATTTCCCAGTTATACTGGTTCTGGAAAAAAAAAAACCCTTCAAATGAGGACCAAGCATAGACATCTGCCTGAGTTTACAGAAATCCTTAAAAATAACTGACATAATATCTCTTCAATGGGTGCCATTACTACACAAGCTTAGCAAACTTCAAAACACATCTTTGCATCAATTATATTTTGCTTTTATTCCCAAGCTTTTCTTCATAAATTCCAGGACTAGATTTTTAAAAAATGAAAGCTAAGATTCTGTATAACCATTATGCCAAAAGATTAAAATCCCATGTTTGAGAAGTCATAGAACATATCTGTGCTCATAGAAAAACCTATAAAGCTTTTTAGAATAACTTCAGGCAGTCACTACATACATGAAAAGAGTGAAAGAACTTGATAAAGAATCAATATACAATGAACAGAAAAAAAACACTCCATCATTCTGAGATGCAAACTTAAAATCATTACCTAATAGGCAGGGATCTGGTTTTTCTACTTCCAAAAGAAAAATATAGATTTTCCTCTTTAACAGGAGAAAGGTGCAGATCTTACCCTTTAACAGAGGAAGAGTCAGCTTTTCCCTTGCAGGCTGGCAGAGTTCCAGCCTGCAGAGAGCTGCTTGGGCTGATGGGAGTGGGGGGAGAGCAACTGGAGGCAGGGGACACCACGTGTATGTGCACACACACGCATGTGGCTGGAAATATAGCCAAGCAGGGTGGTGGGAGCAGCCCCAGAAGCTAAATACAGGTAAGTCTATGAGATGCAAGGGCCAGGTGGGGTTGGAGAGTCAGAGCTTGGGGACTGTCCCCGGGCTATGTGGGATGTAGAGGGGGAGGGTATGTGTGGCAGAGGTGTGTGGAGGCGATGTGCATGTGGAGTGGGGTGTGAGGTATATGTGTGGAAAAATCTGTGGGTGTGCGTCTGTGACAGCGTGGGTGCCTGCCAGCACTGGGGGAAGGTGTGCAGGAGCCAGAGCTGTGGCAGGGCAGGGGGATCTGAGGAAATGCTTGGTGCTGCCAGCAAACCCAGGTCCGTGCTGTTGCCAGTGGAGCGTGCCTGGGGTCACCTGCTCTTCCAGCAGGGGGAGGGGGTGGGGTGGGAGGTCCTTTGGGAGCAGCAGAGAGCTGTGTGACCTGCCCAGTGGTGCCAGGGGCTGGCGCCTGTGCACTCAGGTGTAAAGGCAAGGCAAGGCAGACAGGAGATGCTGCCAGGGGGAAGGTGCCATGACCAGGCCACCTGATGCAGCTCAGGAGCCCCAGACAGAGGCAGTGCCACAGGGTGTTCTCTCCTCCTCTTTCCAGCGTGTGCCAGAGCCAATCTCACTCTGCCAACATCTGCATGAGCCAGAGCTGCTGCAGCCACAGCCACCACTGGTGCCCTCACCAGGGGGTACCTCACCTTGGTGGCCATGGTGGTGCAGGGCTCCCAGCAGCAACAGCAGTGGGAATGGCAGCACTGCATCTGCTGGTGGCCAGGCTGCAGCCCCATGCCCCACAGCAATCAGGGGGGACACCCCCCCTCCATTACCCTGCCCTGACACGTCACCATTGGGCATGCCTGCACTGCCCCTGTGCTATTGGGGGACCTCCCAATGGTGCAGGGCCAGTTCAGGCTTGCCAAAGCTTGGCCCCTTGATGGCTCAGACTGGCCCTGTGTTAACGGGGGTCCCCCAACAGCACAGGAGCGGTCTGGATACATTAGAGCTTGGTGCATGGCCCTGATGGCACAGGGCCAGTCCAGACTAGCAAGGGCTAAGCTCTGGTGAATCCAAATCAGCCCTGTGCTATTGGGGTAGGAGTCAAGTTCCAAAAAGCCCCACAACCGCCCAGCCCCACACGTACACGCACACTGGCCAACACACTGGGGGCTGGGGTAGGGGGTCAGGAATGAGGGCCACCCATGGCTTGCTGCCTCCTCTACTCCTGCCTAAACTGAGGCAGGGCCCTGCACTGGGGTAATGTGATGCCCCCACCTTGGTGCTCCGGGAAGTTGCCCTTACTGCCCACCCTTATGACCAGCTCTGCATGCTGGTCATGCCGACAGGGCTGGCGATGGCAGGGAGGTGCAGGTCACACTGGCAAGCTTGAGGGGGGCTGTGGCTTGGGAATGAAAGGCACCAGCATATCAGGGTTGCTCAGCACCAGAAAGCAGCAGGAGGGACAGCCGCAGCTGGACCTAAATCCTGGTGAGCAAAGGGGGGCAGGAGAGCTCTGATTTTCCATAATAAATCAATCAAACACCAGAATATATAGGTATTTAAAATGTATTTTATTATAACAATCAAGGTACTGGTAGGCTTCTAAATTGCTAATATATCAGTAAAACAATATTCAACTGATGCATATTATATATTAGTAGTGTTTCATTTGAATAGCAGAAAAACATGGATTTGGGGGGTTTAATCTGAGAATTTTGGATCTTATCAAAGAATTTTGGGTTTTTTCAACAGATCCCTATTGTTAAGTTTACTATGTATAGAGATATGACAAACAGTGCAAAAGAAAATCCTTCAGAACAAAGGAAAAAATAACATTGAATACTGACAAATAAAATATTTAAAATGTGTAAAATGTTTTTGAAATGTTAAAATGAATGTTTGTTTTTACAAGATTATAATAAAGCTTTTCCAACAATGAATCAAAGAGCCATTTAAAAAGATTTATTAGCTTCAATTAATCATCTATACATTAACCCATAACATTATAATTAAAAGCTAGTATTTCATTCTTCTCTTACAAAAGAATTATCTTCTGCACATCTTTCCATTGTTTTATTGCAACTATCACAAGAAGCTGTTACTTAAAGAATGTATGTATCCTTGTGTCTATCATATTTAATTTATATAAAATCCTTTATTTATAATGTAAAAGGTACTAAGTTAAGCACTTAAAAGTTAGGAAATGCCAGAATTAGTTTTAATTATGCAATTTTAATTGCTCTACTGTGTAAACCGATTCTGTCTTTAATTACAACTGTATTTATTTAATTAATTAAACGACCATTGCCTTATTCCTTATAAAATTTCTAACTGAAACAATAAAGGGGGAAAAGGTCCTATAGACACCACATGTAAACAGAATAAACACTACTCCGTCATGTGCAGCTATACTGTTCTCACAGGTCACCAGCAGGGCTGGAATCTAGAGATGCACACAACATACTTCAACCACTCCAGCTAACAAAGTAGCTGCTAACACGCCAACCCACCTTCTGTGTAGACCAGGGGTGGGCAAAATATGGCCCGCGGGCCGCATCCAGCCCCCAAGGCCATTCTATCCAGCCTGCAGGGCCCCTAAAAAAATTGTAGAAAATTAATATTTCTCTGCCCATGGTTCTGTCAAAAATGACAGGAACCAAGGGCAGTAGGACCCAGGGGAAGCCTGGCGGGCTCCCACAACAGTGGGGGCCCACCCGGCCCCACCTCCCATCTGGAAGCCCCAGCCACAGTTTCTGGGCTGGGAGCACCTGGCTGCCCTGGCACGGGAAACTCAGGTAAGTGGGGGGGGGGACACCCCGGGCAGGGAAGGAGCACGATGGGGGGAAAGCAGACCCTCCCCACCCCATGCCACAGCTGCTCGTAGCCCACGTGGGGCTGCCTGTGCCCATTCCAGAAAGCCCCGTGCGGGCTGCAAACGCCTGAAGTGTGGGGCCATGGGGCGGGGCCACTTCCCCTCCATGCTTAGCTTTTCCCCAGGCTCCTTCCGTGCGCAGAGAAAAGCAGCCCCTTACCTGCCCCATGGCCGGGACCCTGCACTACAGCTGCTTGCAGCCCACACGGGGCTGTCTGGAGCAGGCCCAGGCAGCCCCAGGCAGGCTGTGAACAGCTGCAGCGTGGAGCACTGGGTATGGGAGGGGCTGTTTTCCCCACCCCACTGTGCTCAGCACAGGGAAAAGTGGCTCCTCGCCCATCCCATGGCCATCACCCACACTGCAGCCACCTGCAGCCTGCCTGTGCCTGCTCCAGACAGCCCTACATAGGCTACGAGCAGCTGCAGCAGGGAGCCCCAGCCATGGGGCAGGAGAGGGGCCACTTTTCCCCATGCTTAGCACTAGCTTCTTCCCTGCTGGTGAGCAGGGGGTTGGGACTGAGCACTGCCCCCCACCTGTACTGCGGGGCTCAGGGGCACTGGGTGTGAGTGGGAGGGAAGCCAGCAGGAACACGGGCCTGCACCAGTGTCCCGGGGCCAACGCCGGTGGAGCCCAGAGCAGGGTGGCAGGAGTGCAAGGTCCCAGCTGGCAGGGGCTCTATGGAGCCAGGCCAGCTCCCGCCTCCCTGCTGGTGCAGCCCAGACCAGCTCTACAGACCCCTGCCAGCCTGTGCCCCACTCTGGGCCCCACTGGTGCTGGCCCTGGGACACTGGGATGTTGGTCCCAAGATGGTGACCAGGGGGCAGGGCATCTGTCAAGGGACAGGGCATCTGTCTTGGGTGGGGCTATCCATGCAGCCCTCAACAGCCTGCCAAAACTGGGTAAGCGGCTCTGTCCAAAATAATTGCCCGCCCCGGTGCAGACCTTCCACTAAAGGAGGTAAAGTCCCAGCCTCTGCTGCAAGTGTTATGGATATTTATTTACTAGATAGCAAGGAACACAGTGCCACTTACAGTTCTGCAGGGGACAACATTCTTATTACAGATCCTTCTGTTCTTGTCCCCATCCATGCTGCTCTCCTGTCTCTCTCTCTCTCTCTCCTTCTGCTCAACTCCTGCTTATATATTCCTCACCCCCCTTCACCTCCATAAGTTTCTGTTTTCTCCCTGCCACCTTTTTGTTCTTATCCTCCTTCCCATCCACTTGACTAGTCAACAGCAGGAGAGCACAGGAGAGAGTCTTCATACTTAGTTCATGTATGTGACATCATGATGGACCAGAGCAGTACAGTTTTGCCTATTCACAGTAGCCAATGCTAGAGCATATGTAATCATTCTTTAGAAACGGTGCACATCCAGTCTGGTTATACACAGGTGGAAATGAATTACACTCCACAAAGAGACTCTTCTGAGATTTTAGCTGCCAAACTCTCAGAAACCTCTCAGCTTGGGCAAACGACGTTTTTACAACTTTATCTCTTGACCAAGTTTGGAAGAATTTTCATAGGAATGGTGAGACAGCTTGCCCCTCGATGCCCTGGAAAAAAAACACTTACTTCATGCTCAGAACAACCTAAACCTTTTTAACTGAAATTTAACATATGTAGGGCCCCTTCCCCAAACTAATGTCTTATCTACACTATGAATTGCACTGCATATCCATTGCATCTTCAATTGGCACAATCCCTGATCTAGATAGCTCTGCAGGCAAAAGGTGATTTCTGAAGGAACGGCAGATATGAATGGCTTATGCCATTCAGAATTGTGCAAATAGCTCTGGTGATAGAAAAACTCCTTCTTCTGAAAAAATGGCAGTGACACTAAGGGGCACCTTAGTACTATCACTATGGCTAAAGCAGCAGCATCCACTGCCTCAGATTCAAAGGAGGACTGCTTATCACATAGCTCCTGTTCCTGTAACTAAGCACAGTACTGCATCAACTATAAACTTGTAAGATAACTAACAGCTGGCCATGTCTATGTGAGCTGCTGACTGCAAAGTCATTACTCATATACACAAGTACTAAATGACTGCAGTAACC
Source organism: Crocodylus porosus (assembly GCF_001723895.1). Classification (NCBI taxonomy): domain Eukaryota; kingdom Metazoa; phylum Chordata; order Crocodylia; family Crocodylidae; genus Crocodylus; species Crocodylus porosus. The sequence goes on from NW_017728948.1 coordinate 54,368,036, forward strand.
AGAGTTACAGTGCAGTAGCATTTCCAAACAGCTTTCTCATGACGCTGACTGCAAAGTCGCATCATGCTTCATGCCACACAATGCTATTGCACAGTAGTAACAAACTACTGTGCAGTCAGTGTCTCATGTAGATGCAGGCACTCTCTACAAGCATCCTAACTGCTTGCTCCTAAAAAAATCTCTTTTCATTTTTAAAAAGCTGAAAATTCAGTGCTAAAACTTCTTCATGAATACAGAGTAAAGATTCCATGGTTGTATCATGCCCTTCCAGATCACTAAGTTCAGCAAAAAATTCAAATATCTGAAAACAAGGAAATCCAAGTAGAGGCCAGCATAACTTTAACTCTATCTTCTTTGAGTGGTGACCCGGTACTCCCATAACACACATACCTGCACGTTGCCTTACAGACTGTACAGAGCACTCAGAGAGTAAGGGCATGTAACCACCATGAAACAAAGCTTAATGCTTTTTCTTTCCTAGTGGAAAATGTTTAAATGAGCTGCACTAAACAGGTGCTATTTATTGTATAAACATTAAGCACACTCTATAAATACAACTCCCCACACAATACATTTTATAAACCCTTTATCCTTACACAAAGGAGGCCATCTAATCCACCCAAAAGCCATTTTCACAACCCATTTCACTGCTGCCAGTCCCAACGGCAAAAAGATCCCTGAAGCACTGCTAATGACACATTGTACATACTGTATCACTGAAATGAAACAAACTGAACCCCAGCAGGAAATATATGGGTATATTCCAATAATGTAACATGAGGGGCAGAGCTATGCAGACCTGTGAGGACAGGGGCCTGCAGATCAACTGACAGCTCTGCCAATCCACTATTTAAATCACCAATGCCGAAACAGTGGACACAGCTAGAGTGCATCAAGATATACCCAGGAGCAACCATCATCTCTAGGACCAAAGGACCAATTCTGTACATTGGTCTGCAGTTTTGATTTGTGTTCTACTCACCCTTTAAAGAGGGGCAGGAAATACAATTGGACAACCTTAAGCCTGCACTAATGCAGTTTTTGTCAGACAATCTTAAAGAAATACCATTTTAAACCTGTCCTGATTAATATTTAACTGGGGGCCTCTCCAAATAACTTAGCAATGAGACCACTCAATCATGACCACTCACTCACTCAGTTCATGGACTGAAAAGATGTTGTAAGAGGTTATCTGGGAAACTATTTACTCAACAGCTTCCAAAACACTGACAACCATACATTATGAATCATTACACTGCCATATTAGCAGGGGTACGAATACAGAAGTGTTGCTTCTCATTCAAAAAAGAGGGAATGACAATCAGATCACAGTTACTTTGCGCTTTTTCCACCTCTCTCCCTTCCACTCCCTTTGTCTGTCTCTCCCTCCTATTCCTTGCCTAGGAACGTCTACTTATTTTTCAGATTATCATCTTGGGCCATTAAGCTTTTTCTAAAATTAAGGTGTAAACCATATTTGGCTCCTCACTTTCACAATGGTCACAAATACAGCCATGTAGTACTTTATATGCATATGGAAGCACCACACAAAGCTCTCTGAAAAGATGCATTTGCCAAACTCTGGGAATGGATATAAAACTGTCTCTTCCCAGTGCGGTCTACTTCATACCAACATCTGGACTCTGTGGCCCAGGAGATTTCTTTCAGTTCCTTTATTCCCAAAACAGAGATTATAAAATGTGTGTATATTGTGACTCCATTTTAAAACAGAAAATGTTTTAGAAACTTTCCTCCTTCTATCTATTAATAGGAGGGTAATTTCCAACCTTCACATTGCAATCTGCCATGTAGCAGGGAAATAGAAGACAGGTGAGAAGAAAAAAAGGACAGAAGTGGACAACGTGCATGAAGGGGAAGAAACAGACGGTAGGATTACTGCTCCTTAAAGACACAAAGAAAAATCCTATTGTATACCTATTGCATTTCTAATATATCCAGAGACAAATGCCTCAAGAACCATACATAAGATGCTTGACAATATGGCTACTGTAAACAGCGGTATAACTGGAGAGGAAAGGCTTGGGCGTGGGGAGGGGAGGGGCGACCACCACAGGTGCCAGCTTGAGGGGGAGAGTAGTAACTACATGTTGTGGCCTTTGTTCTGGACCTGAATTTTGGCTTGGCCTAATTACCATACATGCAAAATAGAAAACCACCAGAGCACAGCTCATTCTCCCAGGTTCTGCACCAATTACAATTTATGAAAAAGTAGCATACATATAATGTTACACATTTGATACAGCAAGTTTATCATACTTTCATGGACATACCCTCCCACCAGATTTTAAAAACCCAGATTTTTTTCCTGGCTGTAGTGAAATTTCCAACTGCTAAGTGCAGATTTTGGAGTAAATGTAGAGAAGAGAGAAGTAGAGTTGGATAAGTTCAGAAAAGGTATTATTATTTGTAATACAGTAGTAGCATGCTAATGCCTCAAATGAGGATCATGGCCCTACTGCACTAGAAAACAAAACCAAAAAGGGACTTGTGATATATTCTGAGTTCTGTAGCTGACCTCCTACGTAGCCCCAGAAGAGTCGCTTCATTTCACATAACCACATTATTTGTAATGGATACAAAGACTTGGCTATTACAACCGTAGTTTTGAAATCATAGCTTAAAAAATGATTGGGCTTCCACTTGGATGTAATACACTAAATATGAAATTAGTTAATAAATAAAGTAAGATAGCATGAAAGATGAGAGCAAAACAGAGAACAACACAGAGGAAAGGAAGGGCAATCTGAAGGAAACTGAAAGGAAATGCAATGAAAACTCTGGAAAAAGATACACCACAGGATCTGAAAAGAAAACAAGGCATGAAGCCAAGAGAGAGAAAGAAGGAAAACACATGAACATAAGCACTATTATCAGGACTCGCTGAATAGTATTTAAAATTATTATTTAATAATATTTCAATTATTTGTCAAATGATTTATTTAATTAATAATGCTGTGATGCACCTAATTCCATAGGTAGAAACCTGAGAAATTAACTGTCTATATCACACATCTCTTAAGTTTGCATTTTAGCTTTAAAATATTCAATTAAAATTTGGTTTTATGGTATAATTATGTATATTTTAGCTCCAATGTAAGTTGATTTTTCATATTAGGCATGTAAGGGTAATGGCAAGTCTTGTGTGTTTAAAAGTTGTCTACCCCATGCTCTGTTGAAAAAAAAAACAAACCGTAAGATTTACAGAATGATTGAGATGAAAGGTCCTCAAGTTTTTGGGACCTCAGCCAAAGACCACTAAAATCAATAGGATTTTGAAGAGGCTCCAGAAGAAGAGCACTCAGAGCCACTCTCAGACTCCATGTCTCAGGCATGCTCACTGGTGCACATTTGGGGCTGCACAAAAGCAGCTACATTGCCTAATTTCTGGGATTTGGTGCCCACAAAGCAGAGCAAGTGGGTAGGGCTTGCATGCCAGCAGCATTCCCAGGCTCAGCCTGAAGCTAGTGCAAACATGCCCTTGTTCAACTGAAGTTGAAAGAACTATTGACAATCCATACAGTAAGCACATGCCTAAATCTTTGCAAGAGCCAGGATCTATATGCAAGCCCCTCAAAATTAAGAGTAAAATGGTACTCTGCTCAGCAAATGGCATACTTAGAATTATCAGCTGGAGAAGCTCAATAAAATATGACCAACTTTTACTTACTTAATTAGGATTTTTTCGGTATAATGAGGTATATTTTAAGGTTGCCATAATTATTTTAGTCTTAAATTTGTGAGCAGGAAGACAAATTAAAAACAAATAGAACCAGAGGGTTTAGAATTGGAGCTAGTACAAGTGCTGAGGTAAGGAAGACAAGGTTTTCTATAATCCTTACTTGAAGTTCCAAACTTCTCTAGCTTATTGAAAAAATCTTAACAGGGAATAAAAAGAAGATCAGTTAAGCATTTTCTTAAATTTTTACCCATTTTATTAATGCATTCTTCATTTAAGATTCTTATTATATATATCGCTATCCTGTTGGTTTTCATCTTCTAAAACCTATTAGAAGATACTGGAAATGTATCACCGGAAATACTGAAACTATTATTTAATTAATTGTATTTACCCTGAACCAACCCCATTATTACTTTAAAAGAACTAATATCTGCAGATCCTTATTGCAACATCCAGAGGTTTCCTAGCACGCAATTCATTTTTAAGTTAGCAAAACAATTCAATAACCTCTTTCTTCCTGTTCTAGCACAGTTATTCAAGGACAAAGTACTCAGCCTCACTTGGCAATCACTCAAATGGGGTTTCCAGGTATTCCATAATCGTCCAATTTTACAATACATTCTTTAACCCTTTCTATTTCATTTACAAAGCAAGGGTGCCCTTTCCCTTACTGGCTGTGGCTCTCTCTGATACTAGTGATACTCCACAACTCCACCAGCTAGTGGTAACAAAAAACACACAATTACTGTCACTTGAAATCTCAACCATCTCTCCTCAAAGCTTGAAACAAGACTTGAGAATGGTCTGGAACTAAGGCATCTTGTGGAGCAGTTTCTTTGTTTACCTTTCCATCACCCAGTTGGCCATCTTATCTCTAGTTCTCACATACTTGCAGAACCTGATTTCTCAGAAGCACCCAGCACCCATAGCTCCAGCTGAAATTAAAGGATAATGTAGATGTGCAAAACTTCTGAAATGAAGATGCTGGCATTCCCAACAATGGGGTAAAAGTAAAGATACAAACTAAAAAATGATCTTAAAATACTTCTACTGAGAGTTGGACATAACCAACTTTTTAAAGTCTATTATATATTTAATGAAGTTCTGTTTTCCTTTTAAAAAGTGTCACTGGTATGTGCTTGGTTTTTATACAAACATTTCATGGGTGCCACATAAGTGGGGCACACCGAAATAAGTTAGAGCTTACTTATGATGGTGGCACTGAACCTGCAATGAGATCTATACAAGAAAACTTTTGTACTGTGAGAAAAGCTTTACTGAGAAACTAGGGCCTGCGTTCTGAGCAAACCTGTATCAATCTTATCCACAAATGAAAATCAATTGGAACTGGCATATTTGATGTAAATGCACCATGGTTCTGTTCCATCATGTTTTATTATCTACATAATAAGTTGTTTACAAAGTTTTGGCTAACTTTTCACTTGCACTTATTTTCTTAGTGAGGGTTTCAGATAACCCCTTTTTACGCATCCTTGAAAAAAACAAAATATGAGAAAGATTTCTGCTTCCCAAAGGGACACAAAAACAGACTTGACCATTTTTTAAATGTTTGTCTTTTTAACCACAATTATTGAAAGAAAAAAAATCTCAAAACTAAAGGGAAGTGCCACAAAGTAACATTACCAGGACTTAGACTAAAATGGTGCTCTTACCCTAAGGAAAGTTTATGGCTATCCTGATGTTACTCAGCTTTGCACTAACAGAGAAAACAAGAAGTCTGTCCCTTAGTGTTTCTGGACCCAATGGTATCAGCTACATATTTTGCATAGCTAACATTTGCTCCTATGTACAACATTTGATTTTTTTAAAATAATTTTTACATTGCACCTGAAAACACGCAGAGGCAGATGGTACCCATACCTGCATATAAATTTGGTCTAATTTTATCATATAAAATGATCACTTCTATCCAACCCTAATTCCACTTATGTGCAATCTTCAGGGCAATACACCATGGGTTTTTTTACTTTATAAAAACCCATTACACTATTAGTGATCTCTATGTATTAAATCAATAGATTCCCTCAGGTAGTTGATAGCTTGAAGAAGTTTGTCCACAAGTAATCCCTAGAGCCCCCTTTTCTCCCTGCTACCCAAATCATAAATAAAAAAACCCCAAAAACCAAAGGACCAGGAGAGGAGCAGATGGAAATCACAATGCTTGGGAAAACATAGTGCACATAGACTGGATATGTCTAAACAGATTACAGACAGGCCACTGTCACTTACTCATCTACTTGTTTTCACATTGGCATAATACAGACAAACGCTTCTTCAAATAAAAAAAATGGCTTTACTTTTGCATTATAAATCACACTATAATGTAGGACAAAACCACATACCTAATAATAGTCTGTGGGATAAGGGAAAGTTCTGGTACTTATTTTAAGCTGGTCTGTGCAGGTTTGACATATGATCCTTTTCTAATTTTTGATGAAGTCAACAATGTGAAGACATTAAACTAAATAAATAAGACAACTATAAACTATTTTAAGCTTGTGTATGGAAAGGAAACCACAGTTTAACCCACATAATTAAAAGCCAGTTTCATTTAAGGTAGTGAGAGACCATCTCTTAAAACTCTGACTTGTATTAAATATTGGTAGTGATTCAGTCATTGTGTCAGCATGTCACTGTGATGTATAAATGTATGAATTGTACTAAAATATAGGTAATGTAGGTAAGGCGAGATAAATCAGTAAAATGGTCTCAGGTTTATGTAAATGATGAGCTAGATACAAGACAAGAGTTAACCCTGAACTGAATTTCTAGTCATAGATGCCTTATTTTATAATTCAAACACAATACATGAGGAAGGGCATCCTGTGCTCTAACACCTGTCTAACATCTATCTCAGCTATACAGCTGGTCCAATAAAAGATATCACCAACAAAATCTCTGCCCCCTTGTTTCACAATTAGTCTTTTAGACAATATATGTTGGCATCTGAACTTTCTAGGTTTTTAAAAAAGTTAAAACAGGTCTTAACACAATACTAACCCTGTGCTTCCTTTCTTGACACATTAACCCTCTTATACCCTCAAGACACTTTATTGTCTCCTAGTGTCTCTTTTCACATATATAAAACTCTTCAGCATAATTTCTAACATCATAACTCTTGTCCTTTCTATATCTCCCATAATCTCCCAATTTCTTTCTTTATTGCTTTCACCAACTCGTGACTTTTCACATTTCTACATCTAAAACAACATCTTGCTTCCTACCTGCCAGGCATCCACACTTCTTCAAACCCCTTGTGGCGGTGAGGCGCCACCACAGGCTCCCAAAGGGGAGACGGTAATCCCCACGGGCCCCAAAGCCCAGAAATAGAATCCCGGCAGGGGTGACTTACCCCCTGCCAGGCAGCCAGAGCAGGAGCCGGGACCACAGCTGCAGCCACACGAGCCCGCGTTATGCTGGCTGTTTAATCAGCTATTTCCTGTGCGGGGAACAGCTGGACCAATCGCGGCGGCCGTACCAGCCGCCACAGGAGAGTTGAAAAGCCCTGCTGAAACCAGGTGAGAGCTGGGGAGAGAGAGTGCTGGTGGGCAGCTCATTAGACACGCTGAGGCTACACAGGGGAAACTTCTGAGCCCCCTGGCAAGAGGCAGAGCAGGGGAAGTCCTCCAGCTTCCCACTGAAGACAAGCTGCAGGAAGCACTGAAGCTCCCTGTAGGGAGCAAGGCAGAGGATGCATTTAAGGCCCCTGGAGGAGGCTGGGGCCAAGGAGGCAGCTCTACAGCCCTCTCCTCCTCCAGGGAGTATTCTTAAAAAAAAGAGAGAGAGAGAAAAAAAGGAAAAGGGAAATCAAGGAACTTAGAGAAGGTGGGCTGTGCTTCAAGGTCAGTGGGAAAAGAGTCATCTGCATCCACATCAATGTGGGACCACACCCGAGGCAAGCTGCTGGCAACCCCACCGGGCCGAAATCCCCTCTCTACAAATATTCATCCGGTTGGTGAGTGGATAGGGTGTAGGGGAGGCGGAGCCCCGTGGAACATCGCACCAAACAAAATTATGAGTACTGCCATTTGTCGGGAGGCCCTCCCAGAAAGCTCTCCACTGAACCCCCTCTCTTAATAGTTTATTATCAAAGTCATGGCAGGCGCAGGCGAGTTGAAGGGCAGGGCTATGCACACGACATGCTGTGCAACACGTAAGGCCCCAGACATCACACCCCTCCACTCCTTTGGCCTTGCTTTTCATTATTTTCTCCTTCTACATTCTCTGCTCCTCCCTCTCTCATTCTCTGCTTACAAATGTCAACTTGCATGATTCACTCATGATGACTCATTTATTCATTTTAATACATGTCCTTTTTTCTTCGCATTCTATATTAGTCAAAGGTAGATTGCAAGCTCTTCAAGACAGGAACCATGTCTTTTGAATCTCTGAAGCACCATGCAACATTAAGCAACATATAAATGTTTAATAGACATTCTGCTTCTGAGGTGGGAGACAGAAAAAAGAAAAAGACACCACTTTAAAAGACCATGCTTATTATAGAAAAAAATACTACATTCAATTGTTTTAAAAAAAAAAAAAAATCTCCCTGGCCCCAACAGTAATGAGCATGAAATTTTCAGGCTAAAAGAACATGTAAGCAAAATTACTGGAAAACATGCTGGTTATGTGTACTGCTTGTTATGTTATCCTAGTTTCAGGCTCAACCATGATACTGCTATATGTAGCTCAGTTATACATATGCAAAAAAGGTTTGCTTTGGATAGCCAAAAAACAAGCTTTATCAAACTGAATCATTCTATGAAAACTGACAGCATAGGAAGGGGGGGGAAAAAAATCTTTTTTTTCCTTTCATCTGGCAGGTCTTGATAATTCGACTGTAATTCATGTAGCTACTTGCTCTGCGGCTGATGCAGAAAGAGGAAAATCTTGTTTCTTTTAGAGTAGTAGTTGTTACAATGGAAACCTATTTAAAAAAAAACAGAACGTAAAGCCACAATACAATTTTGTAGACTCACAATATTTTAAAATAGAATTTCCAAAGTCTGGTTTGAAGTTAATGGATTTGATTTCAGCACATCATTTAACTTAAATATGTCATTGTTTACGGATGGCTTAAAAATATATTGGCAAATGATGAGCGTGGAATATCTGGAAAATTAATGAGAGGTAATAAAAGAGCAATATTTGCTGGAGTGTATTCCTTGAAACTGCCTGACACTATTTTTGCCAGCTAAACAGAAACTTGGACTAGCATCCTCCATTACAATTTAAAATTATCTAGTAGCTGACCGCAGTAAGATAAATTTCAGCGCGAGATTTATACAAGACAGAAGATATGGGTAACGCCAACACAAGCAAGAAAGAAGAAGAAAGGAGAATCCCAATATCCTTCATGATTAGGGAACTATATTCCATAAAAAAATCCAGGCTCCCCCTCCCTCATCTTATAGTACACAGGGAGCCATGTATATTTTATAGCACATGGCATGCACTATAACAACCAGAGTCTGGAAGCACCAGGCTTCCAGGAGCCTATACTACAGCATCTTTTTAGGAGTCATCTTTTAACACTTTAACATCTGCCATCTGACTAGCAAAAAACCCCTCAAAAAGCTACATGCCCTGTAGCCATTAATGTCTGATAAACTGTCAGGGATCTCTATGAGTCCTTAATGTAACAGTGACTACTTAATGCCACCGTTACTGTTGAAAGTCATGTGTCAAATTTAAATTATAAATCGATGTTGTCAACTTTGAATCTATCCCAAAGCACTGGAAAAAGGATGCAGGTTAGAAAGACAGAATATACAAATCAGAACATAGAGATTTAATGTGTTTCAGGTAGATGTCATATGTTAGCCTAGCCTCTGAGTTAGAGAAACAACCATCGTGTCTGGTAATAAAAGGACGTTGCGTAGTTCAACAGTAACGTCACATACAACTTCATCATTAAAAGACTCACTTTCTACCCCTACAGCTCTTGATGAGGAAAGATTTTCAACTGTCTTCAGAATTAAGAGACGCTAGAAAGTTTTGGTGAAATACATTTTCTGATTTCTCTGATCTCTCAAATTTTCTTGCTTATTTATCAAGGGCCCCTGAAGTCCCTTTCCCCATAGCATAATATCACTTCTCAAGAAAAGTTTTTGTACAGACTTTCCACAATAATTACGTAGATCACGAGTTAATCCAAGCAATTGGCATTCATATGCAGACATCCTTCTCTCGCATTATGATTCAAAGTAATTATATTCAGGACTTTGATTTTAAGAACCCAATAAATAAATACAGAATCATAACAGGTTGAACAATCTTTTCTGAGCTAGAAAAATAAGATGCTTATTAACACAAGGAAATATCCTGTTTACACAAACAACTATCCTTTGTGAAACGAATTATGAGGAAACATTTTTGCTCCTCACATTTAATTTCAACTAGAAATGCATGTGTCCCTATACTTTTGGACAATCCTGGATCCCTGCTTAACCACCTCAAGCCAAAACATTATTAGCCATTATATAAACTACTTTACCAATATGCCTAGATAGGCTGAACGTACAATATTAAATCTAGTACTAATAATATAGCTAAAGCACCTTGACATAAAGTTCATATTAACATATAAGATAATACTTTTGTAATCAGGACACTTAAAGTAATCTATTCATCATCCTTTCTTGCAGCTCATAAAGATTAGTCTCAGCTAAAAAGAAATGTTTTAAGCTATAATACCCCAAACCGGACTGCAAGAAAGGAAACGGGAAGATGCCCAAGGAGTTTGCTGGAAGAGGACAAAAAAAAAGGTGTGCGTGTGGGGAGGGGAAACAAGTATGGAATAATTTAACCCTTGCACAAATAAGAAAGATGGAGGATGTGTGCAGGCAGATAAATAAATTAGTAAAAAATGCGTTTTTCCCCAAAAGCGGGAAAAACTGGAATGAATAGATCAATTAAGCGTGAAAATTATTTTAGGCAAACTGACTGGTATCCAAAAGCAGCAAATCGCCCCAATAAAAACTGTCTAGTCTTCCTTCTTCAAATGGACATAAGCCCCTTATTTCTGTAATACTCTAGTCACCCACTATAGGCATATGTGACACTCAACTCCCATAGTAGCTTACAGTGGTATTGGCAATAGTAACACTTTTTAAACTAGATAAAAAGAACAGCTTTCAGCTTGCAAACAACAGCTCCCAAATATATCACAAGATAAGTCACTTGATTGCAGCTGGTCCATCTTACAAACTGCTGAGCCAATTCATGCACCAAAGCAACAAATATTCCCTACGAAATGATCAGGCAGGCAAAAGTCATAGCTGTGACTGAAAGCTATGTACATTTTCAGATATTTTTAAAGAGATGGCAAATACAAATAAAAATACCACTATACAGAAATCTTACAGATGTCCATGCATCTTTCTGCAAGACAAATATTTAATATTTCTACATGAAATAAGAAATTCATGTTAGGAATGTGGAAAAAATGTAAAAGTTGAGAGTAATTTTTATGTGACTATAGTTGACCTCAAGTTTCTATACTTCCAATTTTGGGAATGCCACCATTATAAATAATAGAACACAAGATAATAGACATTAGGGCTGTTGGTTGTAGCCATGTTGGTCTAAGGACATAGGCAGAGAAGGTTCTTTCGGTGAATGTGCTATCTTTTATTAGACCAACTAAATAGTTGGAAAAAATGTTCTTTGCAAGCTTTCAGGTTTGTACCTGATAATAGGCATTACTTTCATTCACTGAATTGGGGGTTATAAACTTGACTCACTCATTAAAACTTAGTTTCTTTCACTTTTACATATCATTGGCAATTTTACTCTGTAGTTAACTGAAACCACAGAAAACTTGCCTTTTAAGTCATGGCTTTACTGTTTTCATTATTGGTAATACTGTCTTTATTTGAACCATTACAGCTATTCAGAAACTTTCATAAAATATACATTAGTGCCATTTAATCAACTGTTATATTGCAGTGCTGCTGCTATTTACCTTGTTCAAGTAAACTTATTTACTGTTGCTGTTTTGACAAACTCCACCAGCTTTAGAATGACCAATACTTTGCATTACTCCAAGCACTTTCCGTGTTCACAAACTGCAGGCCCAACTTCACCATACCTACTACTATTCTAACACTTCACTTCTGCATTGGTCAACACTGTTCATCTTATCCCCACTCTTCTCCATCACTTTTGTATTAAAAACATGGACAAAACAATTTACTAAAAATATTAAGAACAAACACTAGGAAAATATTAGTGGTAAGAGCAACCACAGTCATAAACTAAGCTAAACCTCTGAATCCTTGTTCCCACCCACTCTCTTCCCTGCTTTGTTACCTATCATTTTTTGTGTAAACTTCAACCAGGTCCAATCCTACAAATTCACACAAAGAGTTCTATACAAGCACAGAGTCTTTTTTTCAGCAATCCCTCACAGTTGAAAATGACTGTTTTATCTGTGTGTCCAAAAATGGCTGATGAGGCCTATCCAGGATCAACAGACTACTGTAGTTCAGACACATGATCCCATGTGGGGTGGGCAGTGCTAGATTCTTGATTTGGTCCACAACACTATTTCTGCTTCTCCTGCCTTTCCATCTTTTGTTGTCATGAAGCTGGCCTTGAGGATGTCCCTGAATCACTTTCTTTGCCCTCCTCTTGAGCAAACGCCTTGACTGAGCAAGGAGAATAAAACTTGCTTCAGGGATCTGGAGTCAGACATCCAGATAACATGGCCAGCCCAATGAAGCTGATGTCAGATGATCATTGCCTAAATACTTGTGGTGTTTGCTTGCAGGAGAAAGCTCATACCAGTGCATCTGTCTTCACACTGGATTTGAAGGATCTTCTGCTGTGCAAAGCTTTGGTCCGATTCAATTCAGCAGAAATTTGGCCTGATTCAATGGCTGAATTTCCAAATTCAAATCAAATCAGAGGACCCTTTAATCTCTCTGAATCGATTCAGAGGGTTCCAATTCAATTTGGCGAGATTCGGCGATTCGGACGTAGAGACAGCTTTAAATGTTTTTTCTACATACCTCTAGGTAGCAGGGGCTCATGAGTGTGGCAGTGCTGGGTCACATGGAGTGTCCCACAGAAGTACAGGGGGCTCCCCAGTGCATTCATCAGCAGACCCAGAAGTGGACCAGAAGCATGTCCGGTCCACTTCCGGGTCTGCTACGGAGCTGGGGGGTCCCCCTGAGCTCTCCCCCCACCCCAGCTCAGTGACTGGTGCCTCCTGGGTCTGGTGGGGGCACTCGGGGTCCCCCTACGGCCAATGGCTAAGCTGTGGAGCTGTGGGAGGGCCCCCCAACAGACCAGGAAGTGGACCGGAAGTACTTCTGGTACACTTCCAGGTTCACCACTGAGCACATGGAGGGCCCCCCTGCACTCCTGTGGGATGGTCCATGCACCCCAGCATTGCAGTGATCACAAGCCATGCCTGCTACTTCAAGGTATGTAAAAATAGCTTTTAAAGCTGTGTCTATGTCTGAATCACTGATTCTCTGAATAAGCATCGAGTTATCAGATTCAGATTTGGCCAAATCGAATCAGGGACAGTGATCTGAATCAATTAATCGAATCACTGTCCCTGATTCAGGCCAAATCCAAATCAAATAGTAGTGCGCTTCACACACCCCTAGCATTTATGGTATTTTTCCAACAACTTTAGATGTTTCCTAACCTGTACGCTGTCCATGTCTCAGCTCTGTACAGTAAGGTGTGGATCATGACTACTTGATAAACCATGAGCTTGGTTTCGGATCTGAAGTCATGATCTTCAAACACCCATTTCTTGAGGTGTTCAAAGGCTGCACTTGCACATTTGAGGTGATGTTGGATTTCTTTGTCAATGTCACCCTTCTGTGAGAGATGGCTTCTGAGGTACAGGCAATACTCATCATACTCATTTCACTGTGGATCTGGATTACTGGAGCAGGGGACTGCTCATTAGAAGCCTGATGCTGGAGGACCTTCATCTTCTGAATACTAATGTTAATTCTCATGCAGAGAATCCTATTCAGGCACTGTACTCACACTGAAGGCAACAGGACTATTTCAGTAATAAAACTACTTGAGAAAGCATGTGTGCTAGATCAGTTTTTTATAACATATGCTTTCTTGGATGGTGACTAAAGGCTAATTTAGTTTTTTCCCAAATTGTGGCTGGTATACCCATGTGGGGTATACTTGTCCTTGTTGAACCTCCTGAGATTCCATCTGTTCCAATTGTCCAATTTGTCTAGGTCACTCTGAATCCTAGCCCTATCCTCCAGTGTATCTACTACCCTGCCAGCCTGGTGTCATCTGCAAAGTTGCTGAGGGTGCACTCTATGCCATAACCATGAGGATATGCAGCAAACGTCTAGAGGATACACAAGAGGAAAAAATGAGAAAGGGAAAATATAAATGGAGGAAAAAGAAGAAATGATGCACAAGTACAATATCTCTGAGGTTGCTGGAAAAATTACAGTGCTGTTATAGAGTTCTTTTTATTATTCATAACATTGTCTCACAGGAATAGAATCATAGAAAGTTAGGGTTGGAAGGGACCTCAAAACAGGACCATCCCCAATTCAATCATCCCAGTCAAACCTTAGTCTAGCCTGTTCTTGAAAACCTCCAACAATGGAGCTTCCACCACCTCTCTGGATAACCTGTTCCAGTGTTTTACTATGCTCCTAATGAAAAAATTCTTACTAATATTTAACCTAAGCTTCCCTTACTGCTACTTGAGACCATTGCTCCTTGTTCTGTCATCTGCCACCACTGAGAACAGTCTAGTTCCATCCTCTTTCAAACCCCCCTTCAGGTAGTTGAAGGTTGCTATTAAATTCCCTCTCAGTCTCCTCTTCTCTAAACTAAATAAGCCCAGTTCACTCAGCCTCTCATAAGTCATGTTCCTTGCCCCCCGCCTCACCATTTTTGTCACCCTCTGCTGAATGCTATCCAATTTTCCCACATCCTTTCTGTAGCAGGGGGTCCAAAACTGAACACAATACTCCAGACGTGACCTCATCAGTGCTGAAGAGAGGGGAATAATCACTTCTCTTGACTTGCTGACAACACACCTACCAATGCAGCCCAGTATGCCATTAGCCTTCTTGGTAACAAGGGCACACTGCTGGCTCATATTCAGCTTATTATCCACTGTAACCCTTGGGTCCTTTCCTGCAGAGCTCCTGCCCAGCAAGTCAGCCCCCAGCCTGTACCAGTGCATGGGATTGCTCTGTCCTAAGTGCATGACTTTGCACTTGTCCTTGTTGAACCTCCTGAGATTCCTTCTGGTCCAATCCTCCAATTCACCTAGGTCACTCTGAATCGTAGCCCTACCCTCCAGTGTATCTACTACTCCCCCCGCCCCAGTCTGGTGTCATCTGCAAACTTGCTGAGGGTGCGTTCTATGCCATCTTCCAGGTCATTGATGAAGATATTGAACAAAATGTCTGTGAATACATAGTTATATATCAAACTTAAGAATGGACAAAACTGAAGAAAGTTTTAAAACCACGGAGTTCTGAATTGAGAGACTAAACTCCCTATTTAATGAAAAAGAGGTACACCAACATGGGGTTCACAATACCAGGGAGCCATTTAAAGTAGGCAATCGGAAATCCTTAAGCAAGGAATGCATCTCCTATCCCACCAAGGCTTAGGCACCATAACAAAGAGCAGAGATATCCAACTTTTAAGTACACACACAAGTACCTCATCCTTTGCTCTTAACTCCCTGACTGCAGGTGCCCCTGCAGTACCATGGGTGTTCCAGCTGCAAACTCCCCCAACCCCTCAGACTGTCCCAATTACAAGAAGTGGAAGACAAGAGAGGGAGGGGAAACCAGGAAAATCTAGCAGCTGCCACAGCCAGAGCTACAGGGAAAGGTGCAATCAGGTAGGAACTTGGGAACCACATACTAACTCCTCACAGTATGCACGTGGTCCATGCGCCACCAGTCAGACAGCTCTGTCACAAAGCACTAAGAGTGATTTCATAACTCTCTAGTGTTAGGGAGAGGGAAGTTCTAGGTTCCAGTTTCAATATACAGGCTCCAAAGACTGCTTATATACTTTGCATTAAAACAACCAGGGGATAAAATACAGCAACAGTGGTCAAGGCAGGGCCCCTCCTTATTGTTAAACAGTTCAACAATTTTTGCACCCTCACTTGCTCATCCAATGAATCTTTAATTCTTTTCTACACAATGGAACTTCTTCAAAAGAACCAATAAACTACTGTATAAGAAGGAGAGGCATCACTACAACTTCTTCCTGAGATCCTATTCTTTAATAAACGCAACAGCCACTGCACTAATTTGTACAGAGCCTGTAAGCATTCATTAGCTGTGTTGTGAGCACATCCAACTGTACCAGACAACTGTACCAGACAGAGCCCCTGAAAAAGACAAGTGGAAAATGGAAATCTGACATGACTGCATGTGTAGAGGGGAAGCTTTAGTTGCTTAGAAAACTTTACTGATGAAAACTTAGGTCCCTGTGGGAACAGAAACCTCATAACAGAGTTATGAGGATTACAGTCCCTGATCTGGACACCTAAATTCTGCCTCAGTCCTACTCTGTTACAAACTTTTTTTTTTGCAAAAATATGTATTTTATATATAACTGCACCTCTAACAACCTGTCTTGTGACCACTATGGTTCACTTGATAGTCCAAAAACACACGTTTATAGTTACATCATTCTTAGTCCTATTATAAAGATCGCACTGTGCACCCACGCTCCCACATGCTCATGCATTCATCACTGTCCCCTTCAAATCATGGCAATTACACAAAGGACTACCATGATATTGGTCCAAAGCCAAAAAACTCATGATTTACAACGTAGTTCATTAGGCTGGGCACCAGCAGAGTCAACATCATTTCAAGCCATGGTGACCCTACAGCTCAGCATTGCTCATTATGTGTGTGTTTAACTCCAGATACCCCTCACAAAGGAGCCACATACTAATGAGTCTCTCACTCATAACTCTCACCATGAATGTGGTGTTCGTGTCATAAGTCCTGGGATCCTCCAAAAATGTATATGCAGATAAGGCACAGGGCAGCTTTGTCTAGATTCAGCTTGTGGAGGGCAGGGGCATACTAATCATATCAACAGGCTGAGAGAGGGGATGACAGAGGGGTTCTGGGTGAACTGTCTGAGGCCCCATCTGATGAGATCTGCCAGACCTTTAAGGCTCCAATACACATGCCCAGAGCCTGCTCCGACATACTAGAAATCCAGTGTGTCGAAGCAGACTCAATTAATCGAGTCTGCTGGAGAACAGAAATTGATGCACTCTGGCAGCCTTCCATGTCACATGTATCAGCATCGCTGCATGTCTGCATGGTGAAAAAATGGTGGCAGCACACTTTGAAATAAATCACATTCGATGAGCTTTAGTTCAAAGCAACCCACTGCCAGTTCTTCAGTGCAGGGACGTGCAGGGACACTGATACATGTGACATGCAGGCACTTTTAATTAGCGCAGTTCACTATTTAAAGCACCTGGCACTGCATCCCACAGCATGTGTAAAAATACTCTTAAGGTTGATGAAGAAACAGGAATCACTGGAAAAAGGAAAGAAAGCCTCAGCTCAGCTGTGGGGGTAAAGAGGAAATAGAAATGTATGTAATGTAGTGGATCACCATGATCTGAAAAAGTCAGCACTGAGGGGGAACTGTGCTCAACAGACACTTGCATACATCTTATTCAGATAGGCTGCACTAAGCTATCCTTGTGGTAGGCTCCCATGAGCATGTTTGCCCAATATGGGCCAAGTATTTTATAGTCATGCTCAGTGTTGACTGCACTTGATTAGCTTCATAGTTGATTTCTATTACTGAGCACATGCTACTTTTGGCAGCAGTTTCATGATGAACAATGTATTTAACGAGGTTTCTTTGTATGCAAATAAGACAAAGGGCTTTTTCCTTCATGTTAATTGGGAGGGGGAACCTCATCCTGTATTCAAGTAAATATGGTAATACACATAAAAAGTATTGCAATCACAGTTAAATACTCAAAGATAAGATATATCATAGAATTAAGCTTGCCTGTACATCACAAATGAATTCTAGAGCAGAGGCACAGAGTCCAATGCAATTCTCCAGGGCAGAATTCAACTGCTTTGATCACAAAACATCCTCTTTCTTCCTGAAATCCAAGGTTTTTCCCACCACACACTTTCAAATCCTGCACCAAATGAATTGGATAACATTCTCCTTCACTACAAAATCCTGATCCAGCCCAGAATATGGTATAACATGAGCACTGAATGAGGTTCTCTGCCCTCTGGTCTAGGGTTCAGCCCTTTAGGTATTGTGTACACAGTCCACTTTATTTAGACTAGCTGTGAAGGGATGCAGCATACTCAATCACTCTGCTGGGAATGGCACATGTGCAGTCCAGTCACATGTATAAGCTCTTAGGAGACGCTGTCTAAGCAGTGCACTCAACACCTGAAACTGCAAGGGGCTCAAATATGCTCAGTGTGTGAAATCTTTGCAGATTTCAGCTTTATTAACTCTACTAAAAAAGTGAAACCTGCTATTTTTCAAAGGCTTGCAAGTGAACCAAATTTGGATGGATATTCACAAGGATAACCAATGTCACACTTCTAATACAAATGTAATCCTTCTGCTCAATTTCAAGTTCCTAAGGAACACGGATTGTTCCAAAGGAGCAATTTCTTAGTTTTGAAAAATGCTTTTTTGTCCTAGGCTTGATGTTAGAAATAGCTAAGCCATGTTGGCTGTAAAAAAAAAAATAAAGATCAATCTGAGTCAGACATCCAACATGGAAAATTTCAACCCAAACAGCTAAAGTTTGGCAAAGTTAAGAACAAATGAAAACAGAGACTTATACCAGGAAATGCTGGGCAACCTTAGTAATTTCTGGTGCTTCCCACCCCACCTACACTATGGCAGTTTTTAAAGCCTAAAGTCTTCCAAATACCTGAGGTTTCAGAGAGATACACGGCTCTAATACAAAAAGGGGTTACATTTCCAATAAAGTCTTTTTAATCTCTATTACAGAAAAATCAAGTTATGAGAAACAGGCAACAGTTATTTAAAAATAGAAGCATATTCCAAATTCCAAGGAAAATAACCTGTTTAAATATCATTCTACAATCACAAGCAAATGTAATCAGACCAAGTTGGTGTTCTGAATGTTTATTAAAACACCTTTGTTGAGTAATTTGTCAGAGTTACCATATCCTGCCTACTAGCATGTATACTGAAGCTGCTAAATTTAAACAACAGAAAAAAATGAATCAATATTTATTTTTCATATCTAAATGAATACAAACAAGCAGTGAAACTATAGATATCAAAGTGATCTGAAACCTAAAGTGTGTAACTGCATTTATCACCAAATTACTCTCACTTACTATGGTGATAACATAACAAAAAAATAAATAAACTTTGCCTAGCCAACGGGAATATGAATCACCACCGAACGAGGCAAATATAAAGCCTCACAAGCAAAACTCTTTATCTGACATCACTAAAAACCACCTTATACCTTTGTGCTTCGAAATATTTTAAAATTCAAACTAAAACATAAGAAAGCTGTATGTCACTGAAATACAGATGCAGTTCTGTATTAGGGAGAATTTAATGATTTAGCCATTCACTTTCCCTGAATCAAAGGGTCCCATTTGGAATCAAATTCAAAATGTTAAGCTAAGCTGGAGCACTAACCACATATTCTTCTTTACTCCAACACTTCTAATGTCTGACCCTGATGTTACTAAACCAATGATCTAAATTTGCTTCTGCCCCTCACTATTGAATGCTGTAATATGGCATTTGAAAGAGAATGCCTGCATTTTCAAGCCAAAGCAGAATTCTATCCTGACTGCAACCTATGCAGATTTGCTCTTGATCAGCCAGATACAAGGGCACCTATGACAACTGGCACAACACAGTCATGCTTCTCTCAAAGCTATACAAAGAACAGAAGAGCCCCATGGTCAACACTCCAGTGGCAACATATTTGCATATTAAGAATACTTAGATTTCTCAAGGCAGACTTTGCTGAAGTGTATTCATTATTTTAACTGCTTCTTAAAACCCTTTTGAAAAAAAATCTGTGCTTTATGAATATATACATGAAGGATATGGGCTTACACATCACTCTTTACCTAGAAAAAAAGAATTCAAAAGGTAAGGTTATACAATGCAAGGTACTAACCCTGCAACTAGAAATTCAGAAAAAACATTTCTCATCTGGCAATGTCAATTCATCAAGGCCAAAACTATTCATATGAAAAGACCTGTCTCCACTTAAAAAATTCTGACAATTTCAAAGCATTTTTTCTAAAATGTCCCATTTTGACTGAATGTCCCTGAACTGAATCTGGCCTCTTTTTTCCCACCCCCCCTCTTTTTGCAAAAAATTGAAGTGGATTTTTTTGTCTCATTTCAGAGCACGAAGAAAATTCAAATTCTCAGAAATGTTAACAGGATGAGCACTGTTTCCCACACGCAGTGGGTCTCTGCAAAGAACCCCACAGCCCTTAAGGAAGCAGTGCCAGAGGCAAAACATCAACCTAGAGCAAAGTTTGACATGATAACCAACCTCCCATAGTCTTTATTTACATTTTAGAGCTGTAAATTTTCAATCAGCCACCAGAGGGAGATTAAGCAGTCCTAAGAATATAATTTACAATGAGGAAAATATAAACAAACTATGCATAATGGAAGAACTTAACACAGGGACTTATTCTTCTTGGCACACATGGGTAAGGCAGCAGAAAGGAGCAGTGAATGAGGCTCGGCTGCAGGAAGATTCATTCCGGCTATTAGAAGTAAGTGCTTGTTGTTCATGCCAATCTAAAACAAGGCAAAGCAGTTCCCCCTCCCCAGGAAACACCGCATCACCATGCCCACCCACCAGGGCATCTCAGTCTGAAAAGTTAAAGAACCCAACAAAGATGCTCTGAAGTCACCTTTCAACCTCCTGAAGCAGTCTCTGGATGAGGCTAAAAACCCTCCAACAGACGCAAAAATACAAGAAGAGTGCTTTGAAGTGAAGCGCGGCACACATGCCTCGCTTTGCCGACTGGCGTATCCCGTCACGCGAGGAGTGTGCGCGGCTACCCAGCAAAGGGTCCGGGTCCTGCCACCCCGCCATAGCCCGTTCGAACCCCAGGGGCCCGTCACACACAAGCTGCACGGAGTCCTCGCCCGGGCGGACCGTCGGCAGGACCTGACCCCCAAGCCCTATACCCCAGGCGGCGGGAGCGGGAAGCAGCGCAGGTGGCCACGGGCGACTCCGCCCCGCAGGACGAAGCTGCGGCCGCCGGCAGCTAGACGCGCTTCACCTCAGCCGCTGCCGCCCCGGCCCAGCGCCTCGGTTCGAGCGGCCCCGGCCCAAGATAGCGGCCGCACCCGGCCACAAACAGCGGGACGAGGCGCGCGGGCCGGCCGGGCAGCAGGGACACGAGCCGGGGGGTCGCGGGGCCTAGCGGGTCGCCCGGGGAAGCCCTCCGGCCCCGGGGACAGGCGCGGTGCTCCCCACCCGCCGCCCCCGCTCCCGCCGCTGGGCTGTTAAACTTTAATGGCTCCTCAGCGCGGGCCGGGACCAAAGGAGCCGCCACGCGGGGCGGCCCAGCCGCACACCCGCCCCCCGCAGAGCAGCGGCTTGCCGCGCCGCGCCGACCCACCGGCAGCCGGAGCCTCCTCTCGCAGCAGCAGCAGCAGCAGCAGCAGCCGGGCCTGCCAGTCCCTCAGCCGCCCGCAGAGCGCATGCGCCGCCCAAGCTGCCGGCAAACAGCGGCCGCCGCCACAGAAGCCTCGCGCCACCGCGCGTGCGCCCGCGCGCACTGCAAGCGGCCGCGGCCGGGCCCGCGCGCCCTAGCCGCCACCAGTGCGCAGGCGCAACCGACCGCCGCGCACAGCGGCCGCCTGCCCAGTGATTCCCTGTCTCGAGGGGCGCAGCCGCGCAGGCGCAGCCAGGGCTTCCCTCCCGGCGAGCCCCGCACGCAGGCGCAGTGGAGCGCCGCGGAGCCCTGACCTCGGATTACCCCGGTGGAGGCGCGAGAGGCTCTGAGAGGGGAAAATGGCGTCGGCCGCTCCCTGCCTCGGCTGGGCGGTTCTGGCGCAGTTGGTCGTGGGGCTGCGCTGGGGCTTCGCGCTGCCGCAGACCGGGCCTGGACGCTGGCGGGGCAGTCCCGCGGCCGCGTCCCGCCCCGCCCGGGGACTCTCCCGGCAGGCGGGAGGGTTCGCCCGCGGCTTCTTCCTCGGGAGCGGCCGGGACGGTGGCAGCCCCCGGGTACGCCCTCGCTCTGCACGGGGCGGCTGCGGACATCGGCCCCCTCCCCCCGGGCTCCGGGGCGTCGTGCGGACGTGGTTGGCTCGGGCCAGCAGGAGGGAGCCCGGCGGGGCTATGGCAGCCCAGGGGACGTGGGCCGGGAAAGGAGGCAGTCGGTTGCCCCACTTCACCAGAGTCCGTAGCAGGATTGGGGCTTGATTAGGGTCTAGATCTACTTTCACCCATGAAACCATTCACTGCAGGAGGGAATGATTCCCCAGCCTCCCAGATACCCTCTTAATTTTCAAATACCATAGGTTTAAATGTGTCACATTTTAAATGTAAATGGGATTTGCTCCTGATGTTTTAAAAAAAAAAGAAAAAGGATTGGACAGGTCTGGATATAAGGAAAAACTTCATGGTTTGTGTAACCAGCCTCTGGAACAGACCCCCAGCGGTGGTGCAAGCACCTACCCTGGAGAACTTCAAAAGGAGACTGGATAGCCACTTTGCTGAGGTTATTTGACCCTGGCCGTCTTTCCTGCCCAGAGCAGGGGGGCTGGACCTGATGATCTCCTGCTGTCCCTTCCAGCCCTAAGCTTCTGTGAATCTGGAAGTCGCTGCTTAAATACCTGGAAATGTGGCCTGTGGAAGCATGAAACTAGCCTTTTGTGGCAGTAGCTTAGGAGAGAACATTTTTATTTTGCTAATTTGTTTCAGTGCTTAGCTCATTCAAAGTTGGAAAAAAAAACACGAGTAGGAAAAAAACCCAGGAAAACCAATTCCGATTATAGAGCAGTAGGGCTGGAAGGGCCTTCTAGAGGTCACCTAGTCCAGCCCTGCCTGAGGCAGGATCATCTCTATCCAAACCACCCCACACAAATCATAATCTAAATGCTACATAACACTATACTATTTGTCCTGACACAACACAGACTTAACCCCTTAACCTGCCACAGCTAAAGCAGGAAAACCATAGCAGCCAGTGTTGTTTCCAGAAAACACTTTTCAATATATGTTCAAAAGATTCTGCTTCAAGGGCCAGGCCCCTACTACAGCAAAAAGCAAGCCTCCCCAACAAGTCCACACCAGTCTGACCATGGGGAAGCATTCCCCCCTGACCTCATATATGACCATCTGACCCTGAGGGGAGGGGCAAGACCCTCTACCCAGGAACCTCTGGCTTGGCTCCCAGCAGGAGCGTTGGCCTGAGTCAAGGTCCCCAGCCTGGGCTGTAGCCAGCACCTGGTGCCTCTGGGAAGGCTTAAAAATTCCCTGACACATAGCAAAAAGTGTGGGGGGGAGGGCATGGCA
Source organism: Crocodylus porosus (assembly GCF_001723895.1). NCBI lineage: Eukaryota > Metazoa > Chordata > Crocodylia > Crocodylidae > Crocodylus > Crocodylus porosus. The sequence goes on from NW_017728948.1 coordinate 54,391,309, forward strand.
AGGGCAACCAGCAAAGCCCAGAAGCATAAGAAATATCCCTAAAATTATGTTTTTGTGCATTTTATGTTGACTTCCAGGCTGCATCTGGATACAGCTTAATGACAAGTGGTTGGGGGGCTGGGGGGAATTCAGTCATCACTAGTAAATAGAAACGCATCAATCACTATTTCTGAGCATTAAAAATGTAAAAAGTAGGACTTTGACTAAAAGGATGTTGAGCTAATATTAATAGACACAGTGTCTCTTCCTAATTAGACAAAGGAAGAATGAAGTTTTACCAGTAATATAGAAAACTACTAAAGTACAAACCAAAATAGAAAATGATTTTAATCAAGATTTCTTGCTGATTTAAAATTTATATTTTAAATCAAATCTTCCCTTTTTCTTTATCAGCCAGGCCTTAGAGCTTTTTGTGCTGCAATTACAAATATAAGAAAAATACAAAAGACAACTTTGTCAGTTTAATAAACCAGTATGAGTTTGAAGAACTTTTGTTTGATGGTTTGGGGTTTTTGTGATGGAAAACAGATCCATTGCAAAAAAATACGTTGTTCTAGTACAAAAAGGATATCACTATGACTGGTAGATAGATATAAGTGGGGGATTTTCTATGCTCAGATTGAGAGATTGTACCCTTTACTTTGCTGAGTACTGTCGGAGCTGAGAGCCCCAGTGTCACGGTGGCCCGAGTATGGATCGAACAGGTGGGATTAGCGGCGAGGAGTCAGAGCGGTCAGACAAGCGTGTGGTTACAAAAGGCAATGCTTTTTATTGTAGTTGTCTTACTTACGCCACTAATGGTATTGTAGTGTAGGTCAATCTTAGGCTTGGTTACAACAGTATGATAATGTTACAACGAAGAATGAGAACAATGAACGGTCGATGACAAGAACGATGAAGAGATGTGAACGAGGCCGAGTCGGTAACAGTGGCGGAGGTGATGAACGAAGTAACCGGAATGAAGAACGTGAATGAGTAGCTGAGGCGTGAAATGAAGCCGGAATGTGGTCGAGGAACGAGTAAATCGGTAACGAGTGGTAGAGAGGCGTGACAAGTGAGTAATCGAAGACCGGAATCAATAATCAATAACGAGTGATCGAGATGAGGTGAACGTTAGGTACACCGAGATATGACAGCGATGGAGAGGCCAGCGGGCCCTGGGCCTAAGTGAACCAGGGTTCTAAGCGGCTCCTAAGGCGGTCTCCGCTGCGGCAGTCTCCGCTCAGGTTTTGTCTGGTCTCTCCCTTGTCCTGGGGGGATGAACCAAGCCCCAGTGTCATGGTGGGCGGCCAGGTGGTGACAGTTGGACACGGACAGGTGGAATTCGCGGCGATGGAGTCTGAGTGGCACGGAAGCGTGTGGTTTCAAAAACAAACTGGGTTTATTCCACTTATGCTTTTGAAGGCGTAGGTAAAGTTGCTCTTCAGTTACAGTTGGCACAGCAATAACAAGTTAACAAGTGAACAAACGACAACAAAGGGGTCTGTTGGACCACGGGGTTCCAGAGTGAGCCCTTGCTTTCTACCCCGTGAGGGATAGGGGCGGCTGCCCGCTCCTTAAGTCCCAGGGCTGGTCAACAGCTCATGTAAGGATAAACGAATAAACAAATGAAACTGTAACGCGTCGAGATGAAGAACGGAGTCATGACGCCAATCCAACAGGACAACGAGCGGATCGGAGACAATGCCGAGGTCGAAAGCCAGATAGGCGATGAAATCGTGATCAGATGTACGTCAGGTTGCGCAGAGTCATGGTTGAGATCGAAAGCCAAAACAGTCCGAAAGCCAGAAAAACAATACAGCACGAATGAGGTAAGATCAGAAATAGAAACGCAGCGAGAGCCCACGCTGGAGGAGACCGATAGGCCACAGAGCCTAACTGAGTGACAGTCCCTGGAGACCAGCCTCAGTCCTCAGTTGAATGGGTCTCCCCCCTAAGGAGGGGCTCGCTAATCTTTTATATGAATTTGGTGGCCAATCAAAACACTCTCTCTATGGAATTTTCTGGTCTGATTACCTCATGCTTTAGCTGTCACTGAGCATGTGTCTGCGGGGAAAGTAGGTCAGCAATGACTGACAGGCCCTCAGGTCACCCAGGGGGCACGTGCTGGGTGAGCCTTGGAATTTTCCGTTCACAGAGTTAAATGCGCATGTCAGTTCCCGCTCTTCTGTGTTGTCAGCATACACTTAAGATTTTTCTGTGACATCCCTCTGGGCGGAAACTTACTAGCCTTAAGTATGATCTGAGTGGCCAATCATGCAGCGTTCCCCATGGAAGCTTCTAGTCAAGTTACATCATGCTGCAACAAGACTGGGCATGTGCAAAGTGCCAATTTAGATTACCTCGCTGTAAAGGTCACGCAGGGGGTATGCTTTATAGCCCTCTGGGGGTTTTCCATTCACTTGCCCGCGTATGTCTGTGCTTAACCCTGTGTTAGCCAGCACCTCATTCAAATTTTGTTCTGACATGCCCCCTTGCTTGTAACACAGGTGTTAACACTTAACATTTAACATTCGTCTTCATCTCTTAGATCAATGTGAATAGGTATACTTGTATATACAGCAACAGATAAACTTTGTAACTTTTGTTTTAAAAACTGGAAAACACAACACTATAGTAATTACTATGACTAAAACGAATAAGAAAGACAATAAAGGGGTCAACAAATTCAGTAACCAGGATAAGGCATCCCATCCTAACCAATTAAATATCCGGGATAACCAACCCTTCCCAATGCCAGAAACGGTATTAACATCTTTCACAATTCTTCGGATTTCTATCACCTGGTCTTTTAGGGGAAGAGAAACATTGGGGATAGCCAGACAGCACATATCTCGTGATAAGTTCAGGTATTGGCAAAGACCTCCATGCTGGATGAGTAGGGTATCCAAGGCTAAATGGTTTTGCATCGTCATCTGGGAGGTTGCTTGCCGTTGTCTATCCACAATTCAAACCTGGTCGCGGTACGGTTTGCCAATAGCTCGACCTGCTCGGATAGCTCGGCAAGGGCTATCCGGGCTTTAGCTATCACATAGCCCCAAAGGAAAAATCCTTCGAAGCCCCAGCTAAGGCCTTGTGCGGTCTGCTCCCCATGTGTGAGTGAGCTCCATACCGGAGTGGTGGAGTGAGTATGGCAATGTAAAGCCAAACTCGGTGTGCTGTCAAGGCCTGTAACGGCAGGCAAAACGCAACGGAACTTAGAAAACATTGTATCCCGGAGAGTGTGGCAGGCAGGGCAGTGTATAGTCGCCCATCTGAACACGCCCAAACGAGGCCAAATGGTGCTGGAGTGATTAACTCAAAGCATACACCGGGGAATCGAAAAGCATTCCTCACTCGTTCAGGCGGACCGGATTGCCTGATGCAGGGTGTAACACCATGACAGGCAGCGCTCAATAATGCCGCTCGTAATACGGGATAGTAAAACGCAAACCAAGAGTCGTTCCCTAGTGGACCTGGTCGGGTTAAGTCGATGGCCAGAGAATCATTCCATGTGACTAAAGGAATTGGCCTGATTAGTGGGGTCGGAGTGACTATAGGTATGGTCTTTCTACTATGGGGTGTGAGGGAGAGGTGCTAAGGCAGGCTGATCGATTTTGGGTCCCAAGTGAATGACCTGTTGGGCCGAAATCAATTGTCGCCTTGGGGATGTATCCCCCAGGGAATGGCCGAGCAAGTGTAGGGAGGTAGGTGGAAAGATCTCTATGGGAGAAATTACAGGGCCAGGAAAAATCAATAATGGTAGAACCCCCTCCTGTGGAGACACTGATGGAGGTTCTCGGACCCTTAAAGACTTGGTTGAACCAGTCTGACACATTAAATGGTAAAAGAAAAGGGGTGAGGACCGGGTCCTCAACAGACAGAGGAATCTTTAGGCATGCTGTTAAACCATCTCCCTTCTCTCCATGGCCCGTGGCATTAGCCCAGAGTGACAGCAGGTGTAAAACCGTGTTGGTGGAATGATCGGGCTCAGTAACCTGTTCGGTGGATTGCAAGGGTAAAACAACCATAATATATATACAATACAAAGTTATAGTCACTTGATTCTCAGTCAACATCATTGTAGTTTTTTCTTGGGCCTGCTGTAGTCCCTGTTTGGGGTTGATCAGTGTCTCTCGTCGCCTTGGGTGGGACGCGATAAAGGCGTAGGTGCAGGGCTGAAAAACAAAATAATAACAGGACAGAACAGACACTGCGCTATAACTATTTACATGTCTACTCTAAGTGCCTATTGAGCAGTAGTTACGATGGATCATCTAGCCAACCAGTTGTGATGGACTAGGATGCTCTGTCCACTATCTTCTAAAGTTGCTAAATACGTGTTTGGATAGTGCTCAGCAGTTTGGATCACTCCATCACTTTTGGATGGCGATTTTTTGGACTGGGCAAGGTGACCCAGACAAGTTCTGCCAGTTGGAATTTTGGTCTCCATGGTGTTGTGGCTTTTACGTCTCTTTCAACCCAGAGTTCCTTTCCCGAATTAAGGGCCGTCAGGATTTCGTGATTCAACTTCGTCCAGTTTTTGTAACTTCCATTTCCCTTTAAACGGAGGGCTTCTTTATACAATACGACTGCCCTTTCCACGACTCCGTTTGACTGTGGATGATATGGAAGATAGTGATGCCAATCGATGTTATGTAGCCTCGCAAATTTATCCACAGCTATAGATATAAAGGGTGGTCCACCATCAGATTTGATCATGTTTGGAACTTGCCATACAGCGATTATGCTTAATAGAGCATCTATTATGGCGGCAGCGTGAGTCTTTCTCAAGGGTATCAGGGTGAGTTGGCGAGTGCTGAGGTTGACGACAATTAACCCCTTGTTTGGTGGTGCTGCCCTGGGTAAGGGTCCCAACAGGTCTACTTGCCAGGTTTCCCAGGACTAAAAGTTTTCGGGTCCAGTGCACCTCGGAGACTGCTTGTGAGATGACATCTCTCTTTCACACAAGCTTCGCAGGCTTGCGTTACTCTTTTCCAATCCGCGCGAGATGCGTGCCTTGGTTTGTCTATTGATTCTTGGCGCCATCGTAAGTAACTGGCTCGGGGGCCCGGGTGGCTCCAATTCTCATGAAGCCAAGAGAAATAGGGGTTGACACACACTCCAGAATTGATGCCTTCAGCGGTAAGAATGCAGTCAGTGCGATGTGGGTCTTCCAGAAATTTGTCAATGGTCTCATGGACCGAATCTGTCGAAGAGATGTGGGATCTAGTGTGCTTAATAAGAGGTAGTACGGTAAAGGTGGACAACATCCCCCATATTCGTTCCCAGATGTTTACGTGCTCTGTGGGTGAGGCGGTACCTGTTGCTACGTTATAAATGAACTGGGAATCCACTGCTAAGACCGGAACAGGGAGGGTTCTGTCATGGTTCAAAAGGCAATGTTGGATCATACTTTCAAATCCGAGGAGTTCATTTTTCTATGTGAAGGCACATCCTGCCCACGTCTGTATATCATGACAAGGCCTGCAATAGCATCCAAAGCCTCCCCCATTTCCGGTCGTTCCGTCCGACACCATCCAGGCAGGGGTCGTGGTTCCGTACAGGATGGGATTTACTGATGTGATCTCTACCAGGGCAAGGTTCTCATGCTGCCAGCCATGCCAATGATACAGATGATTCAGAACTAGCGTACTCCATGTTGCAGGCTCTCCCTGAAAATTGGGATCCGGTCGGTCGTACATCAGTCATGGTAATAAAGTCGCACCTATAGCCCGGAGTTTTCCCTTTCCGATCGCCAGTGGTTCGGCTAGTTGTGCTGCCAAGAGGACTTTTCCCACTGGACCGTACCGATGTTGAGCGGCTTGGATCGTACGATGAGCGATATAGATTAGATTTTCGTCGGAATTTTTAGCTGTAGCAAACAGGTGTTCATCAGTGTAACAACTAAAATGGTTACCGTTGTCGACAAGTCAGTACCATGTAACGGTGTATCCCTCACAGCAGTCAGGAGTTAATGTAGTGCCTGGGTATCCTTTGACGTCCATGGGACCTTCTGGTGAGTTTTATCTCGAATTTGCTTCTGGACTCGGGCAAGTACCTGGCAAGTGCTTCGCTGTGATATAATAGTAGAGCCAGTTTAAACATCCGAGAAGGGACTGAAACTCAGCTTTGGTTGATGGTGTTCGGTCCTTCCACATGGTGGTGTCGGGTTGGTCATGAGTCATTCCGTGGCAGATAGTCCTGGTGAAAGTTGTTCCAAGGAATTTGAAACTATTAGATGGTTCAAGGCAAGATTTCTTCATATTTACGATCCAACCGTCGTTGGAGAGGTGTTGTACCAGGTCTTCGGTTGCCTTTTTCACTGTTGTTTTTTCTCGACCCATAACGGCATAGATCCAGATTCTCACTTTTTTATTCTCTGGACTTTTCTCATAGAACTTTTGGAGGCTATCATTTATGGCACTAGTGGCTAACGCGGGTGCATTGCAGTATCCCTGTGGGCACACTTGAACATTCGTCCTCCCACACACATATTTAGAACTTTGTCGGTGTTGTTGATCGGTATTGAGAAAAACATATATCCTTAAGATCGATATATCTTTCATTTGGTGCTTTTAGCTGAACCTAAATCTTGCTACTCGGGATAGGTAGTATATGAGGAGTCTACTTGATGTTACTGAAGTATGTACAATACTTTGCACCATGGCTTTCACCTGAAGAGAGAATTTTATAAACATTAATTAAATACCTTCCTAATGCAAAGTAGGTAGGAGATAACAAAAGATCAGTAAACTTCTGTGGTAGTGGATATCCTACACAGCAGGAAATAGAAAATCTAGGAGATGCTGCAAGAACTTAAGACATAAATATGTAATTAATTTGAACTGAACTATGTCCAAGAAACCAAGGTTAAAACTAACCCATACACGTATTTCCTTTAAGATCTAATAACCAGGAGTAATCAGTATTACAAATGACATTTTTGTAGTAGTAGCATACTGTGCATATGTATCATTGAGGTATGACCTAAAGAGAACAGCTACACTTACTGAATCACAATGAAATTTCTTTCAGTGCCCAAGCATTCCTTGAATACCTTTCACCTTTTTTTTGAGATCTGACAAGATCAAATCAAGGCAGTACAGTTGCACAATAATATGTTTTTGTATTTTCACCAATAGCTATTGCCCGACCAAAAGAATATTTTCTATAGTTCTTTGAAAATGTAAAGCATTAAGGGCCTGATCTCTAAAGGGAGGCAGGGACAAACTACTTAATTCTATAGCTAAGATTTTACCAGTAAATATTCCTATATGCTATGTCAGAACTGCTTCGCACATCAGGGTTGAGCAACTTGGCACATACCCAAGACCAACTGGGATTCTTAAGGTATTTTCCCCTATCTAGTTCACCTGGTGAGCGCAGTGTGCTATAAGTGCTCAGACAATGCTTAATGCATGTCTGCAGGATTGGTCTCTGTATAAAATAAAGAAGAACTGGGAGTAGACTTTCATAAGACCCTTTAGAAATCTAGCCACTGTTGGATAAGAAAATACAGAATATTTGTTGACTGGGAGGCAGAATTTGCTGATATAACTACTAGATGAACCCTCTTTGAGTTCACTGATAACCCTGAGTTAATTTAGAGGGTGATTTTGAACATCTGAAAATGGAATTGTGGAAGGTGACAATTGGTACTCGTGTGCCTATCTTATTAATCTCTCCATTGGTCTAAACAGATATACCTGGTAGTCTTTTCCACTATGAATGAGGATGAATGTTTTGGATTTTCTATTAACGTGCTTTCTTATGTCAACCAGGTATCCATGCCATGACATGGAGAGTGCATGAACTGGGTTTTAAAAACTGGCTGCAATTCCACGATATATCCAAATGCCACATGATAAATTGAATAGCTTATTGACAGTTGCACTTGAAAGGCAAATCTTGGCCGAATCCTGCTTGAGCTTGAAAGAAATGTTTAAAGCAAGTTTGGCATAGACCAGTGGCGCTCAACATTTTGATGCAGGGCCAGTCTAGATCAGACCCAGCACCCTGGGATCAGGCCCTGCACCATCCCTGTTATGCACCGCATGCTGGTATCAGGACCCATACGGTCCTGTGCACCTAATCTAGTATGAAGGGCCAGCCCTTGGGGCTCCCTGTGTATCTGTGGGGAGCTCCCTGGGACAGATGAGCTGGTACCAGGGTCTGGGTCTGACCCGCAGACTGGACTGGTGGCTGAACACCCTTGTTGTAGACAATGGGATCAGAAAATGCATCAAAAAGTAGTGACAGGGTTCTGACTCCTCGAGCAAAAGAAATCACACTTCTGCTTTTATCTGGTGATGTGGAAGTCTGTGGTATAGAGACGGATGTGGCTCCACCCTGTCTGACTAAATGGAATAAGACTGTAGCATTGTCTATCACTAGTTGTACTAAAACAGCCTTGCTGATGGAGAGGAAGACAGAACGTTTTACAAATGGCCCTTGCCTCGACTACATAAGCCTTGCCTCTGTCAGATGTTCAGATAGGCTTCCTACTCCATCACAAGAGATCTGGATTGAAATGTAGGGAAGAATGGAATCCAACCACTATTTTAAGAACAAAAAGACCAATCACGAATTAGTTGACACAAGTTATCTCTATATGTGCAATTAATGCGCAGCAATAAATTCCAGCACCTGTTGTGTCAGTTTATTGCTCCCAGGCACCATGTTTGAACATGAGGTTGGGACCACAGCAGATTGAGATGGGTTGGAGTAGCCCTGGCTTGCAGGAGATCTGGGGGGTCAACCTGCCAGCTTGGAGCTGCTCTGACTCCACTCAGTGTGCTGCAGAGGGGCTGGCTGGAAGATACCCCTGCACTGAAGCACCCTCATGCCCCAGCCAGCCTGGTCGGCATCTACACGTGTGTTGCTGCACAATAAAGAACCCTGCCATAGAACAGTACTTGCATTTACACATAGTACCCTTGGCAGAGTTAACTACTTTACTCCATCCTAATAGCACTGCACATGTAGATTCTGAGACATTTACTGCAGAACTAATTAGGCAACTGTAGTAAATGTCGCATGTAGATGCGCCCACTGATGACTACTTAGCTACTTGACTTTAACCACACTTGCATGCAGCACAGGTGAACCCTCACACGCTGGAGTCATTAGAGGCAAGACACAAACTTGGACTAGCAATCTGAAGCAAATTTTATCAAGGTCGTAGGATAAACCTGTAGTGCATTCAGAATGACTTGCAAGTACCTGTGGGTAGATAAGCTATTGCTGTTGTAACATCCAGAATGGCTTCTATAACTTCTAATTTTAGTCTCAAAATCTGTGTTGACTTATCTGTATTTTCACGGTTGATCAGGAAGATAGATACAGAGTCTGCTGAATTCAGTCTGTCATTTATGATTCCCTTAAATAAGTACAGAAATAACTTAACTCTCAGCTTCCTTAGGTAAGTTGCCACAACTTCAAGTCTCTTCATAAAAAAAAACAAAACTTGATGTGTTGGAAGGGAAATTGTACCAGAAATACCAGTTGTTTACTTGGAACCTGAAATAATGCCTTTGTTCCAAATGAATTGCAACATGAAACCCAGCATTCTGGAGCCTGTGTGGTGTACCAATCATTCAGAACTAAGAATGGGATGTCAGAGCTAAAGACGTTGCAATTCTAGAATGTAATTCCCTCTCGTGGTGGGGAATTAGATGATAGTGCCTCTGCCACTGCTGCTCTGAGTGAGCTAGGTGTGGGTTGAGGATAAAATTGCTGAGATTGTGAAGGAACCTGCTCATCACAGTTTACTTTCTTGAGTGCTGAAGCAAGAAAATCAGAAATATATCAGAATACTTGCCTAGTTAAGAAAGATGACCAAAATCAAGTGTATGAAGAATGTCACAGTTTGGGTGCTCTTCAGTACCTGAACAGATTATGATGGTAATGACAAGTAAACCATCTTCTTTTGAAGGCTGATGGCACAATAGAATCATATCTTGTCACTTCTGTTCATCATGCTTTATAAATGAAATATCAAATGGGAAGCAGGTCAGTTTCTTTCTGACCTAGTTTGTAAGTGGAGATCCTCCTAGGCAGCCTACCAAGGTTAAATTAACTTTTTCAACCTTCAGTGGGAATCAGTTTGACTTCTCTTAAATGAGCTTGCCAGAAAAAGGCAAAAAGTTGTTGAGCCTTTCCTGTCCCAGTTTAGACTCAAGTTTCCCTTCTCGTAGACACAGTTGGTCCACAGCACCTTCTTCTGTATTATCCAGTGCATTTCCTGCAAAGAGGGACTTCTCCCATCTGCCACCTGGGACAATGTGTTCCTGTGCTGTGGTACTTCAGCACAGGAACCCAGAACAGCACTAGAACAAACAACTGAACTACCAGTTCATGGAAAATAATTAAGTGATAAAAACAGACAGCATAGATTTTATTTTCTGATAGAATAATTGGCCTAGTAGCTAGTATGGAAGAAGAAAACCTCAATGGTGGACCAGGTGGAAGAAAAGTGTAACCCCCTTTTCAGCAGCTGTGAAGTCATGCACAGGCATCTTCCTATTGAGAATCATACATCTCTGCACAACAGGAAAGTCCTATGGCAATTGGTGAGTGGCAACAGGGACAGGACTGTGAGATCTGGAAGTTCCTAGTCATGGACTGGCATGTAGGTGGTGGGTGTTAGATTCAGTTGTCTTGTTTGGGGCAGAGGCAGTAAGAACAGTTTGGCAGCTGCACCCACGACTGATCGTTCCCATTTAGGATCCATTTTGCTCACCCCACATGAGGAGGAGACTAGAAAAGGTGTCCCAAACATAGTCTGTCTCGATCAGTTCCTGACTGGATAGCTGTCCAGTGGGATCACCTATATATATGTGGTCACAAGGAAACAAAATGATTGCGGAACCTGGAACGTACAAACCTTAATGGACTACACAAATAGTGATTGCCCTGAGTGAAGGACAACTTCTCTCATGAACTGAGGAAGTTCAACATCAACATTGCTGCCCTATCTGATACTTGATGTGCTGGAGAAAGAAGAAGGTGGAGGATACACCTTCTTTTGGAAAGGGAGAGCAGAAGAAGAGTCATGGACGCAAGGAGTTGGTTTTGCCATCAAAAATGAACTTGTGAACCAACTCTCAAAACTCCCAGTTGGCGTCAATGAACACCTCATGACTCTCCATCTGAAACTTGCCACAAACCAAGAGGCGACAATTGTGAGTACATATGCCCCAACTCTTGATGCCAATGAGATCATGAAGGAGAACTTCTACTCACAGCTTGACACCATCCTCTCAAATATCCCAAGGGAAGATAAAATCATCCTTCTTGGAGATTTTAATGCCAGTGTGGAAAGTGACTCAAAACTTTGGAATGGAACTATCGGAAAAGAAGGCATTGGAAATTCAAATGCTAATGGGGTCCTCCTGGCAAAATGCGCAGAACACAGACTTGTCATCACAAATACCCTGTCCTGTCAAAGGAACAAGTTCAAGACATCCTGGAAACACCCTAGATCGAAACACTGGCATTTGATCAACTATGTGATTGTTCAGACTCATGATCACCAGGATGTCTTCATTATGAGAGCTATGACTAGCGCTGCTACCTGTTGGACTGACCACCGCCTCATCCATTCCTACACGTCCATCAGGACTGCTCCTAAATGAAGAATACAAAGAAAGCAGATCAGGTGCAAGTTAAACACAGAGTGATTGAAGGACCCATTCAAGCAGAGAGAATTCCAGCAACTCCTGAATGAGACACTAGCAACAGAGCACCCAGAAGGAATCGAGGCGCACTGGACAGGACTCAAAACAGCTGTTCTTTCATCCTGTGAAAATATCATAGGATACAAGACCAGGAAATATCAAGACTGGTTTGACGAAAATGACACTGAAATTCAAGGTCTCACCAACAGAAAATAAAGCTTCCTGTGCCTGGCAGAACGACACCAACTCTGGCATCAAGAAAAATGGACACCAACAAGCAAAATCAGAGGTGCAGAGGAGAATACGAGAACTGAAGAATGAGTGGTGGATTCAGAAATCAAAAGAAATCCAATATTTTGCTGACATCCGTGACACTCATGGCTTCTTCAGTGCTACCAAAGCTCTCTACGGCCCCAGCACCCAAGGCCTTAATCCTCTAAGATCAAAGGATGGAACAACACTCCTGAAAGACAGTGAATCTACCAGTGCTCGCTGCAAAGAATGTTTCCAGGACCTTTTGAATCATGACTCAACTGTTGATGAAGATAAGAGGTACTGGAGGACTGGAAGAGGGCCAACATGGTCCCCATCTTCAAAAAAGGCAGGAAGGAGGACCTGGGAAACTATAGGCCAGTTAGTCTCACCTTGATCCTAGGCAAGCTGTTCGAGAAAATTATGCTGGCACACATCCAGGAGGGGCCAGCAGGAGACTGCAT